>NW_004524879.1:532980-533796 GCF_000260255.1 Octodon degus
TAGGGAGGGGTCTACAGTTTCTTAAGGATCTCACTCCAGATCAGACTCATAGTGATCCTCCTGTTTACAGCCTCTCAAGAGCTGGGATTACAGGTGTGTGCCACCACGTTTTGTCTCTTTTCAGTTTTTTTTTTTAAATACATTCCTGAAACTGCTCCATTCTGCACCCTATTGCCGAAGTGATGGAAGAGATGACATCACTGATTTTTCATCATTTGCTTGCGTCTAAGTTCTAGACTTCAATAAGATTATTGATGTAGCCTTTATTTTTGGTGTGCTGTCTGATATTTGATGTGAAGACATCATGACCCTCTGTCACATAAATTTTGGGATAGGCCATTCTATTCCTGACCCTAATCACTTTGTCTCTACCTCCTAATAAGGTCCTGCTGCCTGCATTCATGGTTCAGTCAACAAAGGACCACATTAGTGCTGGAGCTTTGCCACATCACCTAGGAGAGATGAACAGTAGTCCACTGAGATTTGTATGTAGTACAGGGATCACAGGCCCCACCACGCCGAGTCACAATCACCACCTCTGTGCGCCTCAGGGGTGGAGCTGGCACAGCACACGGGGCATCAAACCCCTGGTCCCCGTGCATGCCTAAGCAGGCACTTAGTCTGCTGAGCTATCTCTCTGGCCCTGAGATTTGTATATTTTAAGATGTTCTCAGGATAACAATACCACCTTAAGACTTGTTTCTCAGTATCTCACTAAGGACCTCGTGACTGTAATTTTTATTTTCTGATCATGTTTTTGAGATGGGATCTCACTATGCAGTTCAGCTTGGCTTTGCTCTGACTTTGTATCTCAGG
>NW_004524879.1:534366-535322 GCF_000260255.1 Octodon degus
TGACTCACATTATTTTTTTCTTAACAATTATTTGGGGGGCTGGGGAGATGGCTCAGCAGAATAAGCACTTCCCTGGCAAGCATAAGGGCCTGAGTTCAATCCCTAGTTCTGAAAAAAAAAAAATTGTATTCTAAAGTTCCCACCCATTTGATTGGAGGATATCTAATTTGCACACGCATTGAAGACAAATGGATATTTCTAGCTTCGCATCCCAAAGATATCAGCGAGCAAATAGCCGTGGGCACAAGCGCATAGCCCCAAAGTGGCTTGGATTATTGTGTTATCTACTTGTCTAAATTGAGATTTTTCTTTTTCCCGGTGGTGCTGCTCTTCTGAGCTATGTTGAAATATGGAAGCCAAGGAGAATTCCAATGCTACACAGGTTCATTACGGAACCAAGGTTTTTTTCAAGGGCGAGTTCATACCCAACATAAACACATGAGATGCAGTAAATGATTTTGTAAGAAAAGAACACAATGTATTCTCTGACTGCTGGCCGTGCCTGCTTTCGGCTGTACCAGCTGAGAACATCTGGCATGGCAGGTGGCCAATGAGAGGGGGTATAAACAATGGAAAACAATGACTCACATCTCCCCAGACGGAGCAAGACACAGGAAGGGCAACAGATCCTGGTCTCCGCACCATGCAGAGATGACATACAATTGTTAAATAGCCATGCTCAAATTTAATTCCTCAGCTCCATACCGTTGATTTTATTGTGCCCTCTGTCCGCATCCCTGTAACAAATAACCGTTATCCTTCCCTCCTCAGCCCAAGCAAAGAAAACAAAAATCATGGAAATACGCAGAGTGACAAACTAATATGTACAGTGATGCTAAAGTTAAAGTAATAGTTATTAGTGTAACAGAAATATCGTCACAAGTCCCCCTCAAAATAATCTCCCTTAGTTCCAGCACATACATTCCAATATTCCAATATTTTATTTTTATTTTAAT
>NW_004524879.1:536235-539152 GCF_000260255.1 Octodon degus
AACAAAATATTCCAAAATACTCCAGTAGTCCACAATAGTAGTGGGTTTTCTGTAGGACTGGCAATGTCAGAAGTTGTTGACTTGAGCCTTTTATAACTCAGCATATTAATATGGCCTTACTTTTTCTATTCGTTTTTATACTTTTCTGCTGGATGGTTTGACCCTAGCCTTTCAAGGTCAGTGAAGACTCAGAACATAGGAGAACCTGTACTATAACATTGTGTAACTAAGTTGTGTCTCAAATTTTTTGATCAAGGAGATTATGGGGCCACAGAGGAAAGTGATCGATGACGTAGAGTGTGCCTAAGGAGAGTCACCTGGAGAGAAAACATTCTGTCAGGATTTCACAGAGAGCACTTTGGCCAAGCAATGGCCGTGACTCATCCACATGGCTGACACTGACAAAGGTTCTATAATCTGAGGTACAGGATCTCAGGATAAATCCTGAGGGCACTTGACTGACCTTGTCAGATACTAAAGCTACGTTTCTTGTTATATAGGTCTTCCTTTATCTTGGTCTTAACCATCACTGTGGTTTTCAGTGATACTACATTTTTATATAAATATGACACTGATTTTCAATGCACCTTTCTGAACACCAGACCTATTGATATGATTTCTGAGCTATTGCATTTTGCGTTGTTCCAAGGAATATACTATTAAGAAGATAAAACAAAAACAGGAAAAAAAAACACTCAATACATATAGGATGTCACTAAACAAAATTATAGGAATCCAACAAGATTGTTCTACTGCCTATTCTTGTTTCAAAATAGTTGTTCAGATTACCAGATAGAGGCATGCAAAATTGGTCAAAAACTTGAAAAGATGAAAATGAATTAACTACCGCTTTCAATAGATCAGTAGAAATTTTTTATGAAGACTTGAAACAGAAAACTAATGACTGATGATCAAATAAAGTTAATCAATTCCAAGCAGCAGTGTGGTATGATGCATCAGTAGAAAAAATTGTACTAAAAGTACTCTCATTCAATAACCATGATGGTAATTGGTTCTGCTTCACACATAAAACATATTTCTACCAAGTCAACATGCACACAGACATCTGAGAGATGAAACAGCTCACAGTGCAACTGGCAACCTTCCAAAGAGCATATTTCAATTTCAGGGTTAATGACATTGCCAGTTGTTGCTGGGGCTCTTTCGGAGAAAGAGATTGCTAATAAGTGTTTTACCCTAGCATTATTTTCCAGAGTTGTTTTTACACATAAAGAAACAAACCACGACCGTATTGAAACAAATCCTACTATACAAATAACTTGAAAAGATCCGCAACTGGAGGGGAGCATTTTTAAAAAAAATTTTTTTGACTGTTGGGACTGCCAAACTGGAAGTGACTCTAAGAATCAGGCAGGTTTTGTGGTCTAGAAAATTCTACCTTGTGCTAGGACATTGTCCTTCGGTCCATGACATTACCAACCTGTGTGGACGCATCTATTCTGTATGACTACCTACAGAGGCACATAGTCAGCATTGATCTTCCTGTTAATTGAAATGAAAGGACACAGGCAATGTTACTGGGGCATTCAGTGAGTAATTATTCACTGTTACTGCACTTGGTAAAATGTAGAAATTTCTTTCCCTTGCACAAGAGCTATTGTAGCTTTTGGATTTTATTTACTCTTTCTGTTTCTTGCAGAAGGAATTCCTTAAAAGGAAAGAACAGCTGAGATGAGAGAAAAGAAAAAAGAAAACAGGAAAAAAATGTCTCTAAGAATCATCTATCGATCGATCGATCGATCGATCTACCTACCTACCTACCTACCTACCTACCTACCTACCTACCTGTCTGATAGCTTAGAAAATTGTATTACTAATTTCTATTAGTATATGGAAAGGAAGTTAATGTTTATGTTTTATCAATTTAGCATGCCTGTATCTTATAATCTGAACAACTGCTCTGAAGATTCAATATAATCACCATTTCAAATTTCTCATCATTTTGCTTTGAAATTTGGTATTGTTTCCAATGTTTTTTTAAATGTATTTTTATTTTTCATTTTATCTATTTATCTGTGTTTTAGGGAATGGTCTAAGGTGTTCAAGGCCTCACTACTAGATCAGACTGGTAGTGATCCTCCTGTTTACAGCCTCTCAAGAGCTGGGATTATAGGCACATGCCACCACGCCCAGTCTCAATCGCCTTCTCCCCATGCCCTGGGGGTGGGGCCAGCATGGCCGGACTGGGGATCGAACCCCTGGCCCCTGACTCTGCTTGCTGGGGCTTTAATCTGCTTAGCTATTAGGCTGGCCCTGTAATTATTTTTTTTAATATTCTCTTTGCAAAAACAAAGAAAAATCTAGAATCAATAAGGTAAAAATGTCACAAGCATGAGTGATCGTTATATTCGGAGCTAATTATCAAAATCAACGATACAATTGTGTATCATTCCTACTCTGCGGAGTCATTGACATTTTTTCTCTTTTCTTCTATCTTTTCCTCATACATGGTTCTCTTTGCTTCTCGATTATGCCCACCTTATTGTACTCTTATGTATTTAATTTTCTTTATTTTTATTAGTACATGTTTGCCATACACAGCATTTTTGTGGTGGAGTTGGTGCATGCATGTCACATAGGTTGATCCATTTTTTTCTCGCCCTCTCTCCTACCTCCTCTTCTTTCTTTCCTGGATCTCCTTCCCATCTGTGAAAGATCTACCTCCATTACCCCTCATCTCTTATTTTTCTTTGTACTTATGCTTTGATTTTCTCACATAAGAAAAGCTGTGCAATAATTTTGCACACGTGTGTGTCATCTATTTCTCTGAGCATGATCTCCTGCACATCTGTTTTCCTAGAAATGACTCCAATTTATATTTCTTTCTGCCACACTAGTGCTTGATTGTGTATAAACACATTTGCTTTGTCTGTTCATCTCCTGGTGGGCATAAGGA
>NW_004524879.1:539627-542794 GCF_000260255.1 Octodon degus
TTCCTTTCCATTTATATTTTTGGTACAGGTTCTCACTATGGAGCTTAGACTCATAGTCATCCTCCTGTTTGTTTGTTTTTGTTTTTGTTTTTCTTTTGCCGGAACCGGGGATTGAACTCAAGCCCTTGCGCTAGCCAGGCAAGTGCTTATTCCTCTGAGCCATCTCCCTGGCCCCAATCCTCCTATTTTCAGCCTTCCCACTGCTGGGATTACAGGCCTGCAGTACCTGCCTGGACTTGTGGGGCACATGTGGCTTGCGGGAGCCGGGATTGTAATTTTAGCTTTTTGAGGAATCTTCTCGTTGTTGTCCATAGTGGTTGTACTGGTTTACATTCCTACCAAAAATGGGTAGCACGATCTTTCTGTACCCGACTTACCAGTGTTTGTATTTTTAAATTCACAGATAAAATCCTGAGCATTTAAATGACACTATCTGCCATGGCTACCTCTGCCTAATCCCCATACACATTTGCTGATTGGGTTATCCTTTTTACAGAGAAAGCAATTAAAGCAAAATCTTCATTGACTCTAGGGGCAGGGAATAGTTCATTTCTGCCTGCACCTGTTCTGGTAGCAACTCTTTATTCTTTTCCTCATCTCGTCCATGTCACTGGGGTGGAAAGTTTTGCAACATTCAGTTTATGGGGTAAGTAAATATGCACGAATTTAATTTCAAGCAACACAGTGTGGGCCACAGGAATATGCATGCAACTGAAGACTAGGAAATGCTGAGCCATTCTCTACACTTCAGAAAAGAGAGGGTTGGTCTTCTTGAAAATATTCAGTGTATGTCTTCTACAACTTCATGGCAATGCAAATTTCACAAATGGATTCTTTGAGTTTAGATGATGTGTTTGGTCAAAGAACTTGTGCTCGTTACTTTTCTCTCTTGGATCGGACAACATTACCCGACACCCAGATTTAAGGAAGGAAAGGTTTGTTTAGTTCACAGTGGATGTTTTTGTCAATTCTTAGCTGGCTCCAAGGCACAGTGGCACAAGGCAGAGGGTAGCAGTTCATGGCAGTGGAAAACAGCAAGGTAGAAAGAGCAAAAACCAGGAGCAACAGCGACTGCAATAGAGGCAGCAGCAGAGAGAAAGCCTCTCTCACTTCCTCGTATCGCATGCAGGCTATCTGCAGGTAAGGCTTTCATATCCATAACCCCAACGTTGATTATGGATTAAGCGCAACATCTAGAAGCAGCTGTATGACTGCATGAGGTTTTGGAGTGACAGCTGGACACGAACTATAATGGGACTGATATAGTTAATTTATTTTTCTTCTCTCTCTTTTGTGATATGTTGAGTTACAGAGAAAGAGAGTACCTGGCAAGATAGTCTCTGAATGAAAATTAAGTGCAACCAAATACATTTTCAGTTGACTTTTTTTTTTTAAACTTTCTGCAATAAAATTACTAGTTTCCTAAACAGAAAGGGGATGTTTGCAGTAGCTACCCATCCCATGGCCAATGTCTCACTTGATTGCCAAAACTGATAAAAGTCATTTCTCTGTGAAGTGTTTTCTTTGATATCTACTGGCTGTCATAGCATCAATCCTCATCAAATTCAGGGAAAGTTTTCTTCAATTCATTCCACCTTCATGGGCTTCTTGTGTTTATACATTTATAAAGGAAGCTTTGTTCTTAAATAAGAACGGATTCTTGTAAATCACTTAAGAAGAAAGACAATTTCACATTCCTTCTTCTTTCTTCTTTCATTCTCCTCTAATTCTTCTTTTCTTCCTATGATTTCTTTCCTTCTAATTTTTCTTATTCTCTTTCTTTCATCCTTTCTTCCTCATTTCTTTTCCTCCTTCAATCCCTTTCCTTTTCCTTTCTTTCTTCCATCAAGCCCTTTCTTTCATCAATCCTTCCTTTCCACCTTTGATGTTTCATTCTTTTCTTTCCTCCTTTTTCTTCCTCTATTTCTTCCTTATGTTTCCTCCTTTCTTTCTCCTCCCTTTCCCCTTCTTCCCTTCCCTTTGCCCTTTCTCAAATCTTCCTCTCTCTCTCTCTTCCTTTCTTCATTGCTTTCTTTTATTTACAAACCTGATTTAAATCAACATCTTCCCCAGAAGATTTGCACAAATAGGGCTCGCACACTTTATATAGATTTTGTAATCAGTACCTTACCAAGAGCATTGGTTTAGTTGCTTTAGTGCTTGTGAATTCTTTCCAACACATTGAAAAACAAATTGGACAGCACGATCTACAAGAAGAAAGAACTCACTTTATCCAGATCCACTTCAGAAAAGTGTGCTACATTAGGCTTGGAGTGATTGCCTGGCAGGAATTCTGCCTATAGTGACAGACACATGTGTCCTTTCTCTTTCTATTCATGTTCATCTTGTGGTGGACTCCTGCAGGCAAGGAAAGAATTATAACTAGCATCAAAATAACTCTATCAAGAGATGTTTCTCATGGCCAGAGAGATAGGTCAGTGGATTAAAGTGCATGCTTAGGCAAGCGCAAGGACCGCGGCTCGATCCCGGCAGCACATGTTGGGTCAGCTCCACTCCCAGGGCAAGCTGAGCTGAACACCAAGTCCAGGTGTAGTGGTGCTTGCCTGTAATCCCATCACTGAGGAGGCTGAAAACTGGATGATTACTGTGAGTCTAAGCTGCGTAGTGAGACACAGTATCAACCAAATACATGGGGGGCGGATCTCTTAGTAGGTGGTCATGAAGTGAACAGAACACCTTTGAAATGAAGGCTTAGTTGTTTCTCCCAAGAGTCCAGAGTCATCGTCTCTAACAGAGACATGTAGAATTTCTTATTACTTACCTATCCTATTTCTTACCTAAAACGAGCTATCTAGAGAAATTGACTTCTCAAAATTTGAAATATAGATTTATTATTAAACCCAAGGTAGGAGCTATTTGAAGATCTACAGGGTCCCCAAATGATTGCAGAAAAGGCTTTTAAAACAGGCATTTTAGTACTTTTTTATTACTACATGTTTTTAGTATGCAATGATGACATTCATCACGGGAAGTCAGAACATGCGCAGAAAAACAAGTGTTATAATCATGTCCCCGTGCCCATCCAGCTGAGCTCTCTTCTCTTTTTTTCCTATAAGATGAATATTTTTTATTAATTTTATTGAGAAAGAGATAGCAATGAGACAGTTTCAAAACCAATTAATAGGACAGTTTCAATAATTAATACA
>NW_004524879.1:546360-546905 GCF_000260255.1 Octodon degus
TGGTCAGTGTTAATTTATTGTTTTTATTTGACCGATTTTTCATGCTTATATGTGATATCGGAACAAATAACTTGAAGACAATGATACGCAAAATAACAAACATTATTGAATTCCTACCATCTGTTGAGGGAAATTCTGCATACTTTCTAATGTTTTTGGTTACTATTTTTTATTTTCTTTAAAAAATTTTAAAAAATTAAAAAATATATAGAATGCACTGGGCCTGAGTCTTGCGCCTGGAAAGTTACCCCTGCTTGGACATAGGGGTATCACGTCATCTTTCTATTTGTGAATGGTCTTCGCTCTTGTAAACAAAGCTCATAATTTCTCCATATTTTTTAAAAAGGTATTTAAAAATTAATATATGTTTGCTATATACATAATGAACATATTCATCTCTGGGCATTGGTACATATATATACCATATCCTAATCCTTTTACTTTTTTTCATAATTTTATTGATAAACAGATAGCAATGAGACAGTTTCAAATCAAATTGGAAGTACAGTTTCAACAAATAACACACTGCATATATTCTTCTTAGT
>NW_004524879.1:547103-547898 GCF_000260255.1 Octodon degus
AGAGAGAGAGAGAGAGAGAGAAGGAGGGAGGGAGAGAGACAGAAGACATTCTGAAATGTTAGCATCACTGTACGGTTAAATGAAAGCCGAGATTGCACCCCTTTTCTTTAGGGAATCTGAACAGATGACCAATGAGAAAAGATAAGTGAAAATCCAGTCAGATGGCAGATCAATAAAAAAAGAAAATAAACACTAATAGAAATCATAAACCGCCTTCTCAGCAGCACATAAATAAGAGGTGGAAATTTCAGTTCTGTCACCTGTGTTGTGGCAAAAGAAAATGAGATTCCAAGCAGTGAAATCACTACACGTAAGGGCTGAATGTTACACGATCTTTTCTAACAACAGATGCAGAAAAAGTGGGAATTTCATAGAGAAGCTCGAGGTAATAAGGAGTTAGGATAGAAAGAACAAAGACTGGAAAAATAAAAGAAAATCATATATCTACACCTCTCTCTTGCCACAGGGTTTAGCCTGGCCTTGATCTCACTTCATGTCCTAGGCTGAACTCAAATTGGTTTAGACTCTTCTCTCTGCCTCCTAAGGGCTGGGATTTTAGCTGTGCACCAACACAACCAGAGCAAAGAATCATAATTTTAAAATTGTCCTCTTAAGAACACAACAACTTTAATGCACAATAGATGTTACTTTAGTTTTTTCTCCATTTGTACCCCTTAGGTTTTTTGATGTGATTTACCTTGAGGACTGTCATTCCCAAAAATCCTATAAAGATACTGAGAGGTCATGGTTTCTCTAAAGAGTTTTGAAGCATTTTCTTGGCTATTTCTCCAGACC
>NW_004524879.1:549378-550276 GCF_000260255.1 Octodon degus
TTTCTGAAAAGTCTGATGTATATACAAGATTAATAAAACTTTTGTGCTTTATTTATTTATATTTATTCATTTATTGCCTTACTGGGAATTGAACTTAGTACCCTGCACTTACCAGGCAGGTACTTATTCTACTGAGCTATTTCCCTGGACACTATTGTGTGCTTTATTTATAAAAACAGTACTGCTAAGCTTATGGGCTACCTTTATTGATAAGATAAAGGGCTGAAATCTTGGACCCCAAAATTAAACAAGCGTCTGGTCACTGTGATGCTGGCCTAAACTCTGTTCTTAGGAGGCAGAGGAGGGAGAGTTATTCCAAGGTCTAGGCAGGCGGAATACATAAGGAGTTCAAGACCAGCAAGGTATACGCCAATATTTAAAATAAAAAAGAACAAAAAAGTTTCAAAAGTTTCAATAATTAAGTTAACAATTAAAAATATAAAATATTTGTCCTGGTCTACTGAAAGGAATGGTCAGTGTTAATTGTTTATTGTTCTTATTTTTTCCTTGACGTATTTTTCATGCTTATATGTGATATCGGAACAAATAATTTGAAGACAACGCTATGCAAAATAACAAACATTATTGAATTCCTACCATCTGTTTAGGGAAATTCTATATACTTTCTAATGTTTTTGGTTACTATTTTTTATTCTCTTGTGTCTGGAAATTAACCCCTGCTTACACATAGGGCTATCACTTCATCTTTCTATTTGTGAATGGTCTTCACTCTTATAAAGTAAGCGCATAATTTCTCCATATTTTTTTAGTAGGACAGTTTCAATAATTTTTATTTTATTTTCATTTTTTCCATAATTTTATTGAGAAACAAATAGCAATGAGACAGTTTCAGATCAAATTGGTAGGACAGTTTCAATAATTAACACATTGCATACAT
>NW_004524879.1:550376-554306 GCF_000260255.1 Octodon degus
TGTTTTCTCTCCATGTGACTCTCCTTAGGCACACTCTACATCATCGATCACTTTCCTCTTAATTTCTCCATATTAATAAATATCTCTAATTTCCACTGCCAAGCGTACAAATATCACCATCCCCAGACTATACCTCTTGTTGGACGACGCACACTCTATTCCTTTCCTTCTTTTTTTTTTAAAAAAAGAGAGTAAAACACAGTAAAAAAAATAGAAATGATGCAGCGTTTCACTAAACAAAATCATAGGAACTCAATAATGGTTATTATATTGCATAATGTTGTTTTCAAATTAGTTGTTCAGATTACAAGATGTAAGCATGCATACCTAGTCCACAAATTATAGAAAATTAAAAAGGAGAAAAAAAATGTAAGCATTAAATGCTCCTTTCTATAGACTAACAGAAATCAGCAGTACAATTATCCAAGCTCTCCTGTGCATATACATATATATTTCTTTGTCCCTTCCTTCTTTCTTTTCGCCTTTCCCTCATCCCAGTTGTACCTTCTCCTTGAACATATTCTTTTCCTTTCACAGTATCTATTGTACCTTTAAGACTCTATTTATTTTTCCTGGTTCTTACACTAAGGAGACAATGCAATGTTTGCACATGCTGGTCTGATTTATTTTTCTTATGAGTATCGTCTCTGATTGCACTGAGGTTGAACTTTTAAATTCTACCTAGTGAATCACTGTATGCCACTTAGAAATGTTTCCTGAAAATCCTTCTTCTGTGACAGCCATCATCAAATCTGCCCCTCTGTCCCATGGGGGGGCCTGATTCACAGGTCCTTATGTCCATTCTTTGAAGCTCCTATTAATGTATTTAGTACAGGGTCTACAGGGTCTCACTATGTGGATCGGACTCACAGTGATCCTCCTGCTTTCAGCCTGCCAAGTACTGGGATTACAGACATGTGCCACCACACCCAGTCAATCACATCTCATGGCAGGCTGGGGGATCGAACTCTGGTCCCTGCCTGTGCCTAAGGAGGTGCCTTCATCCGCTGAGCTATCTGGCCCATATTCTTTGACCCTTTATGGTGAGATTTTGCAAACAAAGAGAGTCTCTTTCAGGTGGGAGATTAGGACTGCAGCAAATTGGTCAAAAAACCAAGCAGAATATGCCAAGGTCTCCAAGAATTCAGGAGTTGTATACACAGAGCACACCAACACTGAATCTGTGGGACAGGCCAAATAGCTCAGTGGATTAAAGCACCTGAAAGCAGGTGCAGGGGCTGGAGTTCAATCCCCGGACCTGTCTCCAGGGCTCACTGAAACAGTGATTGAGACTGGGCATGGTGGCACATGCCTGTAATCCCAGCTCTTGAGAGGCTGTAATCAGTCAGATCACTATGAGTCAGATCTAGTAGCGAGATCCTGAACACCCTGTAGATCCTTCTGTAATATATATATGAGTCTCTGGCCCCTGGATCAATCAGAAGAAGGCTGTGTTCTTTTCTTTGTGTACATTGGTAGAAAGCCAACAGGGTGTTTTCATGGAGCGCTTAGGTGAGCTACTGAGAGGACAACTGTCATGATTCCCTGTGTTGATGAGCTGTCAGCTGAACTTGGCAACTCTGCCTCAAACACCCATTTCCTTTGTCCTGGGGACTGCTTATGAATCAGCTCACTGTGTTGTTCTTTCCCTGCGTGGTGTTTATCTTTTCCACATACAACAAGTGCCCAATGCTGGTGTCTCTCTTGGGTACCTTCTCTCAGGATGCTGAGAACCCGGGAAGAACCCCTTCAGGTGTGCAGCAGGAGGTACCATTTGGGCCACTGGAATTCTATCCATCCCAGAAATCTCAAGTGGAAAAGAATGGGGTCTGTGAGGAAATCTTGTGGTAAGAATTGCAAACGTGTGTCTTAGGAAGTGGCATCAGTGAAGTAGGGGTGCACAGGCTCCCAGATTCTTGAGTTGAGAGGACGGAGCTGGATTTAGGGAGAGAGGAGCAGCCAGGGACAGCGTGATGGACCCTGATTCTTGGGGAATCAGGACAGCTGGGGATCTGAGGCCACATCTCAGTGAGGAAAGAGAGCTTTGGTTTCACCTGGAGGGAGACGGGTGAAAAAATTATAGGTGTAGATAACGAAGCCATCCAACAGTGGAAAATAAGAGTGTAGTGTGGGTTTGTAGTAAAACAACTCCCATCCCCAGGGATGAACCATCCAGAAAGAGAAATGGAGGACAACGTTTCTGGATCAGTACTCAACATTTCTGATTGTGCTCAGGACCAGCGGCACTGGCTCGGGGACACGGGGCACTGTGAGCGGCGATGTCAAACCCACAGAAGGCTTTGTCCAGAGTTCCACATTCAAAAGCCATGAGTTTGATATCAGCCCTTGAAAGCATGCTACAGGAGAAAACGGAAAGGGAACCTGTCTCAAAGCTTGAAGACTCATGACGTACTTGTTAAAGAGTCTCTCAGATTATCGCTCCACTTGTATCAGACAAATGGCAATCCAAAAACAGATTGGGGGCTAGGGGGATTGCTCTGAGGTCTACGCACCTCGTTGGCAAGCACAAAGACCCTAGTTTGATCTCCGGGGCTACATACACTGCTGGCCCTACAAGCCCAGCTGCACGGAGCAGGCTTCAGAACGGGTCGTGATGGTGTCCACCTGTAATCCACCTGTAATCCCAGCAGTGGGGAGGCTGAGGCAGGAGGAGAGCTAGGACTCTGCACTACATAACAAGACCCAGTATCAAATAAGAAAAATAGATTTGGGACAATTGTGTGTTGAGAATCGTCCTCCATTAAAACATAAAACCGTCAAGTTTGTTATATATATATGAGAATATTGAGTCTCTTACTTAAAGTAGAGCAATGGGGCTGGTGAGGCACCTCAGTGAACTAAAGCACCTGCTTAGGCAAGTGCAGGAACTGCGGTTCTATCCCCGGCACCACATACTGTGTCAGCCCTGCCCCTCATGACAGGCTGAGATAAAAATAATAAATAAATAAGTAAATGAATGAATAAATAAGTCGAACAACGGTCTCACTAGAAATGGAGAAAACAACTTTTATACTTGTCAGCACATGAATGGATAAAGAAAGTACATTTTTCACCTAATGGAGTACTACTCTGACATAAAGAAGGACACACTGGAGATTCAGTTGGGGAACATATTGACAAGGGAGATACATAAAGCGCACATGCTGAAACATCACGTGATTTCTTTACAGCAGAAACCTAAAATGTAAATGAGGAGCAAACTAAAAGACAACAGGAACAAGGGAGATGGATTTTGGGGCCATGAGGTGGAGGGAGGGACAGGGAAAGGAATGAAGGGAGAATGAAGGTGCATTCCGCACCTACACGTGCTCCCTACGAGGGATGGGATCACTGTGTGCTACTGACAGATAGTGGGAAACAAACAAACAAACAAACAAACAAACGTAAAAGCAGCCCCAAAACACAAAGCAATTTGAAAAAAGGAGGCAGAGCATGCAGCTAACCTGCTGAGCATCCTGGTTTGGCCTCGGGTATTTTCAGCATGCCAAGCAAGCTCGAAGCCTGCACTTGTCATTCTGCGTGCTTTTCCTCCTCTTGGTGTCAGCTGGAATGTCATTCATGGTGTGGTTGCTGTACACGTAGGAATGATATTGAACGGATTGATGGAGGATTGCTTAGGGACCAGATGGCTATCTGCAATAGAGATGCCTGTATTTTTCTCCTGTTCTGCCTGTGTCTCTCTGTCTCTATCTTTGCCTGTCTCTGTCTCTGTCTCTGTCTCTGTCTCTGTCTCTGTCTCTCTCCTTATATCTCTGTCTCTCTCTGTCTGCCACAGTCTCTTGTCTCTATCTCTGTCTGTCTCTGTCTGTCTCTCTCTCTCAGCCTCTCTGTTTGTGTCACTGCCTCTGTCTCTCTGTCTCTCTGTCTCTCAGTGTGTCTGTCTGTCTTTCTGCCTCTCTGTCTCTCTCT
>NW_004524879.1:554816-557469 GCF_000260255.1 Octodon degus
TCTCTCTCTCTCTCTCTCTCTCTCTCTCTCTCTCTCTCTCTCTCTCTCTCTCTCCCTCCCTCTCTCTCTCTCCCCCCCTCTGCAATGATGTCAGGGAGAACACCTAGAGTCTGGCTCACTCTGGGTACTGATTCACATCTCCATCGGTGCATATAAAAACATAATTCACTATGTTCACAGCCAAATGAAAACAGTTCCATAAGACACCGATATTTTCTCAGTCAGTTGAGTTCATATGCTCAGATTTGTTTTCTTACTGGTGACCCAATCAAAGGAGACCATCTAGTTTTGTGAATAAAAAAAAAAAAATTGTGCAAGGCTCTCCAGGATGACAGAAAATTGTCCTCTTGGTTGTAATCTTGACCTCTCTGTTCACTTATGGGAAAAGGCAATCCCAACTCATTTTGCTCTCTTGTGGAAAGAAAGCAGGGCTTTGGTCCCCTAGGCTCCCCTCTTCTCCGTATCCTGCATTGTGATTTGTGCCTAGATGCCTCCTCAAAGCCTCATGGGGTCTGAGAAATTTTTAAAGACTGCCAAATCTAGAGCAAGTGATGGGTTCATAGCGCAGCGCTGGCATTAAAGGTTCTCAGATTAATGGAGGCTATCGCTGGATTGACCTGGTGATGGGGTTGGCATGGCCTTAATCCCAGAGTATGGATAAAGAGACAGAAAGAGCCTTGGGTTATCTTCTGCTCTTGTTGCTTTTTCTGTCTTCCAGCGCCATGAACGGCTGTCCTCTGCCATGTACCGCTCTCCGTGTAGCCCGCTGATTATGGACTGAAACCTGCACACACTGTGAGCCGAATAATCCTGTTCTCCTTTAACTTCAGGTGTTGAGTATTTTATTGCAGCAATAAAAGAAACATAACTAAGGCACCCTGCTCCTTGGTGAGGGCTTGGAAGAAGAGAGCTATTGTTTTTTTGTGTGTATCAGAAGCAACAGTGGAAAAGTTGTTTATGCCTGCAAGAAAAAGAAAAACAAGTCTTAGCTGTTGAATTTTGTTTTGAGAATGCAGCTGCAAATGTACACCGACCGATGACACCTCTGTAGCCTGTCGATGGGCAGCACAGATCTATTTGAACACTGCCAGCTTTTTTACCACGAAAGCAGATATGCAGAGTATCTGGGGGGAAATCCTAATGGAGAAGATCTAAAAATGCACACTCTCTAAACTCAAGGGCATTGCCAATAAATGGTAAGAGTCAGAAAAGTCTGTATTTCATAGATGCCAATTGCCCTCCACCGGATCTCTCTGTTTAAGATAACCACGCTGAAATTTCCGGCAGGGATTTTTCTTTCTATAAGTTGAAAAGCTGAATTTGTAATGACTGTAAAGTTGTCACGGACTGAAGCAGATTTAAATGATTTTGAAGAATATCAAAAACCGGACAGCAAACAGTATGTAATTTCCATTCTCATCTTTTATTTTATTTACTTTATTTTGTTGGGTTTTTAAAATCTTTTTTTTAAAATTTTTTGAGTACAGATTCTCACCATACAGCTTATACTTGTGGCTGATCCTCCTGTCTCAGCCTCCCCTGTGCTGAGATTACAGGCAAGCACCACCACACCTGGTTTTGGGGGCCAGTACAGCATGGGGGTGCACAAGGCGTGTGGTTCTGGGGATCAAAGCCAGGTCCTTGAACTTTCCAGCCAGGTGCTTAGACTACTGAGCTATATTCACTGCTACTTTATTTTGTTTTATCATTTATTTTGGGCTTCCACATGCTAGGCAAATGGTCTACCCACAGAACCTCATGAAATGGCTTAAAGCAGCCATAGTTAAAGCAGACAAAGAGGTCAGACAAAGACAGAGAAGAAAATATATTCCACACAGGTACAAATTTTCTATGATGCATATAATGATTTTCCCACAAAATCTGATCTGATTGACAAGAAAAGAAATTAATATAGTTCAGATGCAAATACAGATATATATGAAAAATGAATTTCTGATAAAATAGTTTTAGAATCAATTCAGCACAGAAAAGACAGGATTTAAACAAAAATACTAGAACACATATCCCTAAACAGAACAGTAAGGAGAGAGAGACAGAAAATAAACTTCAATGTCTACTATCAACTCAAAATGAATATAGAGTTAAATGTAAATATAGATTTAAATCCTAAATCTGCAATACTTCTAGAAGGCATAAGGAAATAAGTGAGATCTACAGGCACCTAAATATTTCTTGCAAATGACAGGAAAACTGTATTCTGCTTAAAAATGATAAATAATACAGCCATTATGAAAAATATCTGCTCTTCAAAAGATACCATTCAAAGAATAAATCATGGAGACTCAGACTGACAGGAAAGGTGCATTTGAAAAACTGTAATCTGAATGCGGAAAAAGCTCAAAGCTCAAATATGAGTAATAGGAAGTGAACCACCCCATTTAAAGTGAGGAAAAGCAATCAAATGTTGGAAAGGGCACTTTACATAAGAAAGTGTAGAAATGGCCATAGAGTATTGAAAATTCTCAATTTATAAATCATTCAGAGATAGATGAGGATGGAATTTCAGTCCAGTAGAGTAGAACACAGAACCCCATTCTACTGGGTAGGTATAGTTGGTAGTGTGGTTTTTTAATGCTTGTAAATCAAGGTTTATGGGAGGCTGAGGCAGGTGGAACTGCAGCTGGAGCTCATA
>NW_004524879.1:557864-560836 GCF_000260255.1 Octodon degus
TGAGATAATCCCAGCTAATGAATCAATTCATGATAATCCCAGATCATGAATCAATCACAAACTCTAGAAGCTTTGTCTGACGACTGCGTGAGGCTTTGCAGGGACAGCTAGGCACAAGCCATAACACTGATCCCTTGCCCCCCCAAAGACTCATGCACATCCCTTTATGCAAACGGCATTTCAGCTCATCTCTGAGAGTTGCCAAAGTCCCAACAGTTGCAGCCTCGATGAAGAGTCCAAGCCCCAAGTGTCCTCCAAGGTCTAATAAGGCAAACTCTGGTACAAGTGAAAAGTTAAACGCATCTAATATTCAATGGCACCAAAACATCATTCCAAAAGGTACCAACATCAGGATCGAAAGCACTGGGACCAAAGCAAGTCCAAAATCCGGCAGGGCCAACATCAAGTCCAGCAGTCCCAGGTCGAACATGAAAGCAATCTGTGAAGAGGTTTGAGCACCACAAGCTTTATGTGGCTCCACACCTAAGACAATTTTTGTGGTAGCCCTCACTGCCTCTCTGCCAGCTTCACTGCCTCCTTGCATCTCTACTTAGATGATCCATGTTCCTGACTTTTCCAAACTTCTGGGGTCTCCACTGAACGGGGAGCTTCTCACTCTTTGCTTCACACACCTGCCTCTCAGGGACACGCTGCCTGGCCTCCCAGGCCTTCTGAAATCTAGGTGGAAGCCTTCTGAACCTCAGAACTCCTGCATTCTGCCTGCACCCAAAACCAATGCCATGGGAATGATGCGCAGGCCAGCTGCCAGGGGGAGCAGTCGCAAGGATTTCTCTTCTTTCGGCTGCAGGCCCAAGTCCCTGGACTGCAGAGCATCCTGACCCTGAGTCTGAGGAACAAATGCTGTACTGTGCTTCCACGCTAGAACCTGGTGTGGCGCTGCCTCTGCTCTGGCGCATGGGGCCCTGCACCTCTCTCCTCACAGTAAAGTCTTTCACTTTTGCATTTCGGAGGCCACAAAGGGTGGGGACCTGCCTCCTCCTGTGAAGCCCTCAGGACATCCTTTCCATTCTCTTGTTCCTACTGAGCAACGAAGATCCTTTCCACTCTATCTATGCCCTCCACAGCCGTCCTGGCACTTTCTTTCTGGGCAAACTCACAACATTTTAAATCATCCTGCTGGGCTCTTTGTTCTTCATCTCAACATAAATCTGACTAAAAACCCCGAACAATAGCCATACCACTGCCTCAACATTCAGCTGTCTTGAAATTATTTTTTCTGCCAGATTATCCAGTCTGCTGTGCTTAATCTCTATCTCAGGCAAGGTTTCTGGACAGGAGAAAAATGCAGAAAAACTTTCTGCCAAGCCAAGACACCTATTGTCTGGAGTCCAACAACCAATGCAGTCCTTCCCAGAAGAAATCTCCCCAGCCTGGTCTTTACGGGCAGGATTTCTATCATTCTTCTCTTCTGCACGCTGACCATAACCTCCCATACAAAACAGTCGAATGTTTTCCAGTACTTTTCTAGTAGGCAACATATCTAAACCTTTCCTAACTCTTCCTGTAAGCCACTCCCAAATGACCTTTTTTATAGGGAAGGATTTCTTTCTTTCTTTTTTCAAATGTTCTTGTATGACATGGTTAGCTATAGTAATAGCAACAGCCTCACTCCCAGTGCCAAATTCTGTCTTGGTTACTTTATTCTTTCTATTGAGACAAAATACCTAACACCCAAAAACTAAGGAAAAAACAGTTCATTTAATTCACAATTTGTGGAGGGTTCAGTCTCTACTTGGCTGGATCCAAGAAAGAGTGGGTCACATGACAGAGGGCAGCAATTCATGGTGGCAGGAAGTCACAAGGCTCAATGTCAGAAGCAGGCTAGTCAGTTTTGCTATAATTTCACTGTCTCTGAATTCTTTACAACTCCTTCACCTTTCTTGTGTCCTGTACAGAATAGGGGAAAGCACCTTGCAATTTTAAGGGTAAAGCCAGAAACACCACACACACACACACACACACACACACACATACATACACACTCACATGCACGCACACACATGCACACACACACACATGCACACACACTGATCCAGAAGCTTAATTCATGAGAAAATATTCAATGTCTTCTTTCCAAAGTAGTGGGCAAGTCCAGAAGAGAAAGAAAAAGGAAGAAAGACCTGCACTTATAATAAGCATTTCATATTATGTCAGAATGAGGTAAAATGTTTAATTTTCACTTGTTCTTGTAAACAATGTGTGACTCTTAATGCAGATAAAGGCAGTGAGAGGTCTACAAGCACAGAAGAAATGGTTTAGATAGAAGGAAAGTAGAGTATAGAAATGAGAGAGTCATTCAAACTGTCTAAGAGAGAAAAACAAGAGAGAGGGAGAGAGAGAGAGAGAGAGAGAGAGAGAGAGAGAGAGAGAGAAAGCAAAGAGAGATTAGAGACAGGCAGACAGCATAGACAGATAGAGATAACTGATAACAATTTTTATGAAAAGCTAACACACGGGTAGAAGACAGATAACAGATGATACACAAATACACAGATAGATGAGAGACGACCGTGATTAAGTTAGATCAATACACATGATGGAGGATAGATGGATAGGTGATAAATAACGGCTTCATAGATACATAAACAGATGGATAGATGAGAGATGGATGAAGACGATAGAAATATAAATTACAGAAATACAGAAAATGACAGCTAGAAGGAGAAACACAAACATAATATATAAAGGAATGTATAAATTAATCTTAATTCAACATTTTCCATTATGACATTATATCATTTTTTATGACTAAAATAACCGATCACCTTCAAACTTTCCACACATTGGAATGAAATAAATATAAATCCTGGGATATATCCTTTAAAAATATATTGAGTTTGAGGCCCCGCGACTGAGTGAGACAACCCAGGCCGCGGGATCCTGCACAGACCCAGAGCGCAGGCCCAGCGGGTGAGTGAGACGACCCAGGCCGCGGGGTCCTGAACAGACCC
>NW_004524879.1:562846-564297 GCF_000260255.1 Octodon degus
CTGGCCAGATAGCTCAGTGGATTAAAACATGTGCTTAGGCAGAGGCAGGGGCCCGGGTTCGATTCCCAGCATGCTGTTCCAGTCCTGTCCCCAGGGTGCACTGAGCCGTCGACTGAGACTGGGCGTGGTGGTGCGCTCCTGTAATCCCAGCACTTGGGAGGCTGAGAACAGGAGAAGCACTAGGAATCCGATCTGTGTAGTGAGATCCTGTACTAAATACATGGACAAAGACAGAAGTGTAATTTTGAGAAATAAACATAAATAAAATGGAATACTGGCTAATGAGGGAATTTTGACTTTCCAAACTAGGTATGAGTACCGACAGAATGATTTTCTTGATGGTTTTGGTAAATCAGCTTGAGAGCTTGGACTTGTTTGATAAGAACTCCTCCAAGTGAAAGGAGTTTTCCCAATGTTCATTTGGTTTGCAAGTATATGTTTATAAAATAGCTGTTAACTGGACATCAGTGTGTAATACAAAACCCACGGTGGAATACCTCTCATCTTGGTCTTCTAAATATGTACTGCTTCTAATGTCTTATCAATCATTCTATTTATTTGTTTATTCATTTTTCTTTATTTAGGGCAGGGTCTACAGGTCTACAGGGTCTCACTACATAGATCAAAGTTGGGATTCTCCTGTTTTCAGCCTCCCAAGTGCTGGGATTACAGGTGCGCACCACCATGTCTAGTCTCAATCAATTTTTGAGTGCACCCCGGAGGCAGGGCCAGCATGGCACACAGGGAATCGAACCCTGGCCTCTGCACTCCACCTAAGCAGGTGATTTAGTCTGCTGAGCTACCAGACCAGCCCTGTCTTATCAATTATTATACTCTCCTTAAAGTAAATTTAAAAGATCACATAACAACCAGTGTTAATGAGCTATTTCCATTTTGAAACCTGTAACGTATGTATTGCTGTATGTTACCCAATTTCTGTCATTTTTCTATTTGTTTTTGCTTCTTTTTTTTTATTTTTCAAAATAAATTAAATTAAATTATAAAATACCTGGTAATTTCTATCTTACTCTCAACTGACACAAATGAAGACATTTGAAAAAAATGGTTTTGGCTTTGTCACAGGCTGTGTGTTCCTGCTTTGACTGGAATTGGTTACAGAGGGGGCAGGGGAGATAGCTTGGAGGTCCAAGCACCTGTTTGCCAATTACAAGGACCCAGATTCAATCCTCAGCATACCAGCCTCCATGTTGAGCTGGCCACCAAAACCGGACATGGTAGCTCATGCCTGTAATCCCAGTGCTGGGGAGGCTGAGACAGGAGGATCACCATGAGCCCAAGCTGCATAGTGCAACCCTGTACCAAATGCATAAATAAATAAATAAGAAGGAAAATTTTAAAAAGATAGAAAAAGATGGGCTGGAGAGATGGCTCAGTGGTCTAAAGCACCTACTTAGAACAAGCTTAGCAAAAGCATCAGGGACCGTGGTTCA
>NW_004524879.1:564427-569284 GCF_000260255.1 Octodon degus
TTAAAAAAAAATAAAAAAGATAGAAAAAGAGATTGATGGATGTGTTGGTCACATGACAACTGCTAAATCTATTCTAGAAAAGGAGAACTGTGCAAATATTTCCACATGAGCCCAGAGTCTCTCCTTGGTACTAGACAAAGGCTTTTATACCTCCAATACATGTGTATGTTGGGTGTTCTTTACATTTCATTCTTAATATTAACTCTACCTTCTCCGTAGGCTAAGGATGTCTTAAAAAAATGTGATATTTGATTAATTCTGAAACGGCCAACTGGTCTACACTAGCAGTCCCGAGATCTGCTATGGAAGACTTCAAATATCCTTTATTCCTCTGGTGTGGCAGCGTGATATTTCTTCGCCATTATCTTCGCAGAAGACACAAGTGAGTCGTATTTTACACGGCTTTAATTGATCTGTATGATGAGTCATCTTAATGATGACTTTGCTTTTCAAGATCAGTTTTGGAAGGACATTTCTTGACGATGCTGTTGTTTCTCAGTTGTATGTATCACAGAGTTTGTAAAAATACTCTACGATCTTAACCATTTCTGTGGGTGGCCCCAGGAGTTGGCTCGTGTTAAAAATTTTATCATGAGAAGAGATTAGAAGATATATGTGTATCTTTGCGTTAAATAAGACAGAGGTTTTATTTTATTTTTTCATGCAAAAACATCTTGGCGGGGCTGGGGATATAGCCCAGTCGCTCAGCACCTGCCTGGAAAATATAAGGTCTTGAGTTTGATTCCTGTTTGAAAAAAAAAAGAATGACCAAAAAAATGTTGGCAGAGGATATCTCAAAGTAAATCTATATCCATCTGGAAAAATTTAAAAAATAGAGATAAGACCATGTGGTGATTTTTTGGGGTGCATGTGTCAGTGAGTATGACAGACAGGTTGTAATGGTTGATACATGGTATCAGGTTGAGAAGTCTAGAAGCCTAAATATGTAGGTAGCTGTATATGCTAGCACGTGCAGGACATGTTCTTACTAATCTAGCACATTGCTGATTGTGTCAACTTGAGATCTTCAAGGGTTTGAGTGACTCAGCAGGAGCCGGAGTCCTCACTAGGTAAAGCATCCTGAGGCTTTGCAAGGGGGAGACAGGGAGGTGGTGAGAGTTCCAACTCCCCTGAGGCTAGGTAGCCTGCTTATAATATAAGGCAAGACAAAGGGCTCCTTCCTGCTTATTTAGATCTTGTTATTTTCTTGTTTTCTGCTACCTTGAGCTGGTGCCCTCAGCAAACCTCCCTGATTTGGAGCCAGCTGATTTTGGACTAGAAACTCCAAAATCTGTGAGATGAATAAACCTTTCCTCCATTATTTTTGGGCATTTAGTATTTTGTCTCAGCAATGAGATAAAAGGAGCCAAGGGAGACATGATCAAGAAAAAAACTATCATGAGGATTCTGACTCTTCACTGAAAATATCCCCAGGCTGGGTATGGTGGTATTCTCTGGTAATCCCAGATAGGTGAGAGGCTGTGGAAAGTGGATAGTGAATTGAGGGTCATGTATCAAAATGAAGGAAGAAGGAGGGAAGGAAAGAAAGAAGAAAGGAGGATAGGAAGGAAGGTAGAAAGGAAAGAAGGAAGGAAGGGAGGGAAAAAGCAAGCGGGAATGCAAGCAAGAAAGAAAGAAGAAAAGAAAAGAAAAAATGAAGGAAAAAATAGGACATGAAAAGAAAAAAGAAGAGGAAAGTTGTATCCATAATTTCACTAGAAGAAAAGCAAGTATCTCTTATTTTCTGCTTTCTTGTATTTTTTTTTTATCTTTCATTTCTTCTTGAAAGCCAATTTTCTTCACAAGAGAGTAGAAGGATGATGTGTTTTAGTGATTTTCCTCCTACTGATCCATGAGTCATCAAAGATGAAACATGAATTAAGATTTCCGTTGCATACCTTACTGGCAGACTGCCCCAGGGATCTGCAGTAATTACCTCATGGGGTGCAGAAGTCCTCATTGTTATGTCAAAAATCTCAACTCCATTGTGTCTTTCCTGGGTGCATCGGTATTTGCCAACCTCAATATGATCTTCCAGGGTCAGGAAGTTTTCAGAAACCCACCCATGCAATGCAATGCTCACTAGTACCTGATCCAGATGTATTTGACAATGTCCATATTATTGTCTTTCTCTACTATTTAGAAAACAGTCCCTCTACCTCATGAAAATCTCATCAATCTTATTGTCCAAGCTGTGGCAAGCATCTGCTGATAGCTCAGATTTCTGCCAACCAACTGTCTCTTCCATTCCATCCATCCCAGTATTATGTGTTCTGTCTAGTCATCTCTGCAAGGCCTCAAGCAGTCATGGGATAGCTTCTAGAATTTGTGATTAATTCATAATCCAGTGCTGGGATTGAGTGTGATTGCTGCACCCACCCTGGGGGAGAGATCCTGAATACAAGGTAGGGAGGTGAGAGAGGCTTTCTCCCCGCAGCTGCAGCCACTGCCGCTCCCTTTTGCTCTTTGCTGTTTTCTGCTACCATGATCTGCTGCCCTCTGCCATATGCCACTCTGTCTAGGAGCCAACCGAGCATGGACTGAAATCTCCAGTAACTGTGAGCTCAGTAAGTCTTTCCTTCCTTAATTTCGGGTGTTGGGCATTTGGTCCCAGCAAAGAGGAAAGTGTAACTGAGACATCCAGCATTTTACCAACCTCAGAAAGGTTTCATTGCCGCTATTTGTTCAGCCATGATTTCCTCATTGCCCAAGATATTGGACAACATTCATCCATTTCTTGAGTGAAGAATCTTCTTCTCACCACTGTGCTCGCCAAATATTCCATCCTCTGAAAATATCTCCTGCAGAGGACACGGCTTCGGTGTGTCCCTTCCACAGTTCAGGGGTGGGTGGCTTAGTCCTCAGTAATGATGGTTTGTGATGAGACCTCTGATGCCCCTGACCTTAGAAGAGGTACAGTGAGGATCTTATGAGACCTGCAGTTAGTTGTTTGTAAAGGGAACAACAAGCTTCATTGTTTCCTTCACTCTGGCTTCCTGTCCAACAATGCGATTTTTTCTTCTTCTTCCTTGTGGTTTCATCCCTGTGAAGCTAGAAGTAATGTGAACTTAGCACAAGTTAAGGAGGCTTATAGGAGGCTACCATCATTTTATTCAAAAGCATTCAAGAACCTTCTAAGCTGTAGGCAAGAACGGTGATGCTCAAAACCTTAACACCGGCGGTCTCTAAAATGGTCATTTCTCAGCAGCTAAAACATCTCCGTAGTAGCCAATCTGACTGAGTATTCTTGTAAAAATCAGATTTTTTTGGTCTTGTATTTGGTTGCTACAGGGTCTCACTAGACAGCTTGAACTCGTAGTGATCCTGCTGTTTTCAGCCTCCGCAGTGCTGGGATTACAGGTGTGCACCACTGTGCCTGGACTCTGTGGCTCCCTCAGCCCCCCCTGGGGACAGGACTGGCGTGGCACATGGTGCCAGGGATGGAACTGTGGCCCCTGCGCTTGCCTAAGCTTGCCTAAGCAGGCATTTTAGTTCTCTGAACTATCTCGCGGTACCTCAAAGTCAGATTTCTTTGTCATTTTACGCAATCAAATAGCTCCTTTGATGTCAATTTCTGTATGTCACACGAATTAGAGATGAAACAAATTCTATCCTACATTTCCCAGGAAAGATTCCATTTGGAATGCACCCTCCAGAATGGGCCTGGGTTGGAATTTGTACATTTCAGACTTAGCTTGCCCTATTTTTTCATTTACTATAAACTTATATTTAGTGGAGAATGTTCTTAAGCTTAGCTATCATTTCTTCCAACATGTCTGTCTATATCACTTTTGTTCTACAGATTATAGCCAATTTGATCCCTTGAACAACTCTGTGTCGGTGACTGCCTCTCCTGAAAAATTTCTGACCTTTACCAAAATGAATCCCATTTATAGATAGTATCAAAAAGGAGGAAAAAAGTGTTTGCATAAATGTATAACATTAATGAATATATGCTATTTACATATTTTATCAGGTCATTCTATGCTTTTATATTTTTTAAGAATGTTGCAAAAATTAAATATTTTCTAATTAGATCCCAATAAGATACCCGTCAAATAATCCAAAATGCACAACCTAAGATTGTTAGTACAGTGACATCCTTCAAAGGTTATGCAGCATAGTCCACAAGTACATAGTTATTTCCATGCATTGTCAGTTGAAAAAAATTGTAATGAGTATGTACATTTTTTTATATTACAAAGCTTTGCTTTTTCCTTATAAGTAAAAGACATGAGATTCTGGTTGTTATAAAAGATACCATAAATTAGTCATTTAAAGAAGTAAAATTGACACAATTGGGATATTGAGCTGAAATACTGTTTGTATGATAGGAACTTCAATCTAATAGAAGGATTCTGAGTGTGCTAATTTTCTCATGCAGAGAGTAATTAGAATCTGGCCATTAGATTTACAATAAGAATATCAGCTGTCAGTATGAAAAATAAGTACTTAGGCCTTTACAGAAGAAAATAAAAACAGGTTCTGTTAAAGATATTTGGATTTGGGGCCGGGGAGATGGCTCAGTAGAATAAGTGCTTCAATGGCAAGTGCAAGGGCCTGAGTTCAATCCCCGGTTCCAAAAAAAAAAAAAAAAAAAAAACATAAGTATATATGTATGTATGAATAATAATGGGCTAAGATAATTATTTGAAAATATTTCAAACCATTGTCACTTTGTTTATTTTTCTTTTATTTGATAGAGGGTCTCACTAAACCGCTTGGACTCATACTGATCCTCTTGTCTCAGCCTGCCCACTGTTGGGATTAGAGCCTTGTGGCACCATGCCTGTAATTTCAGGGCCAGCATGCATGCCTGGGGTTCTAGACCCCACACTGTATGCACTACTAGGAATC
>NW_004524879.1:570399-571945 GCF_000260255.1 Octodon degus
ACACCCAGGATGATTAAAATGCATCATGAACAAGAAATTTAAAGATTAAATTCATGAAAGAGAGAATGAGAGCTACATGTTCACAATTCAGTTATCTATTCTGATCAAATTTAGATCAGCTGCTCTTTTCAGAAAAATACTACCTAGCCTAAACTATGATGAAGCGCAGTGCTAGAGAGAAGCTAATGGTTGTGTTTTCAGGTTACAGTATGCGTAAGTGAAACCCCACGCAGCGTGTGTAGAGCCCGTGCCACAGGCAAGATAAACCAAGAACAACATTATGAGTTTTAAAGATGAAGCAATTTCTAAAGAGAGCTTTACTAGAAAAAATGAAATCATAAATGATTCAAAAGTCTGCATCCTTAAAAATCAATATTTTATAGGCATGTCTTGGAGCTACTGTCTTCATTTTGTTTGTGATATTTTAACAAATGATTGTATTTGTTATATCCCGCTTCTTGAAAATCAGATGCAGAAGTATCACAAGTTTGAAGCCAGCCTTGGGAACCTATAGAGGCCCTGTCATAAATCCATCCAGCCATCCATCAGTCAATCAATCACTCAGTCAATCACTATTGATTGAGGGCTATAAGTTGGCTCCAAGTCCATCGTTGCAAAACACTTTTTCCATGTTGGATTAAGAAGCAAACATTAATATCTGTGAGCTCTCTTTCCTTTTGCTAGGGAATGTGATACACT
Organism: Octodon degus; assembly: GCF_000260255.1. Taxonomy (NCBI): domain Eukaryota; kingdom Metazoa; phylum Chordata; class Mammalia; order Rodentia; family Octodontidae; genus Octodon; species Octodon degus. The sequence continues at coordinate 571,099 of NW_004524879.1, forward strand.
TACCTTGGAATACTGAGCCTAGGGAAGACAGAATTGCAGTGATTTCTGAAAGATAAAGGTAGAAGCTAAAGCCCAATAAATATGTTATTGGCTGTCACGGTACACCGGCTTATAAAGATTTAACAAATGCCTTCCGGGACTCCCTTAGTAACCTTAGATTGAGTTTTTGGAGGGGGGGAAAGCTATCCATCATATCTTTTTCACTCTGCATTAAACGGATGAATATAGAGATAGTAAAACATTTGGTATGATAATACCACCATTTTTAGCTTATCTTGCCAGAAAGGTCAGCTTTCTCAGCATTTCTGTTAGATGCGAGCTAGGTCTCTGGATATGTACAAGACAGATATTTCAAAATTGCCCTTGAAAGAAAGAGGAAGATTGGGGCCGGGGAGATAGTTCAGTAGAATAAGTGCTTGCCTGGCAAGCGCAAGGTCCTGAGTTCAAACCCCGGTACCGCAAAAAAAAAAAAAAAAAAAAAAAAAAAAAAAAAAAAAAAAAAAAAAAAAGAGAGAAAGAAAGAAAGAAAGAAAAAGGAAAATAGAAACTCAAAGCAATCCACTATTCAAACAAATTGTGGTTGACCTTGTTGGAATGTGGTCTTACAAAGATTGCATAAATTGCTGTAATTCTGTGTGTGTGTGGGGGGGGGAGTTCATTTTGGCTGCTAGGAATTAATCCCAGGGTGCACCATTGGCTAGATAGAAAACATGAGATTAGCTCTCTCTCTCTCTCTGTCTCTCTCTCTCTGTCTCTCTCTCTCTCTCTCTCTCTCTCTCTCTCTGGCAGTACCGGGGTTTGAACTCAGGCCCTTGTGCTTGCCAGGGAAGCACTTATTCCACTGAGC
>NW_004524879.1:575042-576107 GCF_000260255.1 Octodon degus
CATATTTTTACAAAGAAATTTAGAAGCCTAACCATATACGGAATTGTAAGTCCTTATATTAGGGAGACAATATGATATTTACAGATGTGGGTCTGGTTTATTTCACTGATAAGTATATCTTCAAGGGGCATCCACTTAAATATGAAGATTTCAAGTTTATCATTCCTTATAGCTGAGTAGTACTCCATTATATAAAAGTACTACATCTTTTTCAACCATTCCACATGTAACGGCATCTTGGTTGTTTCCAAGTTTTTAATTTTTAATATTTTTTGTGTGTGCATTTGGTTATTACAGGGTCTCACTATGCAGCTCCTACTCACAGTGGTCCTCCTGTCTCAGCCTCCCCAGCTCTGGGATTACAGGCGTGCCCCTCCACGCCCAGACTCTGGAGCTGGCTTAGCCTGCCCTGAGGGCCGGGCCGGGTCTGCATGTGGTGCTGGGGATCGAACTGCTGTCCCTGCGCTTGCCTAAGTTTGCACAAGCAGGTGTTTTAGTCGGTTGAGTTATCTCGCCAGCCCTTACTTTCTTTCTTGAAGTGGCATGATTCACTCAATGCAAGTTTATCAGACCCAACATTTGGTACCCAATCAAGGCCTAGAATCCTATCTCCCAAGATAGCTGACTAATGTTCTAAACTTCAGATTTTCAAAATTTTGTCATTCAATAAGTCACAGAATTGGTTGCCACAAGAACATCAACAAATTCTAACATAAGAGAAATGTTTGCCCCACTACAAATGTTACCTCTTTTTCCGCAAGATCTTCAGGGCTAGTGAGCTTTTCCAATAAAACATATTCTGTGTTCAGCTCTGGAATAAAACACAAAGGAGGAGATAGCCCGGTAGAATAAATGCCTGCCTGGCAAGCTTAGGGTTCTGAGTTTAATCTCTGGTACTGAAAAAAAAAATTCCTTAAACTAAGTGGCTGGGAATTTGGCTCAGTTGTAGAATACTTGCCTAGCAAGCTTTGAAAGCCCTGGATTATGTCCTTGGCACCAAAAACAAAAATTAATTAATTAATTAATAAAAATGGTAGCAGACAGGAGACCACAAAAAAATAAAAA
>NW_004524879.1:578068-582374 GCF_000260255.1 Octodon degus
GAAGGAAGGAAGGAAGGAAGGAAGGAAGGAAGGAAGGAAGGAAGGAAGGAAGGAAGGAAGGAAGGAAGGAGAAACGCAGATCTGGATATAGAGATTGAAAGAATAATTCCACTCCCCAACACAAAGATAGCTGTTTCATTTGTTTTGTTTTGTTTTTGTCTAAAACAGCTGATTATGATTGGTGTTGCCTGGTGTTTCTCAGTTACCTCAAACGTGAGAATCAATGACCTGTCCACTTGGTTTCCACCTCCCGCATCCAGCAGTTCCACCAGTTTTCCTTCATCCAAGAGCTGTGAAGTGAATTTCAACTGTTCTTCTTAGTCAAAAGGTGATACAGGGCACATTTTTTTTATAAAGTGCCTGCTACAATTGAGAGCTACACAGTCTTGTTTTCCAGGAAACCTGATCTCCTGGCTGCTCATACAGGTCCTGTCCACTTATCCTCCAAGGCATTCTGAAGTGTAAGGCAGGGTATATTTCTCTTCACATTTCTGGCCATTCAAAACAAATGTGGATTTCCAACCAAGCAACCTGAAAAATTAACTCCTAATTGGAAAAAGCCCAAATACAGCAGGTTTCATAAAGGGACTGCACCGCCGTATGCCTTTTGGCCTACGTAGTCTTCACTTTAGAGAAGGAGAAGAGTTTTTCTAAAGAATGGGTAGCTGATGCTTAATTTTGACCAGTTTTGCATGCTTGTATCTGGTAATCTGAACAACTACTTTGCAAATGCAGTATAACAACCAAGGTTGGTTTCCTATCATCTTGTTTTGAAATTTTGCATTGTTTTGAATGTTTTTTTTTTTTCCCCTTTAAAACAAATAAAAGAAAAGGTATAACTGCACTGGATTGGGGGTGCATGCTTTCAATGACAGCATTTGGGAGGCTGAGACAGGAGGACTGCTAAAGTTTGAGGCCAACCTAGGCTACACAATGAGTTCAAGGACAGCCAAGACTGCACAGTGCGCTCTACCACAGAGCCACATCTCTAGGCCAGGAATCAGAGTGGATAAAAGGGACTGAAGTGGGATATGCATATATGGACCTACTGAGCACGACAAACAGAACCATTAGGGACAGTCAGCTTGTACTAAAAAACCTAAAAGTTTTATAGAACTAAATTAACCAACTCTAAAGCCAGTGTACAATTATTTTACCCCACACAAAATGTTTATTTGAAGATATACAAACTACAAATCTATGAACTTTTGTGTTCCTAACCTTCACTAAACACACGCTTTTTTAAAAAAAAATTACTACACTTTTAAAGCATGTGTTTTCTAACTGACAAAAATTTATATAGGTAGGTATATTTGTATTTGCATATGCAAATGCAAGTATAAAGGTACACATGCAAATTTAGTATGCAAATGTGAAATATGTACATGTTTTAGCATGACTAACCTGAGTTAATTTGCATAGGTTATTTCACATACCTTTTGTGCTGCTGCAATGAAAAGATGCAAAAATTTGTGCTCAAGTTTAAAACATAACCGTGGCCTATGGACAACCATCTCATGAACACACTTAGCTAACGCTGCCATGGACTCAGACATGCTTCTCAAGTCTGTGTCCTTGAGGGTTGGAGGACATGTAAACGTGGCCAGTGTCTGTCTGAGGCTAGAGGTCAGTCCAAGGTTAGTCTGAGCTGTCGACGTTGCAGTCAAAAGAGTGCTGGAGGAGAGGAATTTGGAATAGGGAGAAATCCTCCACCACCCTGGAGACAGTACATAGGGGACAACTAAAAAACACCAATAAGCAACAACTTTTCTTTTTTGTCATCATGGGCATTAAGTGCAGGCCTCCCAGTAGCCCAGGCCAGTGTTTGACTGCTGGGCTACATCCCTAGTCCTCCACTGCAATCTTAAATAGGTCTGAGAGAAAATGGAAATTTTCCTAAAGCTGGTACATTATGCAGAGAGAGAAGCATCCAGCAGATATTACTCTGTCAACCTTGCATTTTTCCTTCTTGGGCATTGAGACTGTTGGCTTTGCTGACCCTGGATGACCCAGTGTGTACCTAGACATCTTAAACTTTTCAAAACCAAGTGTGTTTTTTATAACCAAACCAATCAATCCAGAGGTAGCACACAATTTCCCTTTTATTTCCTTGATAGGGCTTGCAGGTTTCAGGCCAAGCATTGATTACTCTAACTATCTCAGCAATTTATAGCTGAGAACTAGGGTCAGCTCATATACCTCCAAGCCTGCAGAAAATCACTGATACCAGCCAAACCTAAGCCTGTTTAGCTTGGCTTGTACTTTTCTGCATACAGAAATTACTAGAGAAGTTTTCACTTGCCGTGTGACACTGTCTTACTAACCTGACTCATGGTGACAGCTCTGTGCTCCCACGTGTGGACACCCAGTATGTGCTGTGTTCCCTCCTCTTTCCAAATGGAGTCACAAATTATCTGCAAAGGCTGACACCCATTGATCTATGGGTCTTCAAATCCCTGTACCCTAATAAGAACTATGTGGTGAAGCAATCTTTAGCTACGGAGAACAGCGCTGGAAACCGCTTTGCGTGGCTTTCTATGGCTGGTAGGAATTACATGGCACCCATGACTCATAGGAGGTGAGCCCCAGTGGTTTCAGGGGGGTTAGTTCATGGTTAGAAGGCTCCAAGGCAAGAATGTCAGTGGATGATGGAGCAGCAGTGGTTCCTTCATGGTATGCAGGAAGTAGAGAGAGAAGGGAGGTACTGAGGAGGGAGATGTACCCACTACCTTTGTTATTTATGCCTTCTCACCAACTGCAGTTCCAAAAGTCAAGTCATCCATGAACTCATCATTGATGGGCGTAACACCACATGGTTTGATTCCTTTCTCAAACCCTCACTCCTGGACCCATGAGAAGTTTGGGAGGCATTTTAGGTCCAAGCCATATTTTGCACATTGGAAGAATGAATTTACAGATTCTGTGGTGTACTCTAGACATGGTCCACTCATGATAGTGTGGAATGGGGTTGTGTAATACAGATAGGTTATAGAAATTAATCATTGTCTAGGTTAGTTGTCTCTCATTACTGGAAAAAAAATTATTGAACGCCTAGCATTAAGGGTGGAAAGGTTAATTTTGCTCACCATTTTTGGAGGTTTCAGCATACTCAGCTGGCTCCAAAGTAGAGTGGCACATGGCAGGAGGCAGCAGCTTACGGCAGTGGAAAAGAGCAAAGAGCAAAGGGATGGGCAGTGGCTGCAGCCATGGGGAGAAAGCCTCTCTCCCTTCCATACATTTTATGCAGGCTGTGTGTCCTAGACTGAGTATAGCACTCACAAACATAATCCCAGCATTGGATTACAAATTAATCACCAACTCGAGATGCAACCCCAAGACTACATGAGGCTTTGGAGGGACAACTAGACACACGCACCATAACAGTCCTCAAAACCAAAATGCATATGATCCAGCTAGAAAAAGTCATTTAGGTATCTCCAGCTGGTGACAATTAAAAACCATAGTATTTATATCAGGTAATGGTACCACATCTCTGTTTTAGTGTGTTTTTACTTATTTCTAGGCAGGGTCTCACTTAGACACCTATCTGGGACTCGGGATTGGGATTATCCTATCTCAGCCTCAATCCCTTGTGGGATTATAGGTGTGGAAAAACATGTTAGCTCGGGGTTTTCTCTAGAGTGTGTTTTTATAACCAAGCATGACAGCACACACCTGAATATCCAGCACTCTGCGAGGCTGAGGATGGGGTCAGGAGTTTTAGCTCAGCCCGGACGACTTGACAACTTAAAAAGGCCTTATCTCATAATAGAAAAGCTCAGGGGAAAGGCACTGGGTTGAATCTCTAGAACCAAAAAGTGGTCCAGCCTTCACAGAGGGGATCAGATTAGAGGGAAGATGGAATGAAAAGAAAGGAAGCCGGAGTCAGGAGGTCTGAACAGCGATCCAGCAATGAGTTTATTTTGCTTCAAGCTTCTATGCAGAAAATCTTGATCCTGTGGCTCAGCATTTGCCTTAGTTAATTCTAAGCTTTGTTCTTTTACTGGGCCAGAATAGTTTTCAAGGACCAAGCAGATCAGCGAGAGAAACACTCAGTCTGCTGTTGGGCCCACTGTCCAAACTGCAGAGTGAGGAAGCTGGGCACCCTGCCACATTTCACCTCCATATCAGACTGTATCTTCAGCAACTCCCAGCCTTTTTCTCTGGCATCCAGCAAAAGTTGATGGTTTGGGCTGGTGAAATAGGTCAATGATCTAAACCACCTGCTTAGGCAAGCTTAGGCAGGTGCAGGGACCAAGATTCGATCCCGACACCACATGCCATGCCAGCCCCACCTGCGGGCTGA
>NW_004524879.1:583159-588392 GCF_000260255.1 Octodon degus
ATTTTGTTACCCATGCAGACCCTGGATGCAATGTCCCATGAGTGCATATCTGAAAATCTGAATCAGGACTACTGACACAAATTTATCACAAGTGAAATGTAATCTCACTCAGAACAGCACCCCTTAAATAGATCAGATCCTTGAATTTCGTAACAGTGTGCAAGCCCAAAACATATTTTTAAAATTAAAATCCTTAATATCTCCAGGGGAAAACAATTCATTGAAGTTGATAAAAAAAAACAGTAGTTCAGTGATTAAATATGTGATCATTTATGGATGATAAATGTATAATTTCTGTGGTTAAATGTTCCATGATGTGGAAAAGGAACTCATATATTTTGCTTAAAATAACAGCTGGTGTGTAAAGAATTGATTAGGAGAAAAATGTGATAAATGTAGGTTTACAGGCATACGCCACCATGCCCAGCTATATAGTATAACTTGATTCTTGTTTTTCTCCTCACTTTCTTTAATACCATTAATAAACATCATTTAAAAATCTTGGGATTTTTTCCTTCTATTCTCTCCCTCTCTCTTTTTTTGGGGTGCATGATGGTACATATTTCTCAAAAGCGAAGCTCAAGTGTGGCATACATAGTTTTTGTACTGGGCTCATCTTTCTTTCTAGTGCTGGGATTGAACTCAGGATCTCGCCCTTGCCAGGCAAGCACTTCTTCCACTGAGCTATACAGCTGGCCCAATAACAGTGGTCTTCAATATTTAAGAAGTGTGGAGCATCAGATCAGCTCAGCATTTCTTTTTAAGGAAGTAAAACAGCAGTACAAAGAAAACACTAAAACTGATACCGAATTTTTCTAAGCAAAATTACAGGATTTCAACCATGTTGTTAGATTGCATATTGTTGCTTCAAATTAGCTGGTCAGATTAGGAGATATAAGAATGCAAAATAGGTCAAGAAAAGTTATAGACAATTAAAAATGAAAGAGAGAGAAATAAATTAAGCATTCACTGTGCCCTTCAATAGACCCGCAGAAATCAGCAGCAGAATTTTCCAGGCTGTCCTGTGTGTATGTACAAATGTTTCTTCTGATAATGTCTCTCTCTTCTGCACGCTGAATTATACTAAGGCCAAGAATATCAGAGTTCTGCAGTGAACATTTTCACAGTTGGTTCAACTTCAAAATCCTCCTCACTGTCTTCACCGACCTTGTATGAACGATTCCCCAAACAGCAGCTCTGTCAGGGTGTCGCATGCATCAGAGAGTCCCCTCCCAAGACAGTCTGAATTTATAACAACGTAGATTGGTTTCATTTCCAAAACTTCATCCTGCATTCAAGGGTTAAAAATAAGATTTCAGAGATGATGAATAATTGTTTTAAAAAGTGCACCTTTTCTTTCCACCGAGCTATACCTCCAGGCCTTACTTACTTAGCTCAAGACAGGATTTTGGTCAGTAGCCACCTTGCTAGGGCTCTGCCTGAATTTACAATTCTCCTTGCCTCAGCCCCTCAGAGTGCTGGAATTTTGCCTTTCTCAAATGTCCTGTTTTTTTTAAAATTTAATTTAAAATTATATAGCAATTTCCCTATATAAGAAAATGTCCAATCAATATAACTAGCACACCTTTACTGGATTATTTGAGGGTTCATAATATACTTTGATATTTCTCTATGTTGGTCATTAATGAATGAACAACAGAAAGGAAAGCAGAAAAGGAAAGAGGTACAGATTCTCAACTTCAGCTAATACATGAAATAGTCAAGGAAAAGCCTCAGAGAAAGCTCAGCTATCTAAGCTTCCTGCCTGGCAAGGATACGGGTTCAATCCCCAGTACCACATGCTGTGCCAGCATTTCTCCACGCCGGCCACCAAAATCCGACATGGCGACACATGCCTGTAATCCCAGCTCTGGGGAAGCTGACAGAGGAGAATAACTGTGAGTCTAAGCTGTGTAGCAAAACCCTGTTCCAAGTAAATAAGTAAATAATTTTTAAAAACATTCAGTGTATTTATTGTTCTTCGAAGTTCCTAGATTTTGTGCTTTATCAAATAACAGTTTTAAACTATTTCTGTAGAGCACTTTGGCATTAAATAGCCTTCAGATATTTCTCCAAGTAGATACACACATTATTGAATAAGTAGCATTTTGATTTAAGTGCAATTATGTGTACAAAAATATTTTTTCCAAATTCATTTATCGATAACATCTGCCAAAAATAAGAAACTTTAAAAATAAGTTACAGATCAATCAGATAATAAAATATAGTCCATAGGAAAGAACAAAGACTACAAAAGAGGGATAAATAATATTTTTAAAAGTCAAGAAAATCATAGAATACAAAATTTGACAATGTGTCAATAAATTTAAGTAGCACATCTTAAAGCTTAGAAATGAGGAGAACTTTATATTTTAAATCACTGTTAGAAAAAAAAAATAATCAGCACGGACATAAAATTTCCAACAACAAAGAAAAAAATTCTGTTACATGAAAACTAATACGCTCCCTTAAATATTTCTTACACAGTAGATATAAGTATTTTTATGATGATCTGAACAAAAATTATGAGAAAATTAGGTCTTATGAAGAGCTAGCATATAAACATGAATGTAATTTCTTACCAAGAAGTCAGGAAAGTCTAAAATAAAGAAAAGCCCTACAAAGTTATGTGGCTGGCTCCCTGGAGGTAGTAAACACTCCCAACTGCGAGTCTTAGGTGTGACTCGGGGTGGACCGTGTTGATCTCTGCCACCAAAACCTCAAACGCTGGTGACTGATAAACACAGACTCATCTCTCATTTCACCCTTGACAGAAGGGTGAGACATTAAAATAAAAAGAATAAAATGTAGATCGTGAAAATTTGTGTTTTAAAAGCATGGGTACAAATAGAGCAACGGCACACTGCCTGCCGGCCTTTCTTTCTTTCTTTCTTTCTTTCTTTCTTTCTTTCTTTCTTTCTTTCTTTCTTTCTTTCTTTCTTTCTTTCTTTCTCTTTCGTTCTTTCTTTCTTTCTTTCTTTCTTTCTGTTTTTCTTTCTTTCTTTCTCTTTCTCTCTCTTTCTTTCTTTCTTTCCTTTCTTTCTTTCTTTCTTTCTTTCTCTTTCTTTCTTTCTTTCTTTCTGTTTTTCTTTCTCTTTCTCTCTCTTTCTTTCTTTTCTTTCTTTCTTTCTGTTTTTCTTTCTTTCTCTTTCTCTCTCTCTCTTTCTTTCTTTCTTTCTTTTTTTCTCTTTCTTTCTTTCTTTTTCTTTCTTTCTTTCTTTCTTCTTTCTTTTTCTTTCTTTCTTTCCTTCTTTCTTTTTTCTCTTTCTTTCTTTCTCTCTTTCTTTCTTTTTCTTTCTTTCTCTCTCTTTCTTTCTTTCTTTCTTTCTTTTTCTTTCTTTCTTTCTTTCTTTTTCTTTTTCTTTCTTTCTCTTTCTTTCTTTCCTCTTTCTTTCTTTCTTTCTTTCTTTCTTTCTTTCCTTCCTTCCTTCCTTCCTTCCTTGTTTCTATTTTCTTCTTCCCTTCCTTTTGTTTTTCTTTCTTTTATACTTTATTCCTTCATTTATTCTTTACTTCTCTTCCTACAACTTCTTCTTATTCTTCTGTTTCTCCTCCGCCTCCTCCTCTTTCTCTCTCTCTCTCTCTCTCTCTCTCTCTCTCTCTCTCTCGTTTTCCTTGGTAAACTCAGTCACACTTATTTTTCTACTTTGTTGATACATTTTATGCCCAATTTGATGGCTACATACACCTGAAATTTCATCTACTGTCTCTCTATTATCTCTCTCTCTCTCTCTCTCTCTCTCTCTCTCTCTCTCTCTGTTATTTTATTTTCCTTGGTAAAGTCAGTCACCCTTATTTTTCTACTTTGTTGATACATTTTATGCCCCAATTTGATGGCTACATACTCCTGAAATTTCATCTACTGTCTGTCTGTTATCTCTCTCTCTCTGTCTCTCTCTCTCTCTGTCTCTCTCTCTGTCTCTCTCTCTCTCTCTCTCTCTCTCTGTCTCTCTTTCTCTGTCTCTCTCTGTCTCTCTGTTTCTCTCTTTCTCTCTCTCTCTCTCTCTCTCCCTCCCTCCTTCCCTCCTTTCTATCATCTACATATTTTTCTTCTTTCTTAGATTTTTCACAAGGCAGTACTGGCTTCATAAGCAAATTCTGAAAGTATTCTATTTCATAGCAATCCCAGTGTAATATTTCATAAGATTATTGTTAGTCCTAATCTTAATTTTTTTTCAACTTCATCAGTGAAACCTCTTGAGTCTTATATTTTCTCCTCCTTAATCATGTTTATTTAAAGAGTGCTTCAACGGGCCAGGGAGAATAAGCGCTTCCCTGGCAAGCGCAAGGGTCTGAGTTCAATCCCCGGTTCCGTCAAAATAAATAAATAAATAAATAAAAATAACGATTACTTCAAAATACACATAAAGAATGGTGCAAACATGTATTATTTAGTGGGGGTGCTTTAAAATACCACGAGACATATACTAAACACATATTGGAATGATCCTCTATGACTTTTGCTAGGCTTTGTAATACAATAGTGATAGAATCTAAGTTATATTAGTAACATATTCTGATCACCGAGTAGTAAACATTTCCTTTTATGTGGTAGATAGATTTCATCCTCATGATGACTCCATGATCCAAGATGTTGCTAGTTTTCTTAATCAGATAGGTAAGTATCAGTGAAGCAATATCTATTGCAGAAGGTTGCTTGAAGTTTCCAGTGCAGTAAAAGTCGTAACGTGTTGTCTGTCTGTCTGTCTGTCTGTCTGTCTGTCTGTCTCTCTCTCTCTCTCTCTCTCTCTCTCTCTCTCTTTCTTTTGCATCAGGGGTGGGTGGGTTAGATGTTATCTTGCCTCATTGTTTGCGTAACTATCCAATTTTCCATACAAATTATCAGGCCAACTTCTGCCTTCAACAGAATTAGGAAATCTAGGATGCTGTGCATACCACTGAAATAAGAAAAATGACAGCAGCGGTGCTCTATGAATATTTACAATTTCCATTTTTAACAACCATGAGGAGGGCAACCTAGTTCATTTTTATGCATACACCCAGCAGTTTATGAAAATCATCGGCTACTGAGGTTGGTGACCAAGTCTATCTTGGTAAAAATAATAGTACAGTAGTCCCTCACTATTTAGCAGTTTGACTTTGCAGACCCACTGTTTTGGGGATTAAAAAATTATTAATCTAAATTATTTATGACAAAAACCAAACTGCGCAGGAAATACTTCAAAGAATCAATGACTAGGTTCTCAACTTTTTTTTTATTTTTTTTTGAGCT
>NW_004524879.1:589535-596726 GCF_000260255.1 Octodon degus
GGGGTGTTGAGGGTCTCACTACTAGATCAGACTCATAGTGACCCACCTGTTTGCAGACTCCCAAGGGCTGGGATTATAGGCACACGCCACCACCCCCAGGCTCAGTGGCTGTCTCAGCTCACCCTGGGGTGGGGCCAGCCAGGCAGGACCAGGAACCGAACCCCCAGCCCCTGTGCTTGCTTGTGGGTGCATTAATCTGCTGATCTATTTGGCCATGCCCCCATATTCTCTTTCTCTTTGAAGTTTCTTCCCATTTGCCAATATCTCTGGTACTTCTTGGATCTTATTTACCCTTTCAGCATAATCATAAGTGAAATAAAACAGACTGTCAGGTGTACAAAGTCTATTATCTCCCCAATGTAGGAAGCCAAATATTCATATATGTACTGTGTACTCTGTTACCTGTCGCCAAACAGCCACTGAATGAATGATCGTCTAGAACACAAGTAGCCAGGGACAGATGAAAGTAAGGCATGTGCTCTCTCAGGAAGCATCCAGTTCAGTTAAGAAAACAGTCACTAAATCATAGTAGTGAACTCACTAGGGTGCACGGTGTACAGTTCCACACAAGTCGCTGTACTACGCCGACTTCCGAAGGAGCCTGGGATAGCTTGTGTAGAGTACACACAAGTTTGAAGACATTATGGTCTGTCTTAAAGATCATCACTCTTTATAAATCTTTTTAAAGAGAAGACAAAAATAGTACAATACCAAAGCGTTAGATACGATGCAGAATTTCACTAAACAAAATGATAGAAATTTAACCACGGTCCTTATATTGCATATTATAGTCTTCAAGTTAATTGTTCATCAAAAATATTAAGAAAAACTAAAAAGGGGAGAGAGATTAACAAAGAAGCATTAACTGCTTCTTTCGATAGGCCCACAGAAATCAGCAGTACAATATTCCCAACAATCGTTTTCACGCTTAGAGATAAAGGTAGTGCTGATGAAGGCTATAACATAGATGAACATTCAAAACATTAAGGTAAGACAAATGGTACTCAGCAAACACAAATATGTACTGCATGCTTTCTTTCATTTTGTTTTATTTTTTCAAATTTTGATTGCTTTTAATTCAGGAAGAAAGGGTTGCATAAAATCCAATCTGCTCTAGAAATATAAGTGGCCCTTCCAGTTTTTGATATTTCAAATATCAAAGTGTATGGAAACACACACAAATGAGGCAGCAACATAATTCCTGTGTACAGCACAGTATTTTAAGTCCTAAAATAAGCTGCACACAGTACAACTGGCAATTGATTGGGAATGTGCTCATATATGGCTTTAAAAGTGAAGCTAGGGATTAAACTGTTTCTGGGTAAGTTTTGATTTCCCAAAGTGACCGAGGTTATCTGGAAGGTTGGGTGTATTTTCCAGTGAATGCTGTACTGAAGGGCAGTGAACAGCTACCACTGCCTAGCATAGGTTTAAGTGGCTCTGGGGGCCGTGGTCACATTCCTCAACACAGAGCAGAAGTGACGGCTTTCCGGTTTTGTGCCCTACCTGATTTCATTCATGCGAGCGCTCAAAAGTCATCAAAGTTGCATTTTGACATAAAGTAGAAAGAATGCTAGTCTCCAGCGTGGTTTCCAGGATGAGGAAGGAGAAACGGGCTTGTGATGGGTTTAGGGGTTCAGCCGGACAGGGAGCTTGCGTTCTGGGGTTGGATGGAGGTGGTACAACACTGAATGTCACATGATGTTCACCCAGGAAATATTTAAGAGAAAAGGGCCATGGTATGTGTATTTCAGCAGGCTAAAACAGCAGCTGCCAAAGGAAGACATGAGAACGACCAGCATCAGCAACAAGAATTTCAGCTCTCTAGGTCATAGGTTTCCTTTAATAAAATCGGGGTGACAGGTACCTTCGTTCTGCCACTGTCACTGTTCCTACACCTCAGTTCTAAGATGCTGAGAACCCAGGAAGAAGCTACTGTTCCATGCAAAAAAGCCAGTGCCTTCAAATCGTATAGGTCTGGGACAACTGTCAATCAATGGCTGCCAGGATGCATCACCGTGCAGAACTGTGGTAGAGACGTAAGCTGGGTAAAGGAGGAAATCAGTGGCGGACAAGGATCGAGGTAGACATTAGGAAAATCAAGTTTAGGAAAAAAAAATTCTTACATTGTATATCTGTTTTTTCTTTTTCTTTTTTCTTTCTTTCTTTCTTTTTTTTTTTTTTTTTTTTTTTTTTTTTGTTTTTAGGGAAGGGTCTACAAGGTGTTCAGGGTCTCACTACTAGATCGGACTCGTAGTGTATCCACCTGTTTACAGCCTCCCAAGAGCTGGGATTACAGGTACGAGCCACCATACCCAGTCTCAATTGCCATCTCAGCGTACCCTGGGGTTGGGGCCGGCACAGCAGGCCCGGGGATTGACACTCTGGCCCTTGCTCCTGCTTGCAGGCACTTTAATCCACTGATCTATTTGTCCGGCCCTGTATGTCTGTTCTAAGCAAAAAGGATTCAGTCAGTTGCCATGTATATACAGCTAAAATTATCCTCTGTGGCATTCCTTGACTTCATTCATCACCATAAGTCTTCCAAGCAGAGTACAGAACAGAAGTGTGAGATGTCAGGAGGCTTCATGTCGAATAGGCTCCAACTGAAGATCAGATTCCTGACGAGTATCATTGGCTACAACCTCCCTGGACGGGGTCTGCCCCTCGCTCTGGGTGTGGCATTGCAAAATACAGGAAGTTCCTAAGGAATGCAATAAATGCAATAAAATCAGCGCTGGGTTCGAGACAGTTGCATGATCACCCAAGTTCTACCAAATGGTGGGCCATTTAATACAATGCCTCCTCCACAAAAGCCCACCCTGCACATTACCTTTCAAGCCAGAAGCGAAAGAGCACTGTAGGCAATTCACTCACTTCTTATCGAGGGGGAAATAATAATCTCAGGCCTTTCAGTATAATTTATTACAGGTGGGAGCAAGCTACCTTTTGCAGGGAAAAAAGGCTGTTCGATTGGAGCTTTAGACTGAGGCATAAAAATATCTGTAAGATTTCTCCCTTTCATCTTTGTAATGCTGTGGAATTTACATAACGCTTCCACTTGCATTTTTCTCTTTTGATTCTTGCAGGGGGAAAAAAAAATGAAGTCGGGTAAGCTTTATTAGTCCAGTTTTATAGAGGATGAAACGCAGCTCCAGGTCATGATTGGGCTGCTGTAATACCTCCCACCTATGAAGCATTAAATAGAACTGAATTTCATTTTCCCCTAGAGCAGCTGATTTTTTTTTTCTATCAACCTTTGCCTCCACTAATAAGATAAATCCTAAGGTACATCCTGTATTTTGCATTAACTTTGTAAATACCAAGGCTGATTTTTTCAACTCATGATTTGGCAATTACGCTGTGGTTTTAGGGAAGAATTTCTTCTGGCAAGAGTTCGCAGCTTGGGTGGCCATCTTCGATTGGTGGAATGTCAAAAATTGAAAAAGGACTGAGTTTTCATCTAGGACGGTAGGATGTAGTTTTCAGAGCTGTCATTTAACAGAGAAATGGATGTTATTTTCTATTTTTTCCCTCTTTCCTAAAACATTGAGACCTCTCCAACAATACATGGTCTAGACCTGCGCAGATTGGCAGTGAGGAAAACAGGAGGAAATTCTCCCTCGGCAAAAAGATTGAGGAAAAATTTTGTCCTGAAGGCACAAGGTTATTTAGTCAAGAATTTCCAAAGCATGGGAATTATAGGTGGTGTATTGATTACTCTTCTCTCATTGTTGGGACAAAATATCCAACACCTCAAATTAAGGAAGGAAAGGTTTATGTAGCTCACAGTTACTGGAGGTTTCAGTCCATGCTCAGCTGGCTCAAAGGCAGAGGGGCACATGGTAGAGAGCAGTGGTTCATGGTGGCAGAATACATCAAAGTGCAATGGAAGGAGTGGCAGCTGCACTAGGTAGCTAGCTAGCAATCTCTGCCTTCTTTATTTTGTATTCATGCTTTCTGCCCCAGGGCAGGTATAGCACTCATGCCCAAAACTCCATCACTGAACCATGAATTAATCTGAAACTCTAGGTGCCTGCCCCAGTGACTGCATGAGGCTTTTGGGGGACACCTAGACACAGACCATAACAACTAGGAGTGTTCTCACCATAACAACCACCTGAGAAAATCCAAGAAAGATGTGAATTCTCTAGTTTGTGATTCTCACCCAGGATATTTTCTTGGCAATGAATAAAGTCGTCTTTAAAAATCATGGGTGGGTTTCATAATCAAGTGAGAACACGGATGAAGCCCAAGCAACATGGATACTCTATGTCTGATGTGATATAGATCTCCTGTCTAAAGTTTGATTTCTTCTGGAAGTGTTTCTAATCCTGATCAACCCACACAGGCCCCAACTTTAGGCTTTGTAATCTAACCACTAAAGGGGGCAGCTTGCTAAAAAGAACAGTAGAATTTCCATTTGGCCTATTTCCTTTCTGGACATGTTTCGCAAAGAGCTACACCCAGGGTGGGGCCTATCCACTACCCACACCCACAACAATCCCAATCAATCAGCAGATGAATCCAGTGAATGCAATTATCACACCTCTAATCGATATTCCTATGTTCTAAATGCCTAGTCACCTCCAAACGTCCCATCTGTGAATGCATGAGACATTGCAGAGACAGTGTGATGAAAGCTATTATTAATACTCTTTGCATTTATCACCTATCTACAACAATTCTATTGACCCCATTCACCTATCCCTCCTCTCTCGGTCTCCGTCTCTTTCTATCATGCTATCTACCTTTCAATCTACCTATCTATCCATTCATTTACCATTTTTCACCTACAGAGTTCTCATCCTTTCTCATCTATTTCTCATCTGTGGCATCTATTATATGCCCTTATTGTATCTACATGTACGGTGAACGCAATCATTCTGTCCATCACCAGTCTATCTACTTCTCTTCTATTTCTTCTCTCTTTGTATTCTATTTGTTTATCTACCATCTAGCTACCTATTGTCCTTCTTTTCTCCCACTTCAATTTACCTCACCTTTTTCTTCTTGTCCTGATCTCTCTCTCTCTCTCTCTCTCTCTCTCTCTCTCTCTCTCTCTCTCTCTCTCTCTCTCTCTCTCTCTCTCTCTCTCTCTCTTTCCGTCTTTCTTTCTTTGTTTCTTTTCCTTCCTCCCTCCCTCCCATTCTCCCTTCCTCCCTTCCTTCCTCGTCCTTCCTTCCTTCTTTTCTTTTCTTTTTTTAAATATATTTGATACAGGGTCTCACTATGCAACTCCAACTCCTAGTGACCCTCCTCTCTCAGCCTCCCCAGTGCTGGGATTACAAGCATGCACCACCATGCCTGCCCTCTGTGGCCTACTCAGAGCTCCTAGGGATGCAGGGCTAGTGCAGCATGAGCTACCCAGAATTGAACCCTGGTCTATGTGCTTGCCTAAACAAGCACTTAGTCTGCTGAGCTATCTCACAAGTCATTTGTCCTCCTCTTTCTTCTTTTCCTTCTCCTCCATCTCCATCTCCATCTCCATCCCCTTCTCTTCTTTTTCCTTCTTATTTCTTATCCAGTCTCCTTTTCCCTTCCATTAACTAGCACAATCAATAAAACCTAATTTGGGTTTAATTGGAATGGAACACAAAGGAGTGATTTGCTTAAAACCAGAGACAACATAACAATGGAAATAGCAAGCTTTCATTCCTTGACTGTTGAAAAATTCAGTCACATCGGAGCCAGCTTATGGCTTCCAATATTCTTTGTTGTTCAAGAGTCTCAGCTATTTTCCCACGTATGTTGCAAGGAAAGAAGAAAATAAGGTATAACATGCCAATTTGAGGCACTGAGGTGTCCAGTAGCCTCATCAACACCTCCAGCCTGCAGATCAAGCCCACTGAGTCTCCTGTCAGGAAAATTCTAACCTTTGAAGCCCACAGCCTTACCTGCCCATCCCTGCATTCTGCTTTTCAGTCTACCACAGGTTATTAGACAACGTTCCCATCAGGCTTTCAATCCCAACTCCCAGACGCAGCTATTTGCTAATGTGAAATTCACCTTCAGGGGGTTATTTGTATCCCGATTTTCTTGTAAAGATTCTGGGTTTAACTAACAGAACATGTTGTGGCCATTCTTAGCAAGGAATGCTGCCTGAAAATCCTCAAGCAAACAGTTGGCATAAGCTTGGACGAGTTGATCTTTGCTTTATGGCATCTGTATTTGGGTACTGAAGAATGACATTTATATCAAAGTGTATAGTTTTCTCATACTGATTGCAATGGAAGCCTGGCATCTCAGATGCTTGCATATGTTTATTTATGACCCAAATTTTTCTGCAACATCTGAGTCATTAATAAATGGATAAAGCCAGGGCAGGAAAGGTGTTTCCAGAACAAGAATTAAGGCACAGGAGTTAAGGATTTTTTTTCAATCACCTTATTTTACACATTTTTTTTAGACGACAAAGTAAAATTGAAATAATATTTGAAATCGCACATAATTTCCATAGGCCGGCACCTTTATCTCCAGCCATGGGGCTATTCAAACTGCCCTCATCCATGTTTATTGGAGAAGCTTTGGCTTTGAGATATTTTCTATTAACCCTGATGAGGTCAATCACAAGTTTTCATACCAAGTATTTCATTAAGGCATTGGGGAATAACTGAAGATCATAATTGTGCTAGAAATCTATTTTTTTGTGAGAAGAAAGTTTATGCAATTTTAACTTTCAAATGATTTTTAATTTTAGTTTTTCCATCTGTGTGGCTTGCTAAGTTTCCATTCCACGTGCAGAGATGGTGTTTGTGTGTAACACATCTATCTTAATTTCTTTCTTTCCCCTCCTGCCCCCTTTCTCCATCTCCTGATTTGATTTTCTTATTTGCAAAAAGCTCACGCTCTCTCTACTGCTTAGTATCTAACTTTTATTTTGTTCTTTGTTTACATCTTGTTTTTCTCATATAAGAGAACCTGTTTGATATTGTAACCTTGGAACGTGATTTATTTCACGTACCATGATGGTGGCCAGGGGCACCCATTTGTCCACAAACAATCCAAGTTTATCTTTTTTGTAGTACTCCTTCAAACATGCAGCACAATGTAAACTTGGATTTGTACTGTAGCTTGCCTATGGCTCGAGTGTCTCTAAAGGTTCAGGAGTTCAAAGATTAATCCCCACCATCAGGTATGAAGCCTGTGGACAGCTGATCCCACTGTGACTTTCAGAGGTTGAACTTTTTG
>NW_004524879.1:596911-613402 GCF_000260255.1 Octodon degus
TCACATTCTTGCTCTAAACGAGTCCTTTGAGTTCATGGAATGGATTCTCTGTCTCTGTGATCCACTAGTTAAAGCCACGTGGAGTCTGCTAACTGCACTTGCAATGGGAAGTCCAAATCTAAGTGAAATACGGGATAGTCAAACCTTATAGATGAAAGATGATTATGTAGCTTTGAGAATTCAGGATAAAAAAATATATTAACTTGTTGTCGTGGCTACACAGCAAAAATCCCAGCTGTATAGAGGGCTGAGTTAGGAACACTGCAAGTCTGGGCTCATTCTGGACAATGGAATGATTTGGAGAGACATTAACTGAAAAGAAAAGGTGGGGGGAGAAAGAGGGAGAGGAAGAGAGAAAGAGAGAAGGAGAGAGAGAGAAGGAAGGAAGGAAGGAAGGAAAAAAGGAAGAAAGGAAGGAAAAATACAGAGAAATGGAAAAGAAGGAAGAAAGTATAAGATATGAGCTTGTAACTCAATGGACAGGTCCTGCATTCAACCTTCAATACCACCAACATATTTTATTTGAAAACATGTTTCAGAATTAAACACAGCTTAGAACTTTGTCATTAAATAAGGTTTGATGGGGGGAAAAAAACCCTTAATTTCAAAAACTGTGTTCAATGCAATGCCTTTGTCTCCCTTATATTCTTGGGAAAGGATGCATGCCTTTTGTATCAAAGTCAAATATAAATGGCATCCCCAAGGTTCAGGTGTATCGGCAGGTGTATGCTGTCTTCCCATGCAAGCGTTGGATGCAGTTGGAACCTGACATACCCTGAAGCACTCATAGAAGGTTTTCTTTATTTTCATTTTTTAAAATTCTATCTTTTGAGAATTTCTCAGGCAAGAATTTTGGGAACCAGAACAAGCATTTCTGAGTAATATATTTAGTAATATTTTGCCAGAAGCTATGGTCTTCTGCTAGTTTTTAGGGATAACAGAGAAGCACTAGGGAAGAATGTCAATGTGAGTTCTACTTCTCCTAAGCAAAACCCTAAGTACAGGGCTGGGGTGATAGCCCAGCAGTTTAAGTGCCTGACTTCACGCACAAGGAATCTAGTTTGATCCCAGGTCCTGCATGCTGTGCCTGCCTCAGAATCCCAGGCGTGCCATGCCTGTCCCAAAAACAGGAGTAGTGGTGCACGCTTGTATCCCCAGCACTTGAGCTAGGGAGGGTGAGACAGGAGGATCAGTACAAGTCCAAGCTGAGTAGCAAGACCCTGTATCAAATAAATAAATAATATATATGTAATTATAGTGCATATAATTATATTATATATGTATATTACACAAAAGTCATTATACACGTATATGTACAGGAGGAATTTAAATAGAGTCAATAAAGACTTTAAACCAAGGAGGTGAATGAGTTGAAATTCAGACACATTGCTAACGTGATTTTTTTTTTTTTTTCTTTTTGGTGAGCAGAATGTGACAGAAATGTCTTTTTAAATGATAATCATGAAATAAAAGGAAGGAGCGGCAAATTGAATAAAGTAAGAAATAATCAGAGAAAATCAGAGTTACAACATGAGATTAAAGAATCAAAGGCAGCTGGCTTGATCCACTCTTGCAAATGCATTTGAAAAAGTTGAAGAACCCACTGATCTCTCAGGCACAGGGTTTTTTTTTTTTTTTTTTTTTTTTTTCTTCAGAAACCAGAACCTCAAAGCAAAGTAATTATATAATTCCTGTCACCCCAGCTCCTTAACTCCTCCCAGTCACTTTACCCATTTTTCCCTTGAAAACAAAATTATTTCCTTAATATTCACAGAAATATAAAATTTAGCTTCAAAGTTACATTATAAGGCTGAGAATGATGAATATTAAGTTGAAGGAGTGTAGCAAAGAAAGATAATTGATTGATGTGAGTCTGTCAATCCAGAAGCTCATGGTATTAGATAAGGTTTCAAACAAAAATAATGAGTTGTGGTAACTTCACACTTATTTGGAGAATATGTGTAAGTGGTGGGGAAATGGAGGGGTGGAGGAGGAAGATGGGAAAAGGAGGTAAAAGAATCGAGGAGGGAGGGAAGGAAAGAAGGGGAGAAGGAAAGAAAGAAGGGAGGGAAGGAGACAGATGGGAGGCAGGGAAGGAAGAAAGGTAAGAAAGATGGAAGGGAGGGAAAAAGATAGGAAGGGAGGAGAGAAGAGAAAGAGGAGAAAAGAAGAAATAAATGAAAGAAAGAAGGAAAGAAAAAGGGGAAGAGGGAAACAAAAAAAGAAAAGTAGATTACACACAAAGTGTAATTCTCAACATTAAAAACCTGAGGAAGATTATACTTTTTTTTTTTTTTTCCTGGGGATTGAACTCAGGACCCTGCACTTGTCAGGCAAGGGCTTATTATACTTTGCATGTGCCAAATTTTTAGTCCATTCATGAGTTGATGGACACTTGTAGTAGTGGTTTAGAATGCAAAGTCAAATTTTGTTGGGATGCTTCCCCTTTCTGTCTACAATATCTAGCAGAGTTTACAAAGAAATAGTGAGCCCAGTGTTATCAAATGTGTAGTTCTTGGGGCCAAGGAGATAGCTCAGTAAAATAAGCGCTTGCCTGGCAAGTTCAAGGGCCTGAGTTCAATCCCTGGTTCCACAAAAAGATAAAGAAACAGACAAACAGAATCAAATGTGTAGTTCCGTAGGACATCAGTTGTAGGGTCAGGTGTGTGAGACAATAGTTCCTGTGCTAAAATAACACAAGGACCAAAGACGCAAACATTTTTCTATGATTAGGTAGAGGTATAGTATATCTCTTATATTTATTTAAAGTTATACGTATATGAAAAATACTTAAAATGATGAAGTTCTAGAAGCTATTTTGATTCCAACACATGTGTTACAAGTGGAAAACTCGCCCTTTTCCATACAGCTTCATGGTGTGAATAAGGCAAAGACATGAAACGGTAGTTTTTGTCTCCCTCTGGATTCTGTGTTCCACATCTTCCCAAGGCAGCATGGAAAGATTAATAGACTAATAGTGCAGGGAAGGGCTCTTACAACCCACTATGCAAAAACCTTGCAAAAAGCATCTTAAAGTAAAGCATTTCCAATGACAACGTGAGGGACGAAAAGCAGCGAAAGAGAAATCAGCAAGCAAATTCAAGGTATCTTACTTACTTCCCGGAGGGTGTTAGTGTGAAGATTTGATTTACAAAAGATAAAATGAACAGAAGGAAAAAGCCAGGGGAGAGGAGGGGAGAAGAGAGGTGGGGAGAGAGGCCAGCAGTGTTTATCTTTTGTAGATTCAAAATGTGAACACTGCCTTTGCTCGGAATTTGTCATCAAAGAGATTAAGATTAAGAAAAAAATCCCTGAAATGCATGACCTCACATAGACTGTGGAGATGACAGTCCACAAGCACCTAAACTGCAGCATCTCCATCATGTTCCCACTTGCAAAGTGACTTTATTTGCTTTAGAGGGATGACTTATTGCTCAATAGTGATTACCCAAGTTCTTACCACCCTGCTTTGAGTGGAGGCTGTGCATTTTGTATAATTTGGTTTTGTTATCATGTACTTCCTTAATCTATTAATTGGGATCAATGTGAATTTTTTTTTTTTTTTTTAAGTGTGCCATGGCAGAATCAGGGTGATATAGGGGAAGTGAAACTCCCCACCTGAAAGGCACCTGGGGCAAGTTTGAGTTCTCTAAAACCGAAGACTGAATTTTAGGAACAAATTGAGTTTAAGAGTAAAATATATTTACTGGGGGAAAGAAAGCTTCTGTCCAAGAGATGGATACAAAGGGATCTGAATGGGTTATCCCCCAGAAAGCTGTGTTTTTCATGGAAATTTATAGAGTAAAACCACGGAGTGAGGCGGGTCTTAGGTGGTGTAGAACATGGAAACTCACTTAGGTGGGCGTGAGGTGGGACAAAACTGGTCAGCCAATGAGATTACAAGCACCGTTGCTCAGGTAAAATTGATTTAATCCAGTATCAAATGTATAAAGCAGACATGAATACGGGACAGGGTCTCTTCCTGTTGGGGGTTGGGTTAGTGACCCTTTAGGACTCTTTCAAGGTGATTGATCACTATTTAGCATGTCAATTCCTGAATTTCCCTGCCTACCACAAGAATAATTTAGGTTATCTTGTTATTGGTTGGTGTTTGCAGCTTTTGAGTTTCTTCCTTCCTGGCCTAGTTGGGCGTGGTGGTACGTGGCTATAATCCCAGCACTTCAGGGAATTCTGCAAACAAGTTGTAGTGAGCAATATTCACCACCTACACCATGCAGCAGCAGAATGCATTTCTTTCATCTAGCTGTGTTTGCATGAGTGTTATCCAAATCCCTTGCAATGAATCAGGTCCTGACTCTGAATATTGCAGTTGCTGTCATTTCAGTTTACTGCCCTGGAAAGCCATTAAAAGAGACTGAGACTGATTTTTGAGATGAGGCATAAGACAAGAAAGGCAAGGCTGAATGATTTCTGTGCAAAAAGTTAAGCCTCCCAACAAAGAAGTGACAGAGTTTGGCAATGAAAGGAGCAGGTCAGTTTCGACCTTCCCAGATAGCGTAAATCTTTTCAGGTAGGCTGGAGGGTCCCTACTTTCTATAGAAAAGAAAGACACTAGGAAGACGTTCCTGTTGCAATTTCCCAGACTCAACTTATCTGCACACTTGCCCGATAGGATTGAAATAATCACAAAAAAAAAAAAAAAAAAAAAAAAAAACCAGAAAATCACTGCCCTGGAGAGATGCCATTCTCTACTGCTATGAATTTATAGCAAACATTTCCAAAACTTTAAGAGTAAAAAAGTCTCAGCCTCTCAGTTCAGCTAATTGCTATTTTTTCCCTAAGTTTGTGGAGAAGATAAAACAAACAACTGGTAGAAGCAAGCCACAGGTATCGATAGGAGAATTCCTTTGAATTGATACACACATACACAAAGAAAGAGTTTTCTCTAGAACTTGCTAGAAGGACCAGTTCACTTTCACGTAAGTGCCACAGGGGATCTCATTTCCGGAAGATGAATGTGCACAGATAAGTCATTGTCGCCCTTGCATTTGCTTTTCTTGCCGTGCCTGTACTTTTTTCCTCGCAGAGATGGTCATGATGGGATTAACCAAAAGAGTGACACACAGAAACTTTTTTTCTGGTGATGCAGAGACAGAACTCGAAGAAGAAATAAAGTTTGCGACTGGATGCAGGAAACAACTCACTTCAAACCATTCTGCTTGACTTATGTTTTGCAGGAGTAGTTCATGCATTCAGTCCTTGGAAAACTGGGGAGTGTTGGATAGTTATGTCACCAAATTTATTCCCAAGGAATGTTGAGTTATTGAACCTTTTCAATGTTATTTTCTGAGATTTTTTTCATGTTATCTCTGCACAACTATACTTGTGAAATAATGCTTCTATTTTTTCTGCTTTGGGAAATGCAACAGGAAGGTGGGAGAGATACAGAAAGCCCAAGATTAACTGAAGGTATAAGATTTGGTAAGATAGATGCCGGCTCTAATCCTAATAGGCTTTGTTGAAAAATAATGATAATCATCAATAATGATAATGATAAGTGTTCAGGCTAGCCGAAGCCTTGTAACTTTGGCAATGCTTTCAAGCATTCCACTTTGATGCCTAATCTTTCTCTGCATTGTTTTCCAATTCTCTGTGGTGCTTCCGCTCAATTCTTTACAATCTCCTTCTATAAAAAATTTTGTGGCAGAGCGTACCATTTTTAGTGAATGAGAATTGCTTTCCTATGAAGATATTTTGTCATGCCCAGGCTAATCACTTTGGAGAGGTCATGATCTTATGCAACACGTAAGTTTGCAGGTAAAAGGTTTCCACACATAACACCAACAAAAATGTACTAAGTGGAGGCATGGTTACTATGCAGAAAGGAAGAGTAATTTCATGTTTATTTTTTTTTCCTGGAACTTGCTTTAAGGATTGATTGCATAAAAGGGATTCCCAGGAACCCAGCTCTGTGGAAAGGGACCCATCCCAGGAGGACTGCAGACCAGGAATCCAGACTATCTTCGTGCAGCAAAAATCTCCATGGAGAAAACAGAACACCATCTGCCATCTTAGGTAGAACTCCTCCCTGGAACCGCGCCAATCCCTTAATAAGCTGTAAATATTTAGAAGCTTGGGAGTAACAGTATTTCCAATTTTGAGGGGATCATTTGCATGTGTATAATGAGTTATCATGGGACAGAATACAAATCTAAACAAATGTGCATATATAAGGTTTATGAAAAACAAAATCCATTTACATTTCCTCTGTGCCTTATGTCCATGGGTTGAAAGCAATTGCAAGCACTCTCTTAAATGGTGTAGTACACAAAGCAGAGTTCCATGCTGTAGAAATTGCTTCTTGCTGCTCTAAGTCAGCACCCAAAAAGTTGTGTTTTGCAGCATTTTGCATTCTAAATTTTCAGATAAAAAAGCCCCCTGTATGGGCTTCAGTTTTCAGGTTGAGGTTTTTGGTTTTTTTTAATCAGACATTTAGTTCCTATTCTATGATTTAGATTTCCTGAATCTAAATAGGTTGACATTGACTGCATAAAGGTATCAGAGACGTTATCTAAAAAACGTGTAAGGAGTTACAGGATTTTAATAATCTTAAAATTTACAACCATGAGGCACATGCCTCAATTTTTTCACTTAATTGGGAGATTCTTTTTTCACTTAATTGAGAGAACCTTACTTAATTTCATAAGGTACAACTTGGTTTTAGCCATGACAATATGACTTCAAAAAGTAAAAACAATTTTAACGGATCTTATTTTCAGGTATAGCTCTCCACACTGGAAAGACTTCTTGAAATCTTACGGAAGTGATACAAATCATCAATGTACATTGGCCAATTAATTAAAAAATATCCAGATAACAGTGGTATGTAGGTTAATCAGAGAGGCAGAAGAAAACCTAAAATGCATATTTAAGTATAAAAACAACTGTTGGAGTACGCATTTAAACAACATTCCTATCTGTTTGTATATTTAACATACCCTTTAAAGCAAGCCTGAAAGGTAGGAAATTTTGTTTGTGGCAATAGATAGTAGTGACAGCTCTGGAAAATGAGTTTCACACATTCAGAAAGTTTCTTAATAAAATATTTAGAGAAATGAGCTCAACTAAGTAAAGCCTAGGCTCATATAATTACACAATTATGTACTGAGGGCCAAATGTGCAGAATATGTACAAGCCAGGGGTCTGCACTTGATGAGAGTGAATCAAGGTCAGTTTCATATCTTCTTTCATTTGAAATGGATTCTTTCATCTATGATCTTCAAATACATGTGCGCAGAGCATTTTATTTAATCTCATTCCAAATTTCCATGCTTTCACATAACATTACTGAGTTTTTCTTTTCTCGTTCATTTCTTATGTTTGTTGCAACAGTATCCGTCAGAGTCCAAGTGTAACGTGCACTGCAGTGCACATGAACAGCTTAATGGAGAAAAGAAATGGGGGCCGACGCACACAGCGGAATAGTCTACAGCCATAGGAAAGAACACAGTGCTCTTGTCTGTGCAACATGGGTAGACCAGAAAGACGAGACGCCAAATGAAATAAATCATGCACACCTGCACAATCTAACTTAAATGTGGCATCTAGAGAAATGGAACTCATAAATATAGTAAGTAGAAACAGACTCACCAGAGTCCAGAAAAGGGAGGGTTTAAAGCGTATGGGAACAGATGGAAGAATGCGTGAATTACACCCTTGGGCAAGAGTGGCCATCACCAGGGTGAGGATTTCACTTAAAATGCTGTATTATATAAATCTAAGCAGCTGCAGGAGGGGATTTTCAGTGCTCTTGTTGCATAGCAATGATGTTGGAGAGGATGAGGAAACTGAAGCTCATGTTGCTAGGAGTGAAGCTCAGTGGTAGGCCACCTGTCTGGCATGTACAAGGCCCCAAGTTCAATCCCCCGTATCACAAAAGCAATGTAGTGTGATGATCCTTAGTAATGCATGCATACACATACAATGTCTTTATCTACACATGTGTATATATGCCTACACACATGCATGTGTATAAATAAATACCTATCCATGTATGTATATGCACACGTGTCTATGTGTACTTAAACCTACACGCCACATGCAAAAATGTATGTCTGTATATATGCACAGATCTACATGCACACACATACGAATGCACATATGTACTTGTACATATATATTGATTCATACACCTATATGTATGATTATTAACATTGTTGACATTCCTACAAGAACATATTCTATTTTTGCGTATCAAATAAATATAGTGAAAATTCTAAACTTTTACAATACCGTAATGGTTCATACCTTGTGGCAACTCGAGAAGTTAAAAGCTTAAGTAAATTGGCTCCAAATTCCCCTCCCTGGGGCAGGGAGGGGAGGGCCCACCCTGCAGGGATTCGGAACAAAAAGGACATAAAAGGGAACTGAGGAAGGATGGCTGTACCACGTCCTTGAAGAAGCTCCGGTCTTCTCAGTCAGCATGGAAGGAAGGGAGAGAGGCTTGCTAGAAGCTAGAAGCTGGAGCTGTGTGTCCTTCTTTTGCTCTCTGACGCCTTCTACCACCGTGAACGGCTGCCCTCTGCCGTGTGCCACTCTGCCTTGGAGCCAGCCAAGTATGGAGTGAACCCTCCACTAACTGT
The DNA here is from genome assembly GCF_000260255.1 of Octodon degus. Lineage (NCBI taxonomy): Eukaryota > Metazoa > Chordata > Mammalia > Rodentia > Octodontidae > Octodon > Octodon degus. Next base: position 605,515 of record NW_004524879.1, read on the forward strand.
AAGCTCAATAAACTTCTTTAATCTTACATGTCAAGCATTTTGTCTCAGCAATAAGAAGCAGGTAACTGAGACATATACTAATATCCACCAGGGGAAAATAAAGGTGAATCAATACTCGTGGTATTTCAGAAAGAAAATCTTTACTCAGTTATTAGTCAATTAATTCATGATAAAGGAATTCACAGAATTTGGCAAGCACATATACATAAAAATGTCTATGGCTAGCCATTGTGTTTTGATGTGCCTGTTGCCTCACAATTCTGGGAGGCTGAGGCAGGAAGATCACAATTCTGAGGTGAGCTTGGGTACTGACATAGAAGACACTGTGCCCAAAGGGGGCTGAGGATGTGCTTTAGTTTGAAGTCCCTGCGTTCAGTGCCAGCAGCCAGAAAAAAGAAGAAAGAAAGAAAGAAAGGAAGGAAGGAAGGAAGGAAGGAAGGAAGGAAGGAAGGAAGGAAAGGAGTCAGGCAAGTAAGAATGTAATAGAAAATATTCCTCATATTTCAGTTATAATGGAAAAAGCATAAGGAGTTGTGCATGAACATAATCTTACAGAGATGTTACATGTGTGTGTGTTTCTATATGTACAGCATTGTGTCACTGGTATATATAGACTCTTCCTTTTTTGTGCAAGCTCCAGGGGCCACATGTGGGGAGATATGCCAAGTGGAGTTTACCGTTTAGCCAGCAGGGTGTTGGTAAACACCTCCCCAGTGTTCTTTCCATCCTGTACTGTGTATTGGGTCTGTGGATGAGTCCCTTCCAGACCAAGGCAAACGTGGTCTACTAAGAAAGGAGTGATGAATGTGGGTGATCTCTTGGGAAACAAAGAGAACAACCTGGAGGGGGAGAGGGGATCGATGACAGTCACGTTTTCAGGGAACTACGGCTCAGAACGGTGTTGCTTTCTGAATCCAAAAGGCACCCAATTGGAGAAAAGTCCCAGCTCTTCTGGGACTTCCGGGGACTCCTACTCAGGCGTTATGACCTAAGATAATTTGGGCACTTACTGTAGGGAGAATTGTGTTAATATGCGGGAGTGATGTGCTTTTCAGTGAACGCCTTTGAGCTCTTGTATTTGCCTTGATGTCCTGAATTCATTAAAAATATTGACTTTTCACGGCCATTTTGATTTTTGGAAATACCCAAAATTCACATCATGCCAGAACTACAGAATGTATTACAATAAAGCACAATCATGCTGTCAGAAATCTGCCTTTTCACTGAAAGGCACTGGGAGGCAGAACTCACCACATTTTATTTTTTTTTTAATCACAGCTGGTATAGACACTGAAGATAGGGCCAAGGAGATAGCTCAGTAGAATAAGCTCTTGCCTGGCACACGCAGGGTCCTGAGTTCCATCCCTGGTACCGCAAAAGAAAAAAGAAAGACACTGGTGAAAGTGGACTTCCAGAGTGGCTGCAGAAAAGTGGCAGGAACCACACAATAAGCATGTTCAAAGTGAGAAAAACTACTTTGTTGGGGATCAGTAGAGATGTACATTTTACAGGAAAATTTTTGTTTTCCTAAATCTAAATCACATAAAATTTTCTTGGATTTTTAAAAAATTCATTGATTTTTAAAATGTATTTAGTACAGGGTCTCACTACGTAGATGGGACTCATAGTGATTCTCCTGTTTTCACCCTCCTAAGTGCTGGGATTACAGGCGCACAACACCACACCCAGTCTCAATCGCCATCTCAGCGTGCTCTGTGGGCAGGGCACACCACGGACCGAATTCCGGTCCCTGCATCTGCCTGAGCAGATTTCTTATTCATATTTTTTCACATCAGATTTTCTGATCAGCTTTTATACACATATTTATTATATTAAAGTTTCCATGCTCTGTTCATCATTTGACATAGGACTGCGGGACAGAACTCTTTGAAACAACAATTTTTCAAGGAGCTCTCAAGGTCTGGTTTGGAAAAAAAGTGATAAACTTGTAGGCTTGTTTGGTTTTCAGGATCTCCAACTTCCTTATACCACTTTTTATATTCTCATCTTTTTTTTTTATTTTAACAAGACAAATGAAAAAAAAAATTCTTATATTTGGGTAACACTCCATCGGGTAAAAATACCGTATCTTTCATACCCATTCCTCAGTTGATGGGGCAGCATGTGGTGTCGGGGATGGAGGGGCATTTGTGTTGTTTCCAAGATTTATCTATGGCAGACTCTGCTGCTATAGACATGGGTGCATATATATCTGTTTATATATGGCATGATGTTTTCAGTTCTTCTGGAAAAATACACAGCAGAGGAATAGCAGAGTCAAATGGGACCTCCAGTCCCAGCTCAGTGAGCTCCTCCACACCGCTCTCCACAGTGGTTGTATCAATCTACACTTCCACCAACAGTGGAGAAGGGTTTCTTTTCCCCATAGCCTCCCTAGGATTCGCTATTGGTTGGCTTCTTCATGTTAGCCATCCTTTCTTGTGTGAGACGGCATCTCAGGGCTGTTTTTGCATTTCTTCAGTGGCCAATGACATGGAACATTTTTTCATAATTTAACTACCATCACTGTTTCTTCAGAAAAGAAGTGTGTATTCATCCCAGATACCCATTTTTGGATTGGGTTTTTGATTATAGGGGGGCATTTTTTTAAGGATAATAATATGTAAAATAATGACTGTTGTCTACGATATATAGCTACTATTGTTGAATTTCAATCATTCATAATGAAATTTTGGGTCATTTTTAACATGTTTTACTACGTTTGAACCATTTAAAATTTTTTTTTAAAGTAAAAAGAAAGAACATTATGATAACCATTGTTCTTTTCCTACCATTTTGTTTGGAAATGTTGGATCATTTTTGTTTACTTGTTCTATAGTATTTTACAGATTTTATTTACTCTTTCGACTTCTTATACTAGGGAGACAAACACAGTGTTTACATATGCTGATGTGATTTATTTCACTTATGGGTCTAGATCTCTAGTTGCATCCATTTACTTAAAAAAGCAATACAAATGGAAAATGTTTGTATCGGACTTATGATCTCAAATCACTTCTTGGGTCAGGTAAAACCCAAATGAAGGGATGTTTCCTCCTTGTATATTTCTTCCCAAAGCAAAAATTCCTCTTGGAATGTTGCACATAATTCTTATTTCTGCCGGCCTTTAAAATAATTTGTTATCCCCCTCAGTCTCTCAGAATTCATTTGCATGACTATCTTTAATTGCCATTAACACATTACTGGGTTATATTGGTATTAATGACCTAATTATACAATGAAATTAGAAAGTCCAGGGGTTTTAAAATGATTTTAATCCATCTTTTCAAATAATGAAAAATCTCATATTTACAAAATGCAGAATTTTTAGAATTCACATTCCTGGAAAGTGACAATGTTAATGTCCAAAATCCAAACATGCTGCAATATCGTTTGAGGAAATACACATTATATGCCAGTTTTTAGTATACATGTATAGTGTGTGTGTGTGTGTGTGTGTGTGTGTGTGTTTCTACACACAGAGAAGATTAAAAAACGCCTTACCTTATCTGCACTACTTTTCATGAATGAAAAAGCACAGAGAGACCTTTAAAGAAGTCCCATGCGGTAAAATCAAAGATAAAAAACAAAAATAAATGAATTAAAATGTGAGCTGGGAAAATAGCTCTTGGGACATCAAACTTCCACATGACAGTTTTCTCAGCATCTTCATGTAAGCAGCTCTGCCACAAGGCATGGGAAAAGTGGGAACAAGCATGAAGCGCATTCCAAGTCTACCCGTAGGTCCAGTCCCTGTGCAAACACAGCCAGCTTCCTTTACCACGTTCCTTAACATTGCATTGTTTTGCAAAATTAAGGGAATTAGAAATAATGCCGCTGGGACGGGGGCAAGATAGCTCAGTGGCCCTAAGGACCTGCTTAGGCAAGCACAGCGATCGGGACTCCATCCCCGACACCACATGCTGCCCCAGCCCTGCCCCTGGGTGTGCTGAGCCGGCCACCGGGACCCGGTGCGGTGATGCACGCCTGTAATCCCGGCACTGTGGAGAGTGAGACAGGAGGAGCACTACGAGTCCAAGCTGCATAATGAGATGTTGTACGAAACACAAATTTTGTTGCACAAAATAATAATAATAATAATAATAATAATAATAAATAATAATGATTAATAATAATGCAGAATCCTTATGTGTAACCTTAACGTAGAGTGATCGATACATTCCAAATAGAAGTGTTTACCAGAAAATGTGGTAAACATCTGTTTGTCACCTTTATACAATATAAAATTTCGATGGAACTAAATTCTGACTTTAAACGTTTCAGTTCGGTGATCCAAAAGCATAAAATTAAGCAAGGTTCTTTCCTCACCTGCATAATAGCCTATATTCAAATTTCTGAGAAGAATAAAGTCTTCTCTTGGAAAACCTCACAGATACTAAAGCAGGAAGGGAACACTTAAATTTCCACTTGAATCCCCTGAGGATCCTGAGCTAGGGTGAACATTGTCAATGATGGGCCATACAAATGAGATTTTAACATCCCATACCATTCTGTACCTTCAAAATTGAATATTCCACACGGCTTCCAGATAAAGGGAAAGAGAAATCTTCATGCTATAAAGTCTAAATGAACCTTTTAATGTTTATAAGTGTCCTTCTGTTTTATTTTTTGTTTTTATTTTTGTATTTTAGGGAAGGGCCTATAGGGTGTTCAGGGTCTCACGACTAGATTGGACTCGTAGTGATCCACCTGTTTACAGCTTCCCAAGAGCTGGGATTACAGGAGTGTGCCACCACACCCAGTCTCAGTAGCCATCTCAGGGTGCCCCAGGGGTGGAGCAGGCATGGCAGACCTGGGGAGCAAACCCCTGCCCCCTGCGCCTGCTTTCAACGTCATTGTGTTTTAGTGGAGTACCACTCTGTTATATAAAAAGATAAACTGGACTCATCTGTACAAGCTTTTATGTACTTTGGACACGAATGCTCCATCCTTCTATGTGCAGAATAGGGCTAACTGGGGGCCAGGGCTGAGGATCAACCTACAAAGTCTTAGTAAGAGGGCAGGAAATAAATACAGAGATTCTATTGCACAACCTGGTAAGTGGAGATAATGGGAACACGGGTTTCAAAAGTGCCGAGAGAGTGGGTTTTAAGTACGAAGAGTGACAGATATTGTAATTAATCTGATTAAACCCTTTGATAATGCACATGGAGTTCCAAGGTGTCACACTCCGCAGTGTAAAGCAGAAATAATTTTGTCAATTAAACATGAAGTTAAAATAAATGCAATTAAAATCAGGATGGCCATGTTTCCAGGGTTAAGCATTTTGAGATAAAACAGGATAATTGGGATGATTGTGCTGGTGGTTTTGAGCAATCAGAGAGATTCTCAAAACCACGAGGCAGCGATAGCTACCCACTTTCAGAAAGCATCGAATGCCACTGCAAAGCAGGTAAGCGTTCAGCTTTATGTTATTTTTTTTTTTTTTTATTTTTGGTGGAACCAGGGATTGAACTCACAGTTTTACGTTATCTGAACCTCACCGCACACACCACAACCCCGACATAGTTCAGCAGGTAACCCACAGGACTGCGTTTCACTTCTCCTACTTGCCTACCGTAACTTCCCTGGCTTGCCTCTGCTTCTAAGGCTTCTCAGGCCTGCGTGCAAAGCTCTTCAGTTCAGTTTTCAGATTGCCTCCAAAATACCTGCTTTCCCAGTCAAGCTGCATTCGAAGAACGGTGTAATCAATATTTCATTTAAACTGCCAGCCTTGCGGTACTCTCCTACCTCCCTGGAGTGAGCTGCCCGTGGCATTACCAAGTGCTCACTATACCCTCAAGGTTTATTGGGCAGGCACCGCGATGGACAGCCTGAGGCAGCACTTTTCTTAAAATCAGCTTCTCTCCCTCCTGCGGTGCGCATACCACGGCTGCATAAAACTAAGCAAGGGCCTCCCCATGGCAACGACCAGGCAGCAGGTGCACACGGGACTCCCTTATGAAGCAATGGCACTAAGTTGAATTCCAGTGGATTTTGCTTCCACTGTCCAGTGGGGTAGGACGGATAGGAGATTGGCAAACGCTGGGTTGCAGAATAAGAATAATTGTCATTTGGGTCGTGCAAAGAGGACTGCAGACAGTTTGTAGGAATTTTAGACCAGTTAGGCTACAGTAGCATAGGGTTAGATTCTTGGTGGTCTGTAAACAATACTGGTTGCTTCTGATTCTACAGTCTGGAAGCACAAGGTCAAGCAGAGGCAATCTCAAAGATGGTGAAGGCTCCTTCAGGGGACAGATGGCGTTTTCTAGTGTTTCCTGACGTAGTGAAAAGCATGGAGAAGCCAATGGGGTCTTTGTGATAGGGACACTAGCCCTGTTCACGAGGCTCCACCAACATAACCTTATGTCTCCCGAGAGTCTACACAGCCTATCACCACCATCTCGAGGGTGGATATTCATTGTCAGAGCTTGGAATGATGCGCATTCAGGTCTTTACGCTTGCCACTGCATACTGCCCTCATTTTGGCAGGGATGATTTTAACAGGATTTTTTTTTGAGGATCATTTACATCACATCTGCGTCTCCTTACAGTGATTCAAATTGTAGCTCTCTAACTCTGTTAGGTGGCAGCTGACAGGAGTGGATAAAGAATTTGACATACCAAAAAAAAAAAAAAAAAAAAGAAGCTTATAGACTGCCAAACAACCTTGACCCAAATAAAGAGGTACAAAGATGTATAATAGTCAAGATTCCAGAAATTCAGGAGAAGAACAAATATTAAAAGATGTGAGGGGAAAATGAAGCAAAACAAAGCAAAGCAAAACAAAAAGATCAGCTATTGAGGAATCCCCATGAATATCATGGCAGACTTCTTAATGCAAAACCTAAGTGAAGAAGATTTTGGAGTGAAGTATTTCAAATCCTAAAGAAAAGAAACTTCCCACCCAGGTTGATGTACCCTGTGAAACTATTGTCAAAATTAAACTATGAATAAGATCCTTCCATGATGAAAAAGAACTGAAGAAATGCATGAAAACCAAACCAACACTCTCTAAACAGAGAAAGAGCTAATTAAAATTCCAAGAACAGCAGCGGAAGGAAACCACCAGGCAGTTCAAGCAGGAAAACACCGACAAAGACAAGCTAATACACATCAGTTATAACCATCAATGTAAATGGTGTCAATTCACCAATCAAAGAAAGAAACGGACAGAATGAATCAAGAAGCAAGATGTACCAATAAGCACATTTAATCTGTTTTCTTTTATGCATTTGACACAGGGTCTCACTATGCAGCTCAGACTCCTAGCGATCCTCCTGTTTTTTGTCATACCTAGTGCTGGGATTACAGGCATGTGCCAGCAGGCCCATACTCGAACACTGGCTCAGCATGCCCCAAAGGGCAGACCAGCACTGCTCGAAGGATCTGGGATTAAACGCTGGTCCCTGCACTTGACAAAGCAGGTGCTCAATCTGCTGAGCTATCCCACCGGCCACATTTCATTCATAAAGAAATTCGTAGATTAAAATTCAGAGGATGGAAAACAATCCTCCTGCAGCAGGGACCCAGCAGGAGCAGAGGTAGCTGCTCTCCTTGCTGATAATGTGAATTTCAAACCAATAACAATTGAAAGAGGTAAAGAGGGTCATTACCTAATTGTTAGAGAAAATCTTAGGTGGAAGAAATAATAATCATAAATGTGTATGCACCAAACACGGAGGCACTGAACTACCTAAGACAATTATTAATAGACATGAAAAATCAAATGAACATAACACAACTGTATGGGGAGACCTTAATACCCATTACCTCAGAGAAATACATCAACCGGACAAAACTCCACCAAAACATATCAGAACTGAACCAAACCTGTGAACAAATTGATTTAGTATATGTTTTTGGATTTTCTACCCAACATCATCAG
>NW_004524879.1:613777-619000 GCF_000260255.1 Octodon degus
AAAGAAAAAAAGAAAAAGAATTTATTGGATGCAATTAAAGCTGTCCTAGGAGAGAAATTTCAAGTGTTGAATTGTCACATCAGGAAAAGAGAACATGCACAAACAAACAACCTAATATTAAACTTCAACCTTCTAGAAAAAGTAGAGCAAGACAAGTCCAAAGCCCATTCAAGGCAGGAAATTATAAAGATCAGATAGTAATTAATGCATTTGGCATTAAGAAAACAGTACAGAGAGTTAATGAATTGAGGGGTTGGTTCTTTGAAAGAATAAATCAAATTGATAGCCACCCTTACCAACAAAAGAAAGACTTAAATTTATGCATTCAGGAACGTAAAAGGAGAAATCACTACCGATGCTGTGGAAATTCAGAAAATACTCAATGCCTACTTTTAAAAACTTTTCTCCAGTAAGACTGCAAATACACAAGACATGGACAGATTCATATAAACATGTGGATTACTAAATCTGAATCAAGAAGATATAAAAACCTGAATAAGCCAATATCAGTTAATAAAATTGAAATTATAATTGAAAACTTACCAAGAAAGAAAACCCAAGATCCTGATGGAGTCACTGATGAATTTGGCAAGAAATTTATAAAAGATCTAATGCCAATAACCTTCAAATTGTTTAAAGAAATTGAAAGGAAAACAATATTCCCTACTACATTCTGGCAGCTTGTATGACCCTGATTCTCAAACCAGAGAAAAACCCAATGTGAAAGGAAAACTAAAAGCCAGTCTCCCTAATAAACATACATGCAAAAATCCTCAATAATCTATTAGCAAACAGCAGACAGCCAATCATCTGGAGGATTCTACACAATGACCAAGTGGGATTGAGTCTAAGAATGCAGGGATGGTTCAACACATGAAAATCTATAAACGTAATACATAACATCAACAGAACCACAAACAAAAATCACATGATCATTTCCCTAGATGCAGAACAAGATTTTGACAAAGCCCAACGTTCATTTGTGACAAAAAACCCTACAGAAAATTGAAATGGATGGTCTTTACCTCAACCCTATAAAAGCCCTGTATGACAAACCAACAGCCAACATCATACTAAATGGACAAAAGTTCTAAGCTTTCATGCTAAAATCAGGAGCAAGAGAATAAGCCTATTGTCACCACTCCTATTCAGTATAGTTTGGGAAACATTAGCCAGATCAATTAGATGAGAGAGAGAGAGAGAGAGAGAGAGAGAGAGAGAGAGAGAGAGAGAGAGAGAGAATAATGAATAATGATGATTGGAAAGGAAGAAGTAAAATTATTAGTACTCACAGGTAACATGATACTCTGCATGGAAGACCCCAAAGCCATGAAAATATGGATGATCAGTCAAGCCTCCAGTGAGGTCAGTGCTGTAATGACTCTGATGTTCTCTGATCCCCAAGGTCTCCTGCCAGCCCACGAGGCATTCCAGTCCCCAAGCACCGCAGGACCTCACACCTGAACCAGCTGACTGTCCCTCTAAACTATGGAGGCTGAAGGTGGAAGACTGCTGTACCTGAGCTGCCGGCAGGTAATATAAGTATTCACAGAAGAAGATGACAGAAAGAGACACTAGCTCATTTTCTCCCTTTCAAGACTAGGACAGCCAACTGCCTTTTCCAGAAAATTCTAAAGAATTATCTGACCTTTTCTGCCTTTTTGCAGTGCTGAGGATGGTAGTCAGAACATTGAAAATTTTACGTTAGACTTCAACCACTCAGTCACGTGCCACTGCACAATGAAGTCTTCATTGAATGTAAGCGCTTAGCCCCTCTAAGTTCATAGATGTGTCAAGAGTTGCCTGGCTCTGTGACATCTTGAATGGGGAACTCTTTCTGCCGCCTGGTTACATGGAGATACTGGGTGGGAGGGATGTGGCAGATCTTTGGGGGACGAAGGTCCAGGAAAGAGGTTGAGGAGAAGAAAACAGAAACTTCAGAGCTGGCTTCATAAGTCTAGGGTGAGCTCTGCACTTTATCTGATCCTGCTGAGGTTCCTCCTGGGGCAGAAGGACTGAGGCCATTGATGTTGGCTCCCAACTTTGTTGGATTAAGAGACCTATAGAGGAATGACTGGATTTTGACAGCAGTAAGGACTTCAGCCTTCAGAGGCTTAAGTCGTTGGTGAGTTCATAGCTTAATAAATGATTGCATGATAGAGAATTGTTGGAGGAAGTGATTCATAGACACTTAAAATTGGGGAACATACCTGGTCCATAGCCCCTTCCTCTCTGGATGTTTTTCTTACTGTTTCTACTTCCTGGTTTCCATTAGTTGAGCATCTTTTGCCTAACGTGTACTTCCACCATGATGTTCTTTGATTGCAGCCGGACCACCATGGATGGAAAACTCTGATTACAGTTTTAAAATAAAACTGGTTTTAACATAAACCTCTGTTTCTTTAAATAGTGTATTCCAGGGGCTTAGTTGTAGAGATTAAATACTAGCTGATATACTGGCTGATAAGACTTTAATGCCATAACACACAAGTCTGAAGTGTTGGACATTGCCACTGGCAACTAGGAAAACTAGGTAGCTGGGGATACCTGGGTAACGAGATTTTCCTTAAGCCCCGCCCTAAATCCATTGTCAGTGTCCTTATTGGAGGAAAAGGGGGAGACAGACAGAAAGTAGGAGCCACTTAAAGATAGAGACAGAGACTGGAGGGATGGGGCCACAAGCCAGGGCCACCTGGAGCCTCTAGGGATGGAAGAGGCACGAGGGTTTTGTGTGGAGCCTGCAGAGTTCAGGTAGCACTTGCTCATGATTGGACTTTGTACATCTGTTTTCCAGGACTCGGAGAACATGGATTTCAGGTTTTTTGGGGGGTGGTTTTTTAAGCCCCAGAATCTGTGACAATTTGTTGGAGCACCCGTAGAAAACTAGTGCATAATTTATTCTTTGAGCAGGTTTTAAGTGCCTCAGTACTTTATCTTGTACATAGAAACCAGAATATAATTTTCCCCACTGGATCTTCCATGGCTATGCCCTGGCTGACAAGGTGTACTTGAGGATGAGTTCTGAGAAAATAGCACACACTAGAAAATAACTCCAGGGAAGATGGAGACGTCATATGCACATGTCTCCAGACACTGGGTAGAAATTTATAATACCTGAGAATGAATAAAACTCATTATTTTCTGACTCGTCTGTCTTTATATGGAGTACCTTCCATATAATGACTCCTACTATGGCTATATTTGCTTTCATCTTATTTGTTTGGTACAGGGTCTCACTACACACCTCAAACTTGTCCTGGTTCTCCTGTTTCAGCCTCCCCAGGGCTTGGATTGCAGGCATGCGCCACCGCCCCCATTTCCATCCCTGGTGCGGTGTGGGGCTGGCACTGCATGAACTAGCAGGGATTGAACCCTGGTCCTTGCACTTTCCAGGCAGGTCCTTAGACTGCTGAGCTGTCTCTCCAGCCCTACTACATCTATGTTTAATAGACACTTCTTAGGAATGAGTGCAGCTAGACTCGAGACAAATGCATTTGATTTCACAGCTATCTTGCTTGGAGAAAATCTACTTTCTCTTGTTTTGAGCTAAAAAGTTTCAGCACACAGGAAAATGGTCTGCTAATATGTACATAGAAATTTTGAGGGCATGGTGGTTTCAATCATTGAGCTGTGGGATTTGAAATCTCATTCTAATCTCCTTTATCCTGTTGTAGTGTTAAAAATGTTCTTTGAGTATGATAAATATTGTTTTGTTCTTGCCAAAAGCCATAGGTAGTTTGGAAAATATTTATGAATAGATTTGCTGCAAGCTCCTGATTACAATAATAAGTGTGATCTCATCAATTATCCAGGCCAATATAACGGAATGATTATTTACAAAGACAATCCCCCTGTTCAATATTGCTTCTGATAGTCCTGTCCGTCATTCACAAATACCTTTCTAATTTACCCATACACGATTTTAAATTCAAATAAAGATCGATTTCGCAGTGTCAGTGAAAATTAATTCACATCTTAAATGAAACTTTGCAGGCCTTGCTAGATACCAGTTCATGGAACCATGTGTCGGTTGGTCAAAGCACTCCAGACAAAGGAACTGAAAAAGCTGGTTGATGTTTTCTTTGCTTTGTTTTGTTTCTTTGGTGGTCACAGAGATTGATCTCAGAGGCTCTGTACTTCTGAGAGACATATTTATTTATTTTTAATGTATTTGGTTGCTACAAGGTCTCACTATGCAGCTGAGACTTATAGTGATCCTGCAGCTTTCAGCCTCCCCAGCACTGGGATTACAGGTTTACACCTCCCTGCCCACACTCTGAGGCCTGCTCATCCTAACCTGATGGTGGGGCTGGCATGCCATGTGGTGCCAGGGATTGAACTGCTGTCCCTGCGCTTGTCTAAGCTGGCCTAAGCAGGTGCTTTAGTCCACTGAGCTATCTCACTGGCCCTGCTCATTTAATTTTGAGATGGGCTGTTTGTGAGTTTCCCAGGCTAACACCAAACTTGTGGTCCTCCTACCTCATCCATCCATGTAGGTAGGATTACAAGGCACACACCGCAGGGCAGGGCTGTCATTGAGTGCTTTCGTCCCACCTTCTTCTACTTGTCAGTTTCATGATACTGGGGTGAAAGTGCTAGGTACTAGGTTAGGGTTAGGGTTAGGGTTAGGGTTAGGGTTAGGGTTAGGGTTAGGGTTAGGGTTAGGGTTAGGGAAAAAAAAAAAAAAAAAAAAAAAAAAAGAAAGTGCCAGGTAAAACAGAAGCCCTGAGGGAGGTCCACTTCCCAACCTGCAGCATCTGTGAATACATTTCCTTCCACAACCAGGAGATATCAGAAGGTCCAACATGGTGCAGGCTTGGTTCCTGGGCTGGTGAGATAAACTTGGGTGATTGCACGATTTTGGGGAGCTTCTTGTTGTTACTCTGATCTTTGCAGAAGGGAACAAGAGGGCCAGAGTCAAGAGAAGGCCACTGAGTGTTGAAAGCAGTCGTGAGAGTGATCCTGCCAAATGCCTCAGCAAAAGAAGTAGCCTCCCCAGGAAGGAAGAGACAGGAGCAAGCCACCCCGAAATGCTCGGAGCCAGTGTGTACAACTTGGGAAGTTGGCTTTAGCCCCGTGAGACCTGGGGCCAACTGCTGACCTCCAGACGTGTGACTCTGACGAACGTTGTGCTCCTTTCTAAGCCATTGCACTTGTGTCTATTTTTTTACAACCATCATTGCACGTGTGAATTTATACTGGATCCAATTTGATTTCTTTCTT
>NW_004524879.1:619651-620603 GCF_000260255.1 Octodon degus
CCAGCTCTGGGGAGGCTGACACAGGAGGATCACTATGTGTCTGAGCTGTGTATTGAGCCCCTGTGCCAAATAAAAATAAATAAAAAGCAGGAGGTAGATGCAAAGGTTGAGGAGGTGTAGATTTTGAAATCTCCGGTACCTGGGACTGAATCGCTTCAGAAATGGGACAAGAAAATAGATGCACAACTGCACGTGGATCAGCAAAGTCCAGCTGGGTCTTCATGTTGGGGCTCGAGCCTATTTATCTGCATTTCAAGGCATAAAATAGTTGCTTTTGCTGCCTGAAACTGGGTTGACTGGGTAGTGCAGTAAACAGAAGTAAAATCAGAAAAGCAGAGGGAAGTGTAGAGGACCCCCTAATTTGTGTTTGGGCTAAGGGGAAGCACAGCAAGAGGTGTGGTACCCACGTCCCTCCCTGCAAACCAGCCATCCTCTGTCAGGAACCTTCTCAGGAGCTGAGAGCCGAGGATTGGTGCCTGGGTCTTCGCTAATGGGTGCCAGGCTGCAGCAAGGTTGATTCTCCTGCAGCTTAATGCAAGCAGCATAATTGCAGCCTGCAAATATCTGTAGCTATTCCTCACACCTTCATGCACCCTCGGGCCACGCGGGCCCCTGCCACCTGCTCAGCCCTAATTATAGCCTTGATGAAGACAAAGCGTGCTTAGCTCTTTGTTCTGAAGCGAGAGATCATTCTTCACACGCCAAGGTAGCCCTCTACCGGGAGCCGGAATTCAGGCGTTGAGTGATATCTTTACTCCACGGCTGGCCGCAGGGTGCTGGGCAATTATTAAATATCTATGAAGTTTTCCAGCCCTGATGTATGGGTTCTAATTGCAAAGTGATGGAGTGTCTTTCAGATGTATGTGCTGGGGACTAAAAGGGCACGGGGCTCCTCGAAAAAGACCTTGCTGCAGAAGAAGTAAAAGGAGCAACAGTATATTAAATACACAAA
>NW_004524879.1:621258-622267 GCF_000260255.1 Octodon degus
GGGAAGGTTCTACAGGGTGTTCAGGGTCTCACTACTACATCGGACTCGTAGTGATCCGCCTGTTTAGAGCCTCCCAAGGGCTGGAATTACAGACTAACGCCACCTGCTTGCAGGCACTGTGATGAGCTGGGCTGTTTGGCTGACCCTTAAATTGTAAAATTCTGCTTATATGAAATTGAATTTGACCCAGACAAGTGTGCTAAGCCACAGACAATGCACATATTACATAGGTGCAAAAAAGGATTGCATCTCATACACACTTACCCGGATATATACTCTTGAGGCATACCTGTGTGTGTACAAAACATAGAAGGCTTTAGGGTTTAATGATATAATTTTTATTTATTTTAAACATACACATATAAATTCTGCAAAAAAATATGTTACTGCCTCCATGATATATGAATGTTAATGAATTCCGCATGGGCTACGCTGAAATTAATTAGTGTATCTCCTATATTATTGAATCAACAACAGACCACATATATAGCATTTGTGGCTCTATGAAGTTATAGCTGTTACGTTGCATTCAACCATCTACAAGCAGGCGCAGGTGCCAGGGGTTCGGTCCCCAGGCCTGCCGTGCCGGCTCCACCCCCGGGGCGAGCTGAGAGGGTGATTGAGACTAGGCGTAGTGGCACGCGCCTGTAATCCCAGTTCTTGGGAGGCTGTGGACAAGCAGATCACTATGAGTCTGATCTAGTAGTGAGACCTTGAACACCCTGTAGACCCTTCCCTGGAATACAGAAAAAGCAAAGCAAAGCAAAGCAAAGCAAAGCAAGAAGAAAGAGAGAGAGAGAAAGAAAGAGAAAGAAAGAAAGAATAAATTAAAGCAGTTAATGACCTTGTAACTAGCTCAGTGCATAGTACGGGGCCAGTTACACCTCAGGGTTCAGCTTGTGAGCAACATGACTCTCCGGGAGATGTGGACAGCTGTATTCAAGGTAAATTAATGGGCTGATGCTACTCTTTACAGGGGCCATCAGGAGGTTGGGTCGAGTTGATAAAG
>NW_004524879.1:623487-625974 GCF_000260255.1 Octodon degus
TAAATTTTAAAAAAGTCAACCAATGAAGCAAAAGACAAGAACCTTCACAGTGGCTTTTCATAGTCCATGCTTAAATTTTAAAGATTTGTATTGCAATCTACAAATTAGCGAACAAATTAATTATACAAAGAACTCCTACACAACCCTAAATTCCAGAAGCACTGTCCTTCTGATTCAATTGGTTCCAAGCTACTTTCAATGTCTTCTTCAGTTCTGTACCCCAAAGGGTACAAATTAGTCTTAAATCAGTATGACCCCAGCCGTGCTTCCCCGGTGGACTCCAGGGAGAAGATCCTCCATCTGCCACCTTTGGGCTGCTGGCGTCCCTCTGTTGTGGTCCCGTTAATCCAGGTTCTGCCACTGTCTTCATATGGTTCTATGTCTTCTTAGAATTTCCACATCTAAATTTCGGTCCCAAGGATAAATCCGTGAGGGCTGTGCTTTAGGTGTTGGCTTCCCTGGATACAGCAGAACTCGGGTAGCCCGTTCATCATACCATCACAGGGTGGCTCTGTGAGGTGACTCAAGGAAAGGGTGACTTTCCACTCAGAAAGTCGTGGAAGAAAGGCTAGCAGAGGAAGGTTTGAGTGGAACAAAAACACAGAGGGAAGTCTGATTCTGATTCCTCTCTCCTGCCCTCCCCTCTCCTCTCTCCTCTCCTCCCAGACCTCTCTTTTCTTCTCTTTTCCTGCTCCTCCTCCTCCTCCTCCTTTCCACCTTCCTCTTTTCCTCCTTCCCCTTTCTGCCCCCTCTCTTTGTTCTTCTTTCTTCCCTCTCCTTGTTTTCCTGGCAAACATTTTGCCTTGTTTTATATTCATATCTCTCTATCCTATAGACTTGTCTCAATTTTATTCTAATTAATTTCAATATTTATTCATAATTTTAATAATGCAGAACTTTTCAAACTACCACTACACATCCCCTTTAAATAAATTTTCAGTCTGAAAGACAGTATAGCATGGAAAGCCTTACAAGTAAGACAGACATGCATATTATGTTAAGTTTTATTTGACATTTTTCTAGACGTTCTGACTGATAAAATAAAAAGGAAATGATAGGTTAAAACAAGGAAGAGAAAATAAGCAATCGCTGTTAGATTATGCGAATGTCAACTAGGATGAAGAAAAGGAAAGGAGAGGCAGAAAAAGAGATATATTTATGGATGTATAAAGGATAGTGTGGGTAATACTGATTTCTGCTGCTCGACAGAGGGAAATGGTCAATGCTTAAGTATTTTACGATTCTTTTTAAATTTTATAACTCATTTTTTAACCAGTTTTGCATGCATATAGCTGATAATCTGAACAACTAACTAGAAGACAATATTATGCAATACATCAACCACTGTCAGATTTCTGTTATGTTCTTTGGTGAAGTTGTATATTGTTTCTAATGTTTTTGTTTCCTTTTCTTCTGTATTTTAGGGAAGGGTCTACAGGGTGTTCAGGGTCTCACTACTAGATCAGACTCCTAGCGTTCTGCCTGTTTACAACCCCCAAGAGCTCGGATTACAGGCGCGCGCACCACACCCAGTCTCAATCTCACCACGGGGGTTGGGGGTCAGGGCAGGCGCAGCAGGCCTGGAGATCGAACCTGCTTGCAGGCACTTTAATCCCCTGAGCAATTTGGCTGGCTCATGTTTTTGATTATTCGTTTGCTTATTTTCTTATGCTGTATTGATTTTAGTTTACCAATGATTATACGAAGGACCACAACTTCGTGAATTAATGTGTTCGTATGTACTCTCTCTGTCTCTGTCTCTTTCTCTGTCTCTGTCTGTCTCTCTCCTTTTTTCTCACCTTCATAATTTAAAGATGGAAAGTTCAAACACTATCAGACTTCCGCAGACAGCTTTGTCCTTAATATAAACTGTACTCTGTATGCTAAATGTTTTCTTAATTAAAACTGATAAGGCCATGCAAAAAGAATTTGTCTTCTAATAAGACCTATGCACAACTTTCTGAAAATGTAAGGGACATAAAGTTCTACAGCGATATTCCTACACTTTCACCACTCCGGGAGGCTGTGGCCGGAGGACCACAGCTGGTAGCCTGGGAGAATTTAGTGAATCAGCAAGACCAAATCTTAAAATAAAATTTAAAAGTGAAAGAAGAGGTTAACAATGAAACTCAGTGCTCAGTTGCTGAGTTCAGTCCCTGGGGATTGGGGAAGATGGCAAAGTAAAACAAGGGAAAATCCTAATGAAACAAATGAGGAAGAATTTATCTAAAACAATAAAGCTTGCTCAGATGCATATGAGAGCAAAAATGTCAATTTTTTTACAGTCATTGTTTTGCAGGGTACCCTGTATATTTTGTTAGAAGAATTACAATATTATAGGCAGGAACACACACACACACACACACACACACACACACACACACACACAAATTCCAGATGACATTCATAACAAAGATTACATATTTTACTAATAAAAACAGGCTATGAGGGAAATGAATCTTTTCCTTTATAAAAATACAATTTAAG
>NW_004524879.1:627841-632941 GCF_000260255.1 Octodon degus
CTGGTCATGGAACTCGAAACATCCAGGAAAAGTAAAATTGTTTTTCTCTACGTGAACTTCATTTTCTCCTTCGATGTATGAAGCAATGCACAAGAGCATAATTGGAAACTAACCCTTTCGGTCTTTGTGGTTAGAATTCAAATGTTAATGAAGATGCTAAATTTGGGGGTGCAAGAGCACCGTCTTTTAGAGATGGAGCAAGCAGTTTGCTGAAGCTGCTTCTCACAGGAAAATTTGATTTCACGCTCGGAAACTCAGCAGTCGAGGTAGGCAGCAAGGGCGATATGCAGCTAGCTTGTGGAATAACAAAATATTTGCCTTAATAATCAAATTAGACTGACTGTATTTAGCTACCTAGGAGACTGAAGCACACAAAAATAAAATACTCCATAAGGGCAAAATAAATTGAGCTCAATTCTACAGTCTCACTAGAAGAATCTGTGCTGGTTAGCAGAATTGGAAAACAAAGACAATCACAAGTAATTGTGGAAGAAAAACTCAAGGAAATGATTACAACGTGAAGTCCTTTCATCAACTGTATGTGCAGCAGTGATGGTAAACCTGTTAGAGATGAGCTCATACAGTTATGTAGAGCAAGGAGGCAACAGAGAGATCAAATCTGAATAGTGAGGGTTTAGTTTACAAAGCATAACTCATACATTAACATCTTTGATCTCCATAGGACAAAACAAATGACACCCATGCCATAGTTTCAGCAGACTTGCATAGAAGGAATGGGATCCAACTGCAGAAAGGAATAAAATAATTCACCTAAAAGGTTAACATGCAAAGGAAGAATAGTTTTCCCTGCCTTCCCTCTACAAATGCCATAAAACATGGAAAAGGACTCTGAGGAGCAATGTGAGAAGCATAAGAGATTTGTGAAAAAGGTCATGGGGATATTCAGAAGCTTTGTAGATTGCGGCAAAGAATCCAGATTCAACTCAAAATCCCTGCTTTGCACCAGCATGGGATGCTACAATCACAGCCTGCACCTACACACCCACAGCATCACAAGACAGTAAGATAATTTAGTACATTTTACCACCAAGGAAAGGGATTTTTACATAAAAATCATTTCCTATGTTTAAAAATAATATTTTTAAAAGATCCGATTAAGTATACAAGCATACAGCATTTCTAGCATGTGGAATGCATTTTCCTGGGTGGAGCATCCCCTGCCCGCCCTATGAAAAATATTCCTCTGCGTCCAAAATCAGTGAAGCCAACTTTATTTTATTTATTTACTTTTAACTTTTTGTATTTTTTCTTGGAAGGGCCTACAGAGTGTTCAGAGTCTCACTACTAGATTGGACTCGTACTGATCTGTCTGTTTACAGCCTCCCAAGAGCTGGGATTACAGGCGCACACCCAAGCCCCGTCTCCAACTTTATTTTAAAAATAAATTTGTTGCAGGTGTGTCAAGTTAACATGTGGGTATGTTGGATTTGGGAAAGTTCTAGTTCTGGGGTGGGAGTTATGGAAAGAAGTAGAAGGCGTCCTAGAGAACTGGAGAACTGCTCACACAGGCAATGAAAGAGCCCTGTAACTACGTATAGAGGTGGTATATGGTTGATACCCAGGTGACAGATAGACAGGTAGGTAGGTAGAGTGATTCATGCACATGGTGTACTTGAAAATTATTGTGAAAGTATAAATTTAAAAATAATTACAAAAACAAAAGACACAATACCATGTATTTCCTCATATCCCTGACCCTTTCTAGGAGCACAATGGTCCCATCATCCTTAACATTTTTCTAAGCAGGTTTGGCATCCACTTTCCTGAGGGTCTTTCTTGCACGGCCTTGACTGGCTTGACGTCCTGAATGAATTCAAAAGTTTGAGCTTCTGTGGCTGTTTTGACCCTGGGGAAGAGCAAGAGGCAGCATGGTACCAGATTCGGTGAATAATATGGATTCCATTGGGGGGCAATCAGAGGATGCAATTTCTGCATTTTTTGGGGATGCCTCATGAAAATGTTTGCTATGGGCTGAATCTAGGTATGCCCACCAAAGGCTTCTGTGCTCCTGGGGGAGCTTTCCTGAGGTGATTGTGTCCAGGTTGCAGGCATGTGGAGTGAGGGTATGATGCTGTGCTTGAGGGTGGGTGGATCCATCCATTAGTCGGTTTGTCATAGTTCTGAGTGACACCACCCAAAAATCAGGCAGCCCGAATGGAATATAAGTGGGTAGAAGGAAACTGTGGTGGTTGTTGCTGCGGCTGCACCTGTTTGGTCATATAAAATATATGCATATCCATCAAAACAAAAAGGGCGGGAAAGACAGAAAGAGACAGACAGATGGAGGACAGACAGAGACAGAGAGAGATACAGAGAAATAGAGACAGAGAGACAGAGACAGAGAAAGACAGAGACAGACAGAGAAACAGAGACAGAGACAGAGAGACAAATTCAGAGGGAGACAGAGACAGACAGAGAGAGAGCCAGAGAGACACAGTGACAGACAGAGACAGACAGGAGAAGAGACAGAGAAACAGAGAGACACAGAGAGACAAGAAAGAGACAGAGAGAGAGAGACAGACAGATAGACAGTAACAGGCAGAACCACAGAGAGAGGTAGAAACAGAGACAGAGAGACAGAGACAAAAAGGACTGAGACAGAGGGAGAGAGATAGAGACAGAGAACGAGAAGAGAAATTAGAGAAGCAATGTGAAAAGAAAGCAGAGAGAGACTATCACGTCGGAAACACACTTCAGTGGGAACCTAGAACACTGGGATGGAGAAGAATCGGAGAGATTGACAACTGGAACCAGTGGAAGAAAGTAGATACAATTACAGGTGATCGTCTCCGTTACTTTTGTCTCATTGCTGGGACAAAATACTCAACACCCAGAATGAAGGAAGGAAGGTGTTAGGTAGCTCACAGTTAGTGGAGGTTTCAGTCCATCCTGGGCTGGCTCTGAGGCAGAGTCGCTCATGGCCGAGGGCAGCAGTTCATGGTGGTGGAAAACAACAAACAAGACCAAAAAGGGAGGAGCCGTGGCAGAGGCAGAGGCAGAGACAATCCACTCTCCTTCCTTGTATTACCTTCATGCTGTCTGCTTCAATGTGGGTGTAGCAGTCACACCCTTAATCCCAGCAGGATTCACACCCGTAATCCCAGCAGCACCCAGACCCATAATCCCAGCAGCACTCACACCCATAATCCCAGCAGCACTCACACCCATAATCCCAGCACCACTCAGAGCCATAATCCTACCTTTGGTTCAGGAATTAGTCACAAACTCCAGAAGCTACTCCATGACTGCATAGGGCTTTAGAGGGACACCAAGAAATAAATCATAACAGAGATAGAAAGGTAGTCTTCATAGCATATGTCCCTGTCTTGGCCCCAGAACCTATACATAGGGCCTTATTGAAAATATTGTTTTAGAAATGCATTTAGATAGCAATTTTGAGATGCAGCCCTGTGAAGGTGGAGACAGAGGCTGAAGTGTTAGGGCCACAACCAAGGAAGGCCTGGATTCCCTAGGGAAGAGACAGAATCAGGAGGAGGATGCCCTGGAGTCTGTAAAGAGAACTTCATACAGTGGCATTAGGGTTTGCAAGATGTAGTTAATAAACATTATAGAGGTGAGATAATCCTGGATTGGATGCTGAAGAGCCAAACCCCAACCCAATAATTTTTTTCTCTAAAACTGCCCATATCAAACTGGAGGCAGAGACTGGCATATTAGGTACTGTGTCATGTTGCAGGACTATCTCCTTTTGGATGGTAAACCAAAAACCAATATCTGAATTTTTTCCTGCTCATAATGAAGTCAGCCAGTGTGCTGAAATAAGCCAGGCTATCTTTGTTCTCCACAATGTCCCCTTCCCCATTTCAGGGCTACATTTAGGATATTATAAATCCTCTCATACCAACAAATTTGGCATTTAAAAATGCATATTTGGGGAATTAATTTACAGTGTAATAAAACCACCTGTTCTTGTTGAGCAAAATGGTTTCATACCTTACAATTCTAAGATTTGGGTGGTTTTGTGTGTTGCTTGCATTAAATTCCTGAGGCTGCCATAAAAGTTATCACATTTGGGCCTGGGGAGATAGCTCGGCAGCACAGGCACCTGCATGGTCAGTGCAAGGACCTCGGTTCAATCCCTGGTAGTGCATGTCATGCTGGCCCCAGAACCCCGGGCATACTGTGCTTGCCACCAAAACTAGGCATGGTGGGTCATGCTTGTAATCCCAGTACTGGGGAGGCTGAGACAGGAGGATCACTACAAGTCTCAGCCCCATAGTGAGACCATGTACCAAATAAATATATAAATAAAATAATTTTACTTTAAAAAGATGAATTATGGGAATAGGAATTGATCTTCTTTCCTTATGAGACATAAGAAATCCAAAATCAAGAGATGGGCAACACTTGGATAGCGTGGAACCTGTAGGCCATAGCTGTAGAGGGAGGAAGTGACATAATTGTGGACGTGGCCTTGGAAGTGCGCAGTTTTGCAGCCCTGAGCTCTTTGGCATTGTCTTGGTTACTTCTCTCCCATCGTTGCAGCAAAATACCTAACACTCAGAAGTAAGGAAGGAAAGCTTTATTGAGCTCACAGTTAGTGGAGGTTTCAGTCCATGCTGGGCTAGCTCCAAGGCACAGCGGTCCACGGCAGAGGGCAGCAGCTCATGGTGGTGGAAAACAGCAAAGAGAGCAAAAACAGCAACGGTAGGCAGCATAGAGACAACCTCTTTCCTTCGCGTATATTGCACGCAGGTTCCCAGCCCAGGGCGGGTGGAGCGCTCACACCCATAATCCCAGCACTGGATCAGGAATGAATCACAAACCCTAAAAGCCCACCCCATGACTGCATGAGGCTTTTGGGCACACCTACACACGGACCCTAATGGGCATCTTTTTTTTTTTTTTCCTTGTCCCAGACCTGGAAGGTACAAGAACAGTGAACTGTAGGCAGCTAGCTCCAAATCGGTGAGGTTGAGTAAGTGCTCTTCTTTCTCAAGGTGATCTTCTGCCTTGAGTGTTTGCTACAACAGTGAAAGATTGCATAAGGTCCTTGTCACTCATGCCAACGTTACAACCTCATGGAATAAAATGAGAACTTCCAGGATCTTTAATCTC
>NW_004524879.1:634350-636575 GCF_000260255.1 Octodon degus
GCACTTATTCTACTGAGCTATCTCCCTGGCCCCCAAACTGAAATTCTATCTTTGAGAACTTATCAAGGACTGGAGGCAAACGTATACCTCCGTGTTTGTGGGTAAGAGGTAAGAGGTGGGAGGTAATAGTAATTCAGGATCCTCAAGTTGGTTGGTCCACTTAGAGATTTATGGTTGGGTGGCCCGATGGGGAGATGATGGATTTTTAGGTAGCTGGACCAAACTGGGAGAATTGTTCACGGGAACATCACACCGGAGACTGTCTGTGGTCCCTGCCCTCTTCCTCCAGTTCTTTATTTTCCTGCTTCCTGGGATGCCAAGAATTGGACAGCTTTCCTGCATTAAGCCCTTCCACCCTGGTGTTTCTAAACCTCACCTAAGAGCAATGAACTCAGGTGACCTTGGGCCGAAACTTCAAAACCCGTGAACCAAACGCTTTTCTCCTTTATGTAGCTTTTAAAGGTGTTTTGCCCTAGCAAGCAAAAGCTAATGGAGATTTACACTGTTACACATCCACCTTCACATTTCAATGGCAGAACTTTTGGTGATTCCTGGAAGCCTCTTCTACTCTCCTCTGAGCATCCCCAAAATATTATTTGTATGTGTTTCCCCTTAATCTTCCCCCCTCCCTAAATCTGTCTGCACATGAGCGGAGCTTCAACACAATCAAAAATAGCAGCCAGCATTAGGAATATGGTTCCTCAAAAGCTTCCCTCTTCTCTACTTAGACCTCTGGCCACTGGACCTGAGAACAGGCAATATCTTTGTAATTTTCCAAGGTCAGAGGCTTGGAGTGTGGCACTGTTGTGCAGCATAGTACGGAGACACCATCTCGTGGAGTTGGAAATGTTCAGGTGCCTGGAGACCTTACAACCATCCTGTGTCATACAGAGTGTGCAGTATTAATTTCCTGTATGTGCTGAAAAATCGTGTAAGCAAGCCTGCTGACCACTATGGTAGACGCACTCAGAATGTGTCATTGCTACATGTAAAAAGTTACAGTAAGGAAAATTCCTATCGGTCCCTTCAAAATACACCCCTTTGCTTGAAATATATTTATCCCATTGTTCTCGTTGCTTTCCACGCAGATCTGAAAGTTCTATTTCCAGAATTTCTTTTTTCCCTCACTCATATTTTTTTTTTATTTTTAGAGAGATTTAAAAAATGGCAATAAGCGAAAAATAAAAATGATACAGAATTTCACTAGACTTTTTTATTAGCTTTGATAAAATAAAGTGTATGTATGTCCCTGCAGCATTTTATCGATATCAACATTACAAACATAGGAAGGGGTGTGTTTATTCACCAGACTTCTAAAATTTATGAGCTCACCAGTTTGCTCAAGCTGGGCTCAGACTTGAAATTCGGTTCGCCCATTTCAGCCTCCTCGGGTTCCATGAAAATAGAAGTTTGTCACCACAAATACTGTTGCTTGTTTCAACTTTGTTCAAGTTGGTTTCTCAAGCAATTGCTCCATTCTAACCAGGCTAACAAGTTGAAGAATACAAAGTTATTCGCAGTGTTCCTTTGTTTCTTTTTAAAGTCTGGAAATCCACAGTCACCTCCCAAATTTCTTTTTTTGATGTCGGGAATATGTGTTTTATTTTTCTTTCTTTGTCTTAGCTATCCTGCTTAATAATATATGTACTTTATTGAACTTTGCAAATAAACTCATTGAATAATGACGTAGGCTTGGGTGGGAGGTTGGACAGTGATAAGTGTCTACCTGTCTTCATGTGACAACCTCAACAGGGTAGTGACTGGTTTGTAGTCTGGGATTTTCAGCAAAGTCATTGTTTACATATCTGAGTTGTGATTTTCAAACTACAGTGAATCCTACTCCTTAGGCCATCCGATGGAAAGCTAGCTTTCTTCAATGTGAAAAGCAGCACATGAGAAACTAAGTTATACTACATGACGAGTTTCACTCTATTTGATGCAGTCATGTTCTGCTAAGATGCAGCAGAGAGTTTTGTCTTCAAGTATGCATAAGACATGAATCGCAAATAACACATCAATGTGAAATTTTATTAAATTCATTGGAATTGATTTGCTCTTCCATTTAAAATTGAGACCCCTTTTTAATGTACTTGGTACAGGGGCTCACTATGCACCTCAGACTCATAGTGATCCTCCTGTCTCAGCTTGCCCAGAGCTGGGATTACAGGCATGTGCCACCACGCCCAGTCTCAGTGGCCGGCTCAGCACACCTGGGGCATGGCCGT
>NW_004524879.1:637665-639978 GCF_000260255.1 Octodon degus
ACTGTGCAGCACCCAGCTCTTCTCCAAAGTCAAGAATAAACTTCAGCGGTAAATATGTTCTATCGATGTGGGCAGTGCTGTTAGCTGTGAGACCACAATTAAAGATCTTCACCAGAGATGCTGCAAAAAGTGGTGAGGCTGCTGAGATACGCAGCCTTAAAGCCGCGGTATCCCATTAGGGAAGCATAAGAAGGTGCCTTTTATTGTAATACTCTTTTTAAAAGGTATTTGGTTGTTACAGGGGTTCACTGCACTGCTCAGACTCATAGTGATCCTCCTATTTTTAGCCTCCCCAGCGCTGGGATTGTAAGCCCTGGAGGTGGGGCTGGCACAGCAGGTAGTGCAGGGGATCGAACTGCACTCCCTGCACTTGCCTGAGCTTGCCAAAGCAGGCATTTTAGTCCACTGAATTATCTCTCTGGTCCCAGTAATACTCTTCTAATATAAACATTTGCATCACTTTGTTGATAACACCTTATACCACAGCAGGCTGTCCTACGGTGATGTTCAACAAAATAGACTGTGGCCTTAATCTTGGCTTGGATAAAGAATTCTAATCTTCCCAAGCAACTGCCTGGCAAGCACAAGGCCCGGAGTTGCATCCCCAGTACCACATGACCTGCAGGCCCCAGAACCTTGGACGTGCTGTGCCAGCCCAGAAATCAGGCAAATTGATGCATGCCTGTAATGCCAGCTCTGGAGAGGCTGAGACAGGAGGATAAGCAGTGTGGAGTGAGACCCTGTATCAGGAGATAAAATAGAAAAAAAAATTAAAAAAGAATTCTAATTTTCAATAGCAGAATGATGAATACAATTATTATCAGTCAGATTGCTGTCACCATGACAAGAGCCCTGCGATAATCAGATTAAGGGATGATAGGTTTGTCTTGGGCCTCACATTTCATGTGTGACCCACCAGTCCATATTTACTCTGCCTTCTACCTTGGGCCTGTGGTACACTGGGCCTCTGCTCTGCATGCCTTCCACAGGAGCTCTCCTTTGTTTAAAATCCAGAGATGCAACTGGACTGTTGAACCACTCATGTGGGTGCACACCAGCAGCCTGCTTGGTAAAAGTCTGGAGTCACCAAGTGTGTGCCTGAAACATCGCTAAGAAAGGAAATGGAAGATGATTTTGATCAATGTTGTCATGTGCATCCACTGGAAACCACATCTGTCTATGTCACAACTAGTAAGCACAGTTTTAGATACTAGACCCGAGAGGCTTAGATGTATTGGAAGGAATTCTTGCCACACTCAAACAGCTTCTGTTCAAAGTTGTTTTTTTGCTAGAAATGAGGATTCATTCTAATTATGCAGTCACTAGCTGCTTTACTGAAAACGTAGCCCAGGGGTTGCTCTTCTAAGATCCCAAGCAGGATGAAAAGATTCAGCAAAACGGGTCAGGTTTCAGACGTTAAACCTATTCTATGGTTGAAGAGGCGAAGCTCTTTGTTATCCAGTTAGTGTTTACGTGTAAAGTGGGCTAAGACAAATCTGTCTACTGTTGTTTGTGAGCAGGGCAGGTAACCCACAGGGTACCTGCGAGAAAGTTCAGATTTGTGAAGACATGTGTCCTTTTGGATGAGCCTACGTAGAACCACCTTGTCCTCCTGCTTTTTCATGGTATAAGTACCTGGCAGAGAGAAATTCCAAAAGAGAAAATTCCAAAAAGTTAGAGGAAGCTGTGTGCAAAATGACTCCAGTGCCGGCAGTCCCAGAACTCTAGGGGGCTGAGAAAGAAAAATTCCTTCCAAGTCTGCTATCTGGCTGGGCAACTTAGTGACCTTATCAATAATAATAATCGTAATAATAATAATAAAGTCCTTAATTCTTTAGGTCCCATTACAGTTAAATTCTGTATTTATATTATTCTTGAGGTATTTCAGCAAAAGAACAAAATATAAGTTTTCTTTTTAGCATAGGGTTTATTCTCTCTCAGCCTAACATAATTTAGATCATTCTTTGGAAACACTTAATCTAAACAGGAAGAAAAAAATACATATTACAAGTTGGTGGAATCATTAGATTGGCTGCTTCATTGTCCAAGGTTGATAAAAAAGAATGGATTTATAGATGGAAGCGTTTATATTTTTCAAACTTTTGTGTTTGTGTCAGATAGATACAAACTTGGTTAACTTGGAAGTGTGACTAAGATTTAACAAGTAAATTAAGAAAATGCAAGAAAAAATATGACACTACCCAAGTTATGACTCAACTGTTAGCCGCTGGTAACCAAGCTTTTACCCCCTCACTGTGTGTGCTGCTAGTGGTAGAGATGTTGTTCAGCTAGGTTATTATGGTTGGATGCAAC
>NW_004524879.1:641213-643205 GCF_000260255.1 Octodon degus
TCTCCTTCTTTGAGCTATGGGTATCAAATGTTTGATCCCAGAAATGGCTAGACACGTTAGCATCTTTGTTTGCTTCAGGGTTGTCGTGATGGGATTTTGGGCCATAAAAGGGTCATGAAGCTTCTGTGTTCAAAAATGGTTTAATATGATCGGTGAAGGAATTATGAAACTGTTTTCAAAGCAGAGGTGTTCTTGTCTTTTCTCACTGTGCAATGCCTTGTGCCAATCTATGGTACAGCAAGAAGCCAGGGAGAAGAAGCTCCTGGTCTTTAGCAATTCCAAGATTCCAGGATGGTGACCTCCATGCTATCAAAATATGCAAGCCATGATAAACAGTTCTGTGAAAATTAAAAACAAAAACAAAAAAAAGACAGAACATGGAAGATGATTAAGTGAATCATCACAACAGAAGATCGCCAGGATTTAAGCAGCAATCAGGAGTGCATCCTGGAGTTGTCATAAGTGTAATGTAGCATGGGTGCTCGGTGAATAAACATGCAGGGCACTGCTTCTGTTTGCTTTTTTTGCTTGGCAAAATAAAAAGGTTTCTCAGCATCTGTGCAAGAACTGGGGGCCAAAAAAATGTTATATATCATGTCATTTCATTTTGGGAAGAAAATAAAACATTTATAATAGAAATATGGCAGTCTAAACCACTTCCTGACAAAAGTATCTTTCTCCATATGGTAGTAAATACAAAATTGATGGAGGAAAGTAGTATCGTATGTATACCAGGTGGGACAAGGTATGAGATTTTAAGAACAAACTTTAATGAGCAACCAATGACACAGAACGTTAGTTCTTCTTCAAATGGTACTGATGAACTGTGGGTTATCATGTCAATTAAATCCAGATTTAAAAGGTCCTTTTCACCAATATCCAAAGGCAATTCCAAATCAAATAAAATCAATTGCACTGTGTCCGCATTACAAAAATAATCATGATCATTTGGTGCTATTTCTTTCACTTCATGAAGTATTTTATGATTTCTGAGAATTCAGTAAGCACAACTTTATTTAAAGAATAACAAACTTGGTTTATGGTAAAGCTAAGATACTACAAGAAAAATTGATGACTGCCCTTCATGCTAAACCCAGAACAATTGCAACAAGGACACAAAAATAAATTCTTCAAAACAAGGGGACTTGGTAATGGAAACATTGCACCCATGAACAGTAGGAAGATTAAATGGGGAAATGTGGACAGACATGGTATTTACACCACAGGAATTCTAATTTTGTAAGGAGACATGAAGGTGAGACATGCAGAGAGGAACAAGGCAAGAGAAAACCTGACTGAAAAAAAGCAGGAAGGGATCAATGGATAATCAAAGGAAAAAGGAAGGAAAGAAAAAGGGAGGGAAGAAAAAAAGGAGAAATGCAGAAAAGGAGGAATGAAATAAGATGTGATATAGAAAACAGATAAGATGTTTCAACAGTCTGACAAAGAAATTAAGAAGTTTCTCTCACTGATCACTATTCATTTGTCTGTCATGAATTATTCAGTCCATTTTTGATTTATTAAAAAGGTGCTTCAGGCCATTTTTTCCTAAAAAATTTACTCTATGCTCTTTAATCTTTCTCTGTTTATTTATTCATGAGTCTCTTCAACTAATTTTGCAAAAAAAATTACACAAGGCTGATACTTAGAGCTAGTAGGAACTGTTAGAAGCACTCCTGAGTAATTTTGCCATGTATGATGTTTAATTGTGTGCATCTTTATGATGGGATGTAAGACATTCATGTATCTCACTCAACATTTCTAAGTGTGTGGTGGTGTGGCAAGAAGATAGTCAGATGGACTGAGATATAGAGGACACTGAGAACAACGAAGAGGGGGAGCAGGAGATGGGGAAGAAACAGGGGAGGTGATGGGGGAGGAGAAGGAGGGGGAGGAGATGGAAGAGGACATGGAGGAGGAGATGAAGAAGGAAGAGATGGAGGAGGAGATGGAGGAGGAGGAGATGGAGAAGAAGTAGATGGAGGACGAGGA
>NW_004524879.1:645780-649188 GCF_000260255.1 Octodon degus
CAGTCTACACTCCCACCAGCAGTGGAGAAGGGTTCCTTTTTCCCCACAGCCTCTCCAACATTTGTTGTTGGGTGATTTCTTTATGATAGCCATTCTTTCTCAGGTGACGTGTTACTTCTTTAAAATCGAATTCACTGTATGCGAAACAGCTCCTCGTTTTCCACTGTAGCATGCACTGCCCCAGAATACTATAGTGTAAAACAATAACCATAGTATTCTATTCCTGCTTCTTTGGGTTTTTAGAATTAGACAAGGTTCCTGGATATTCAACTTACAAAGACAGGAAGTTTAGCACAACTTGGTTGTGGGTGCTTCTGTCCATAACTGGGGAGCCCTGTTGAATTTGAGTCTATGGGAACATGCCATAAAAGGTAAAGGTGGCCTTTAGCTCCATCTTGCATGATGTCACTTCCTCTCCATCAAGGGCGAGTCCTCCATGACGTCACTTCCTCCTCCATCAAGGGCGCGTCCTGCGTGATGTCACTTCCTCCCACTAAGTTCTGCCTCCTAATGGATCTACTACCGCTACCCCCATGTCACGGAGTGGGACCCAGTGTTCCAGCACTTGGGGCTTTGTTGGACATTCAGATCCCAACTACTGCAGGTATTGATTTAAAGACTGAGATTGCATCCCCACAAGTTATAGAATTATTTCATTTTTATTGGATCTCTTGAAACTGATAAGTAGCTTGGTTTTACTGACTTTCCTTTGCAATATTTCATTCTTTATCTTCACCTTTTATTTACTTTTAGTTGTTTATCCTTGCATCCTGGTTATTTTCATGTGGCTGGCTCTTATTTTTCAACCTGACTTTTGGGGTTGAAGTTTTCTACAGGGCATTCACATGTACCGTTAGCCCTTCATATATAAATTATTTTTATATCTATAATCCTAGCACATAGGAGGCTGAGGCAGGAGGAGTGCTGAGAGTTCAGTGCCCACCCTGGACTGTGTAGAGCATTCAGGGATAAGCTGAAGAACAGAGTGAGACCCTGTGTCAAAATAATAATAATAATAATAATAATAATATAATAATAGATAAACTCTTGGTTTTTACCATTAAATGGATGCAACTAAAGAACATAATCATAAGTAAATTAAATCAGTCCCACATGTGTAAACATCACGTTGTCTCTCTTGTGTAAGAACAGGAGAAAGCAAATAAAATCTGAAAGGTACAATACATACTGTGAAAGGGAAAGAAATTTTTCAAAGGGCAGGAACAACTGGGATGAGGGAAAGGAGGAAAGAAAGAAAGAAGTGGAAATTATACGTGTGCATATCCACAGGATGCCTTGGATAATTGTACGGCTGATTTTTGCTGGTCTTGAAACCATCATTTAATCCTTCAATTTTATTGTGTCTCCTTTTTTGTTATTTTTGACCAACTTTGCATGCTTGCATTTGGTAAGCTGAACAAACAACTGATTTGAAGACAATATGCAGTATAAAAATTACTGTTGAATTCCTATCATTCTGTGTAGTGAAATTCTGTATAATTTTTAATGATATTTTAAAGCTGTTTTTATCTTTTATAAAAATTTTAAAAACTATGTTTTTAGGGGCAAACAATTACTAAACTTTTCAGGACCCAATGTGATGTATTTGATGCTACGCTAATATTTGATGTCTATAAATGTTTTCATTTCCCACTCTGTCTATGTTATCGAATTAAAACTTTCTCTTAGCAGCAGCCCTTTTCAGATCATTAACTTTATCTGTTCAAGTTTAAACGTTAAAATGTTCACACTCTTTGTGTGGAAATGGTACAGGTGTGTAATGCACTTTAGTTCTTGTGTTTAATCTCTTTCCCTTCACTTACTCTGCTTCCAATATTTATTTATTTATGTATCCATCTATCTATTGATTTATTTCTTCATTGTTTTTATGTGATTGGTAGAGGGTCTCACCACGCCGCTGGGGCTTGCGCAGTTCCTGCTGTTTTTCAGCCTCCCCAGCATTGAGACTACAGTGGTGCACCACCACGCCCTCACTCCATCACCAGCTCAGCGTGCCCCAGGGACGGGGCTAGCACAGCATGTGGTGCCGGGCCTCAAACCTGGTCCCTGTGCTTCCCTAAGCAGGCTCTCAGTCTGCTGAGCTATTTAACTGGCCCTTCCTCCATCTTTTGACCTCGTCCCCCTTTGGAAAATATCTGCCCCCTTACTTTGTGTTATCCAGCTTCTATTTATATTTTAGTTTTCATGTACCAGAGAATCCCTGTCATATTGCAGCTGTGTGTCTGACTTATTTCCCTTAGCATGTTATCAAGGTGCTTTCATTTTCCTTCAAGTGACTGAATTTTGACCTTTTTTGGGGCAGAATAGTACTCCACTGTGTGTAAACCCCCCATTTTCTTCACACATTTCCTAACAAATGTCTCATTCTTTCATTGTCAGCATGAAACTACATTTAATTCATGTTATTGCAATATACAGTATTCTACGGTCAGTGTTTTCCTTTATATCTGATTGGCTGATTTTCATACTTCTCATTTCTTGAATCATTTTGTCTCATTTCTCCTTTTTATTGAGCACCCTTAATTTCCAGAACTTCAAGATAGTGTCAGGGATTCTTCCTTCCATTTACAGTAATTACGATCACCTTGTATTACAGAATAAGGGTATGCTATGGTGCAGGTAAACATCTTTTAAGACCTTGTATAAATTTTTGAACCACCGTCCTTACCGTATTCTGACAATTCTGATTCTAGGCTCCAGCATAAATCATAAGTGAATGTTCTGTCTATAATTTACAATTTTTATGTCTGGGTCTAGTGCCCGTACTGCCAAATAAAACCTTTTCTCCACATTGCTTATTAAATCTGCAGTAGCTGTCAGGTTTTGTCCTTAAAAAAATTGTCCTTGAAGTCCTCTGATGTTGAGTGAACCAGTACGTTTCCTTCTGTACCTTGGGTTTCAAATGAGTACTTTGGCCACGTAATTTAGCTAATCATTTATTCTAGAGGATTTCACTGAAAACAGACTCAACCTAGCTGAGGGGAGAAACCTTCCTGTATGTAGAGCACTTTGCATATGGATAGCTAGATTTTCACTGAATTGAATTGTAAATAACACAAGTTATGCTTTGGGAATGGTGATGCATAATTGTGACCATAGATGGCTTCAGTATTTTGGGCAAGGACCAGAAAGAAAGCCAAAAGAATAGGATTAGTCTAGAGGCCGATGTAAATATTTGTGTCATGAATCCATAATTAAGCTACCTGATTTGTATACATGTTTAAAGCATCCATGACTCAGAGGCAAAACTAGCATTTCCTCAGACATTCGGAGGAGCGATGGACTTTTGGCCGCTGAAACTGCAGACAGAATCATTGTTTTCTGGAACAAGATAAAATGCATTTAAAGAAGGAAGCTGACCCTGAAAACTGGAGTGGGCGTGTCACC
>NW_004524879.1:649908-653311 GCF_000260255.1 Octodon degus
TATCGTCTAGGATTCTGTAATTAGAAATATTTCATCTTTTCTTCTCCACTTCCTTTCCTTCATTTCTTCTCCCTTTCCTGATCCTTTTCCTCTGTGATTTACACATTTGCGTCAACTCTCCCTTGCACACTTCCTGCCCATGTTACTCCCGTTTTTCCTCCTCCTTTCCCTTCTTCCTCCCTGTCTTCCTCTTCCCCCTTCCACTTCTCCTTTGCCCACATTTCTGTTTCCATAGTCATTTCATGGGTAAGACATGTGCTGAGCTATTAGGGTTGCTTGTAGGAATTAATCAATGTGCACCTAACAGTGGACACTTTGAAGTATTGTAGGATTATCATTCAAGTATAACTGCCGCCTCTGACTCTTGGTCTCTGTGTTTCCCTGTCTCTCTATCTCTGTCTCTTTCTTTGCCTCATGTTTTTTCTCTTTCTATTTTCTCTTTTTGTTTTTTTTTTCTATTTCTCTGTCTCTATCTCTCCTTTCTCTTTTTCTGTGTTTGTCTCTCTTTTTGTGTCTCTGTCTCTGACTCTGTCTCTCTGTCTCCCCTTCCCTGTCTTTCTCTTTCCATCTGCCTCTTTCTCTATCTCTCTGTCTTTTGTCTCTGCCTCTCAGTCTCCATTTGTATTTCTGTCTCTGTCTCTCTGTCTTTCTCTGTCCCCTCCGCCCAGAGCTTGTAACATGCACTCTTAGATAAACCATGTTTCTAAGTTACTGCAAAATGATTCCATTTAAAATATGTAATTACATTCTATGACTTCTCTTTTAAAAAAAATCAGGGATGTAGAGATGCTGTCAGTTTTTCAGCAGAGACTGTAATATTTCCAATATGCAATTCTTTTTGCCGTTTCTTTGGGTGACAGCATTGAGTGACACTTATTAATGAAAAAAAAAAGTTCCTGGGGGCCGAGAGATAGCTCAGTGGACTAAGCGCTTGCCTGGCAAGCACAGGGTCCTGAGTTCAATCCCTGGTACTGCAAAAACAACAAAACAAAACAAACAAGCAAAAAAAAAAAAGTGTCCCGGCATTATACTGACATGCACCCTAATAATTCACTTATACTTACTAATATATTTTCCATGGCATTTAAGGAATATCAGTAAATTTTCTAGCTCTCAAACTATAAAATGCATAAATAGGATCTCAAGTCCGCATCTTGTACTGCAATTAACCACTAAGAAGAATATATGCAGTGTGTTATTTGTTGAAACTGTACTTCCGATTTGATTTGAAACTGTCTCATTGCTATCTGTTTATCAGTAAAATTTTGAAAAACAAAACAAAACAAAAAAACAATAAAATACATGATTAGAGTGTCATAATACCTCTCTAACTAGCCACTTAACTGGCAATGCCGAATCTGGCTAAGAAGTTCTACCCAAATTAAGTTTTATCAGATTGGAATATAAAACAAAGCCAGACGTCATGAGCCCAGAACAGTTGTAAGTATATTTTCCTATCATGGAACATAAATTGAACTGCTATTAATATCAGCACAGTGCTATCAGATCATTTGTGTTTTTTGCCAAACAGAAGCCACGGACCTCGTTCTTTTCAAATAATTCAAGACAAGCATATAACGTCCTTTAATTGTTGTGGGGAGTAAACAAATGCCGTAGTAGTTCTACTTGTAAAACTATTGCAGTGTGCTTTTCACCACCTGTCTACGTTTTGTGTTCATTCATTTGCCATTTTTCCTCCACTTAGTTTGCAAGGGTCACTGTTTTCAATGATCTTTTCTAAAATTATAAACCTACTAATTCATTCTGTAAATGCTTGTGGTGTGACTATCAGATATGATTTTTTTTGGCTGTACTTGAATTGTGGTGTCAGATAGTTTATTTATTTATTTATTTATTTTTGCGGAACCAGGGATTGAACTCAGGCCCTTGTGCTTGCCAGGGAAGCGCTTATTCTACTGAGCCGTCTCCCCGGCCCTCTGATATTTTGTGCTTGAGACAAAAAGCTACCTAGTTCACATACAACAGTAACAGTGCTGTTTTATTTTCTAGAGTTATGCGTACCAACTTTTATAGAGACAGAGATATGATTTTCAGCCATACAAATAAAATGAATAATTCAGTGAGTAAAGATACCACCAATAAAACCAAGATGAGCGTTGGGCCATCAAAGCGTAATGAAGAAAGAACAGCACAAACCAAATATAAATAGATGAGCACAAATCATTAAACAATGTACCATTAGATGTACATGATGTTGGTTTTTCAGTGAAACACTTAGAGAATTCCTGAAGGTTTTCTTTCACTACTGTATTGGAGAAGAAATAATCATATACGAATGTGTGTTACCTACGATTACTTTAGCTGCCATTAGATTATATTTAAATTCCCTAAATAAGTATAAGACAATTATACAGTGCATATAGACTAGAGAATTAGTCACATGTGTTGCTTTGAGCAATCTCATTTACATCAAAACATTTAAAGGTGTCATTTTTTTAAAGAGAGTCCAAATTAAAATCCAAACAAAAAATGACAAGTAATGCAGAATCTCACTTAACAAAGATAAATTTCATAGTATTTGTTGTAATACATAGTTTTGTCTTCCAAGCAGTTATACATATTAGCAGAAGTATGCATGTAAAATTGGAAGAAAGAAAGAAATGTATAATAAAGCAAAAAGAGAAAAAGTACAAACCATTTAAAACGAAAGACATGCTACACATAATCCCTTTGTAAATATTTAAGCAGATCCTTTTAGAAAGGTCAATTGTTTAAATAAAAGAAAGATAAATTGTTAAATATAGCACAGTTAAGAGAGATGTATGATGTTTCACAAACGTTTGCTTTATTTTTCTTTCAGATTCTGTCTGAGGGTCGAGATAATATCAGATATTTTAGCTTTCTTTGAGGAATATGAATTGTCTCCACTATTGTTTTCTGGGACTTCTTTACGGTGCTGGAGCTGGTATGAGATACAGAGCTGCTACAGAAGGATAGAAGGAGCTGATAAAAATCACAGACTAGCCTTCTGATACTGACGGACCGTGGAGGGCCTCCGGGTACAAATAGCGTAGAGGGATCGTTGGCATCCAACAACTTCAGTTTGCTGCAGGGAAGTAATTATCCTGCCAAGATAGAGCCCGGTTTCCTGCATTATACAGCCAGCTTTTCTAGGGATTTTAGGAGCCTTCCTTCAGTGTATCCACAAGAAAGCACAGAGGCTTTCGGGAAGAGACCACTTGTGACTGTGGATGGCCTCTGCATGATGAATGGGCAAGAGAAAATTATTTAGATCTAATGAGGAGCTAGATTGTGTATCAACAGGACACTGTCATTCCTGCACCCTTGAAATTCAGTATGTAATTTTTACCTTTACTTCTCCAGAAAAAAAAATGCATGGAAGAGAAAGGAAGAGAAGGGAAAGGAAGGGAAGGGAAGGGAA
>NW_004524879.1:653512-654665 GCF_000260255.1 Octodon degus
GAAGGGAAGGGAAGGGAAGGGAAGGGAAGGGAAGGGAAGGGAAGAGACGAGGCGGGTTTCTGATGTCCCCAGATGACTTCTAAATTGAACCGCTAACGCCCTACCTTCTTCCTAATGGACCCTCGCTTCTGAAGAGTCCACTATTTGCCAATAAAGTCCTCAGCTATAGACATTTAAATCCTGAGGATTTGGGCAATATTTAAGGTCTCAAACAGAACTGCGTCTCCTGATTTTTTTTTTTTTTTTTGACTCATGCCTGGAGTATGTTGACAAAGTGCTTCTCGAATGCTATTTAGAATGTTTTCTTAGCATTTGCCCCCGTTTCTGTGAGACTTGGGAATGCATGTGTGTTTGCTCTGTATTCAGTGCTCTCTGTTATCATCTCTTGGCTTCAAATGAATATGCTGCAGTCTCTGGAGAATTTTGCAAGATCTTGAAAAGAGATTTGTATTTAGACGCCCGGGTTCGGCTTCCAAATCCAAGCAGTTGCAATAGGAAGTGGAACAAGGCCTGAAACTTTTCTCCCACTTAAAATGAGCCATGAGTGAAACGTCATGCAATGTAAAAAACTATGGCCTCATCCATAGGATTATTACCAATAATTTGCAAAACTAATTTTGTGCTGTGAGTCTGTGAACGATGTCTTTGAATGACAAATGATTTTCATAAGCCCCGTTGCAGTTTGAGTCTTAAATCAACTCATGTATTAAATCCTTCAAAATACTAAATTTTCAAAATACGAATCCCGGACTACGGAGATAGCTCAGCGCTGCAAGCGCCCACCTGGCAAGTGCAAGGACCTGGGTTCAATCCCTGGTACCTTACCTCGTGCTGGCCTCGGAGCCCCGGGTGCTCGGTGCCAGCTGCCGACTCCACATATGGCGGTGCGTGTGTGTAATCCCAGGGCTGGGGAGGCTGAGACAGGATGATCACTATGAGTCTGAGCTACATAGCAGACCCTGTGACAAAGAAAGAAATAAATGAATAAATAAATAACTATTTTGAAAATATCTGAATTCCAACACCCTGGCAGACCCTGGGAGGAGGCAGGAGGATTGAGCTCAGCTTAGGCAACTGAAGACAGAGAGAGAGAGAGAGAGAGAGAGAGAGAGAGAGAGAGAGAGAGAGAGTCAGAGTCAGACAGACAGACAGA
>NW_004524879.1:654819-655777 GCF_000260255.1 Octodon degus
TTTTGTTAATTCCCCAGTACCACAAAACAAATAACAAAGCAATATCAGACTTGGAAAGGTTTTTCCTGCTAAGCAATTTGAATGAGACTCTTTTAATTGAATGTCTTATTATTTTATATTTTTGAATTTTTTTTCTAATTATTTTTTGGGAGGGAAATATGTTTGGATAATTTCTTTATTAAGGAGTGGGAGACCTAATTTTTATTAAAAGAAGTGTGTACCACATAATCCTTGCGCACCTTGGAGGGAGATGGGACAAGAACACAACAGGCTTTCATTTCTTTTCCTGTCCCTTTCCCGTTCCCTCCTTCTGTCTCTCAGTCGACTGCAACACTACCCAGCAAAAGCAGCAAGGGAGGAAAGGGTGGAGCAGCAGAGAGCAAGCCTCCTTCCTCGATTACGCTGAGTGCAGTCCGCTGGCCTGGAGAAGGAGCAGTACTCACAGCTGTAATCCCAGAATTAGATCATGAAGCCAGCAT
This sequence comes from Octodon degus, assembly GCF_000260255.1. NCBI lineage: Eukaryota > Metazoa > Chordata > Mammalia > Rodentia > Octodontidae > Octodon > Octodon degus. The sequence continues at coordinate 655,299 of NW_004524879.1, forward strand.
AATCTCAATAATCCTGCCCTATGATTGCATGAGGCCTTGGGGTTACACACATATGAAATGTATATCGCTTAAAGAGAAAAATAACTTCATTTAAGGTACATTTTCATGTCACATGAAGTATTTGTATTTCCTTATATTTACTGGATATTAGGTGGTTTCATAGTGTTTTGTAGGCAAATGAAGTTAATTAAAATGATTGCATGTTCGATGGGAAGAATTGAGTATATTTTAATTGAAGCTACTAATACTATATGTAAAATGATACAGTGACATAAGTAGACAAAAATTAATTAAAAATATATTGAAAAGTTTAGATAAATATCTACCTCTGCCAGTTGGATAAAATTTGTATGCTGCGAACAAAAGACATGAATTTTACAAAATGTGTAATTAAACCATGGAGTAAAACAAAACCAGAAGAAATAACTATGTTAATAAGAAACATTTTAGGGCTGGAGAGATGGCTCAGTGGTCTAAAG
>NW_004524879.1:657037-661929 GCF_000260255.1 Octodon degus
ATCCCAACCACTTTGAATACACAGATACAAAATGGACACTGGACTCTTTTAGAATATTTTGCTGAGTTTACACACCTATAATATTCAATAACGGAACTTAAAAAAAATGGGGTATACCGATGAATGTCCATTTTGTATCTGTGTATTCAAAGTGGTTAGGATTGATATATAGTTGCATTCATACTTTCTTTATATATTAAAAGGTCATGGCAGAGAAAGCAAGCGACATGTAAGCTTGTGCCTGACTTATTTCACTTAACATTATGATGTGAAAGTGCATCCATTTTCTTTTAAAGTTGATTCTTCTCTATGTGACAGTTGTATATTCCTTTTTAGTTAAGAGTTTGCAGGGCCCACAAGATAGCCCAGTGGATATATGCACCCGCTTAGGCAAGCTTAGGCAAGTTCATCGACCGAGGTTCGATTTCTGGCACCAAATGCTGTGCCAGCCCGGAGCCCAGGGTGGGGTGAGCTGGCCACAAACAAGAAAAAAATAAGGTTTGGCTTAGTGGCTCTGGCTGTTTCGCTGATGTGCAGTCTGGGCTTTAATGTACAAGAAAAAAAAATCTGGAAACAAACATCAGAATAATTCCATGCATAAGTGTATCATGAAAGTTGCAAGGTGCATGTTAAGGCAGAAGAGTTTATTGCCTCTTGTTGTGTCCAGGCAAACACACTGGAATTTGATATTTCAGGGCCATATACAGTATCTCAGTTACTTTTTTCTTGTTTCTGGGAAAAAATTCCCAGCACCCAAATTTCAGGAAGAACAGGTCTATTTAGCTCACAGTTGGTGGCGGTTTCTGTCCATACTCAGGTGGCTCCAAGGCAGTGGCCCATGGCAGAGCGCAACGGTTCAGGGTGGTGGAAAACAGCAAAACAGCAAGAGCCGAAAGGGAGGAACGGTGTCAGAGAGGCAGAGCCAGGGTCCAGCCTCCTTCCTTTCCTTCTGTTTCCTTCAGACTATCTGCCCCACAGCAGGTGTAGTGCTCACACCCATAACCCAACAGCTCTTTTACCCATAACTGCAGCATTAGATCAGGAATTAACCTCAAAACTTAATAAACTCACCCCAATGACTGTACAAGGCTTTCAAGGGACAACTGGACACAAACTGTAACATACAGTAACACATACACACACATGCATGGATATGAGTACATGTGAGTAAATCTAAGAATACATGTACAAGGTCTGCATACATCAAATCATAAACTCAAATGAAAGAAATCAACAAAAAATAGAGATATTTCATATGCATGGTTTTTGTACAGAGCTCATATAGTCTGAATAGTAAAGCCATAAATGAATAAAGAAAGAAAGAACTGGAGTTGTAGCTAATTGTGCAAGGGATTGGGGTAAACTCTTTAAAAAGCTATTGGTGGAAGGTTTCTACAATCTGAAGAGAAAGCAAGCACAGTGGTGGCAGGGCCCAGCTGCTACAAAGAAGACATGTTTTAGACAATATTCGTGTGTATGGGCAAAAAACTCAAGGACTTTATTTGTGACTAATTGTATAACAAGTTATTTCCTTTTTCTGTTCCGTGGAAAGTGTAAAGCATTCCAACAAATGGTTTTAATGTGGACCTTTTTTTTTTGCACACTCGCCACTGATTGTTAAATATAATAGGCTGATTATGATGCTGAATAAATGTGTGTTTAAAAAAAAACTATTGGCTATCATCTCATCTTGTAATTGTGTATCGCTTTTACACTTTCTTTAATAAAATTTAAATAAGCTTTAAATAAAGTTTATTGTTTAGAAGAAAAGATTTGGAAACAAATAAAAAAGTGATACTGGGAGAGTTCCTAGTACTTGGAGCCCAAAAGACACTTAGACAGAAGCCTTCATGTCTTTCCTATTGCAGAATAAGAGCTTTAGTATGCAACACAAAGGTATGAACACTTGCAGAACAAATGTCAAAAAAATGCCCTTAGTTTTCCATTTATTTATGAGGCTTGAGTTTTGTTTTCTCTTGTGTTGAGAAACCAAAAAAAGTCTATGTATATATCTATATCTATATCCATTTATATTGATATCTATCTATCTATCTATCTATCTATCTATCTATCTATCTATCTATGTCTGTGATGTAAAGAAAAATATACAAGGGAAATAAGAGCAAAAATGAATTTATAATTTGCGAATGGAATGGAGATGAATGAAGAGAAAAGTAGGTAAATAAAAACGATAAAAGATATGCCTATGTACATATTCCCCAGGATGAATACTATCATTATGCACTACAAAAATGACCTCATGAATTTTTTAAAAGAATTCATAGTTTAAAAAAATCAGTGTGTTATGAAGTACATGTCATGAGTTGGGGCTTTGTAAAGGGGAAAATACAGTACAGGAGCCCACAACAATGTCTCACGCAGGCCTGCTTCGTGGATCTGCTCCGGGAAGGCCCAAAGCTCAGGGGTGGAACCTAGCAAGTCTGTGCCAGGGGGATGAAGGATCTGTGCTAGCAGGCTGAGCATCTGCCCTGGAGCCAGGAAGTGATGCCCAAAGGAAGAGCTAAAGCTCACCTGAAGAGATCCAGAGGTCCTCAGCAACAGCGAGGTTCCAAGTTCCTCCAGTGATGAGGAAAGCTGAGTTCCCATCGGAAAGTAAAGTGAGGCGAGAGTCTCCGGGAGACTGAGCGGTGCACCATCTTCCCTTCCAGATCCAGGAAGGGATGCAGAAGGTGAGGACCAGGCTCCCCAAAGTGAACCGTAGCCATTCTCATTGACAAGTAGGTCCTCCTCTGATAAGACATCCAAGATAACTAAGGAAGCCAACGTGACAAGGTCCTCCAGCAGAACAGCCCAAGAGTACCAGCAGCTTCCAGCAGCTCCCACAGCTTCTTCAGACAGCTTCCCTGCCAGCCTCCCAACAGCCTCTCCAGCTCTGCCTCTTCTGCAGCTGCAGCAACCCTCAGCTGGGCCCCCCACACCCAGCACCATGCCGCCTTACGTCAGCTGGGTCCACCGAGCTGACCACCAGTTGGCAATCCACCACAGTACATATCATCTAAATGGATAAAATACAAAACAGTACCCTAAACTTAGATGCGTCCACACCGTAAGACCTTGCTTCCTTTACTGGTTCATTAGCAAACGAGGCACTGGGGGCAGCTGCTTCCTCCAAGGTAATCATCACCTTCCCATGAAACACACAAATCATAATCTTGTCATAGGACCCGCTCAGTACACCTGTCTCTATGATGTGACCCCAGAAATCTGGTCCTAGAAGACTATCTCTTATATTCCGTGTCCACATGCAAACCTTAAGCTATCTGTTCATTAAGATCTGAATGTCTAATTTCATTTGGAAATTTGTCACATTTTCTCAATGGAGCCATCCAAATAACTACCAATGCCCATCACCGATGTAAGGCAACAACAGAAATGACACTATTCCAAAGCAGTTGAGTATTATGTGATCGAGTCATATTTTCAAGTAACAGAAAGAGCCAGACTTTTTACTCACTGAAGCCATTTTTAACATTCGGATCATAAATAAGTAATGGAAAATCCTTAATGTCTCATAAAGGCCAAAATTCTCACTTGTTATTACTCTTGATTGAACACATATCTGGCATCCTGTCCATGAGCCTCAAGGGAAACTGGAGCCCATCACTGACTTTATTTATGGTCCGGAGAAGAGATTTGCCCTAAGTAGCTGAGACATGGATACATATGGCCACAAGGGACTCAAGTTTCTTCTTCATGGCAGAGTAGTGCTCCACTGTGTGTAAATACTATACTTTCTCTCTTTGTTCGTCTGCGATGGACACACAGCACACTTCTGGAGTATCGCTGTTAACATTTGTGCTACATTAAACACAGATGTGCATTTTTCACTTTAGTGTGGTTTCCCCTTATGTTGTGTTTCATTACAGGTGTTTCAGTTTGAGACAGAAAATTTGTGTTTAAAACAATGTCCTTGGGGGCATCCCGCTCGGGTTCCCCTTCTGTCCCTCTCTCTGAGACAGAAGCTCTCTTTCTCCCAATAAATGTTCTGATGTTAACCTCAAAAAATAAAGTACACTAATGTTTGCGATTGTTTCTCAAAGAGTTTGGAGTGAATCTAACATGGTATGACCTGATCATGAAGAACCTGGAAGATATTTGGAGGATTTGAATGGCAATGAGAGAGAGAGAGAGAGAGAGAGAGAGAGAGAGAGAGAGAGAGAGAGAGAGAGAGAGAGACAGACAGACAGACATGGAGACAGAGAGGAGTGTTCTTGCTGAACCACTTATTTATTTGTAGATATCATCTTTGCATGCCCCTATAAGCAAAATAGACTGGGTAGCAAAGATAATGAAATTTAGTGTTTAACTAGATATTTTCTCTATTTAATTTTCAAAATTAATAGAGTTACTAATAGGGAGAGCTCTTTAAAGTTTTCAAAGCACTTCTTATAGGTCATTTGTCTACGCTGACTTTTCAAATTTGGGATTTATGTACTGCCCCCAGTGATTAATAGTTGCTTGTAAGAAGGTAAGAAAACTGTACATCTTGCAGTGTGATGGATTCTGATGTGTAGGAATTGTACAAAATCAAGAATTAAAATTAAGGGCTGGGGAGATAGCTCAGTAGAATAAGCATCTCCCTGGCAAGCTCAAGGTCCTAAATTGAATCCCTAGTACAGCTAAAAAAAGAAAGAACTAAAATAAGCCAAATATTTCATGTAACGTACACTCCCTTTTGACTATGAATAAAGAGAAGATGGAATAGGAGATGGAGGAAGAGGAAGTGGTGGAGGATATGGATGAGCAGATAGAGGATCAAATGGAGGGGCAGATGAAGGAGACAGAAGAGGAGATGGAGGAGAAGGTAGGAGACAGAGGAGGAGATGGAGGAGGAGAAGATGGAGGAGGAGGAGGAAATGGAAGAGATGGAG
>NW_004524879.1:662054-678645 GCF_000260255.1 Octodon degus
GGAGGAGGTGGAGGAGGAGATGGAGGAGGGCAAGGTCATGGGAATGAAACACACTGCAGATTGACCTTTCATGGATTCCAAGCTCTGTGTGCTGAGATTTGCACCTTGGATGTTTCCTAAGCCTGTTTGAGGATTAGTCTACTAATGGGAAGTGGTGGAAATTCTCAATCAGGAAGGCATAGTGGGTCGATATTGGTCTTTGGGGGCATGGCTTATAAACCTACAAAGGGGCTGAAGGACCTGGACACCTTCCTCCTCTCTGTCTTTGCTTCTCAGTTGTCACAGAGTGAGCGAGGCTGTTTTGCCATACAAGACCACTGTGGGGTTCCCTCTTGTCACAGTCCCAAAGTAATGGGTCCAATAGATAAGGGATTTCAAACCCTAAATGTAGCAAATGAAGTCTTTTCTCCCAGTAAGTTGTTCATCATCAGTGTTTCTATAGAGCAAAGCTCCTCAACACGGTAGATAATTTGTCTAATGCTGTATTCATAATTCATATTCCAAATGTTATTTTGACCATCGTGAAGCAATTGGGCATATGGTTGTCATATTGGAAGGTTTTATTAGATACTTTTTTTTTGTGGAACTGAGGATTGAACTCAGGCCCTTGTGTTGTCAGGCAAGGTCTTATTCTACTGAGCCATCTCCCTGGCCCCCAGATACTTTCTTATCACTGAGACAAGCATTCAACTCTCACAGTTAAAGGCGAGGCTGAGATTGGCTTATGGTTTTCAGAGGATTTAAAGCAGGGTCATCTGGCCGTAAGTCAGAAATATCATAGTGGAGGGGTGGGACAGAGTGGGGAGGAAGACAGATGCCCACCTTATGGCAATCAGGATGGAGGGGAGAGAGAGAGACAGAGAGAGACAGAGAGAGAGAGACAGAGAAAGACAGAGAGACAGAGAGACAGAGAGAGAGACAGAGAGAGACAGGGAGAGAGAGACAGAGACAGAGAGAAGCAGAGAGAAGTAGACAGAGACAGTCAGAGAAACAGAGAGAGACACAGAGAAGAAGCACAGAGACAGAGAGACAGAGACAGAGACAGAGACAGAGACAGAGGCAGAGACAGAGAGGAATGTCAAGAAAATACATACCCAGGGACCCACCAATCCAGCCCGTTTTGTAAAAATGTAATTATCTACTAAACTTGTTCATGGCTGAACCCATAGATGCTGGAAGTGTCTCCGGGATACACTGACCTTCTACACCTACCTGACCTTCAGAGCACCCTTCAGCAGGGTCCAGAACACATTTGCAATTGTCATTAAGTAGGTAGAGGCCCAGGACATCAAGACGCATCCTACGACATAGAGGACAGCGTCTGTGATGATGGATGGTCTTGACCCAAGTGTCCACAGAGCCAAGGTTGGAAAAACCTCAATGATTGTTCTATTAATTTTTCTGGAGCATGCAGTGAAAGAGAGTCTGAGTCTGGCGCTTTAGACCACTCGGCCGTTCTGGCGCTCATGAAAGGGAACCTGAGTGGTGGACAAAGGTCTTTACTATAGCTGTCATGTCTACACTGAGAAACAATGCGAGAACAGTGTTTCACGTTGGCTTCAAATACATCTAAGGGCCGGCCTGACAGCTCAGCAGACTAAAGCACCTGCTTAGGTAGATGTGGATGCCGGGGGTTTGAATCCTGGCATGCCGTGCCGGCCCTGCCACCAGGGTGCACTGAGATGGCAACTGGGACTGGACATTGTGGTGCACGCGTGTAATCCCATCTCTTGGGAGGCTGTAAACAGACAGATCTACGTTTTGAGACCCTGTAGACCAGATAGACCCTGCCTTAAATACAGAACAAACAAATACATCTAAAGCAGCAAGATCTCCAAAAATCAAACTTTTAAAGCAAAATTTGCTTCGTTTTTGCAGAAAAATAGGTAGCCACTGCTGGATTAAGGGAAGCACCTGGGGAATTTCTGATGAGGCCGCTGTGATCTGCAGAGGCTATGGTAGACCACAGCCAAGAGGAGCTCCTCTATGAAGCCCACGTCAGGCTCCCTGGTGTGTCAAGAGGCTATTACAGGAGCTTGTTATGGGCTGCACGCCTTGGAAACGCAATTGTGTCTTGGCATTCACGAGGGCAGTGAAAGGGTCCCCGTTAGGTGTGAGTCAGAAAACGCTTTTGGGTGCTTTTGGAGGAGACAGACAGGCGTTGTACTCAAGATTGTAATGAAGCCCTACGCATTGCACAAGTGAGATTATTCTTCACCTTCAGTTTTTTATACAGTAGATACTGTGAAAGGGAAAGAAAATGTTCTAAGGAAAGATACAGCTGCAAAGAGGAAAAGTAGGAAAGAAAGAAGGAAGGGAAAAGGAAATAGATAAGTAATTAGGCAGGATGGCTTGGATAGTTGTTCAGGTGATTTCTTGTCATCTACTGAAAGGAACAGTTAATCCTCACATTTTTCTTTCTCTTCCTTCTTGTTAATTTTTGGACGAGTTTTGCATGCTTATTGCTGATAATCTGAACAAGGAATTAGAAGGTGACAATACACAATATTAACAACCATCCTTGAATCCCTACCAGTTTGCTTAGTGAAATCTGTATCGTTTCTATTTTTAACTATTTTTTTATTTTCTTGAAATATATATATATATATATATATATATATATATATATCAGAAATTTGAAAAAATTAAGTTTAGAAAGAGGCATGCTTTGGAAGATCGGCTGACAGCATCGTGCCACAATGGGACACCTTTGCTTTGGATTTTTCTGATTTTTGTTGTAGTTGTTGTTATTTTGTTTATGTTTCTTCTTTAAACATGGCAAGGAAATAACGGAATGTGGAGTAATACTTTGATACTTTGAGCGTTCTTTTTTGAGGACTCCAGCTACCTCAACAGCAGGTGTGGTGTGGCATCTGGAGCCGGGGATCAAACTGTCCATATCTTCATATTTTGATAGTATACGGGTTTTAAGAAATTTCCAAATGGCCATTTGTGATTTCATTCACTTTTAAGCTAAGCCGAATGTTTTATTATATGTGTAAAATTTTAGTGCATACACATGTATCTATTTACACAGATACGCACACATTTTACGTGTTTCAGTTTTATTAAAATATATATGTATATATACATGCAGAAGTTAAATATATTTTGCAAACTTAAATTGGCTTTTGTGTTAAGTAGTCTTGCATTCATGGGTTGAAATACAGGTAAAAAATACATAGTAATATTCTCTTATGTATGCAAGTAACACATTTTAGTATGGCCATAATGAAGAATAGAATCACGGGCCAGACAGATAGCTCAGCGGACTGAAGTGCGTGCTTAGGCGGATGCAGGAACCGAGGTTCGATCCCGGGCATGCTGTGCCGGCCCTGCCCCCTGGGTGCACAACTGTAACCCCAGCTCTTGGGAGGCTGAAAACAGGAGGAGCACTACCAGTCTGATCTGTGTAACTGTGTAGTGAGACCCTGTAGACCCTGTACTAAATACAAAAACAAACAAAGAAAAAAAACCAATAAAATCATGTCAGTTGTAGCAAACTTGTGAATCTTCAGATTATGATGTTAAGCCAAATAATTCAGACACAAAGAGTCTGACATTACCCTGTTAATCTCTGAAACCGAAAATATTTATTTATTTATTTATTTTTATTTTTACTTTTATTATTTTTATAAATGGTGTATTTTTTATTTTTATTTTATTTTATTTATTTTATGTGGGGGGGGGGCAGCTCAGCCCACCAGGGGGCGGGGCTGGCCAGCATGTGGTGCTGGGGATTGAACCGCGGTCCCTGTGCTTTGCTGAGCTCGTTCTAAGTAGGTGCTTTAGACCACTGAGCCATCTCACCAGCCCCAAAATATTTATAAAGTGTAAAATTCAGGACAGAATATAGGGCCCAGAGGGGCTCATTTGGGAGGTGAGGAAAGTAAGTAGAGGGACAGAGAGGAGAATTGGAAGGAGGGTAAAAGATAGAAAATAATGAAAATATGACCAAATACCATCAAAACTCATCCCCTCTACGAATGTAATTAGGATGTATCCTACACTTAATGATATTTTAGAAAATTCTAGAGGAAATTATCTATATTGAGCATGTAGTCTGTTTTATCCTGCATTTTTCTGTGAACAATTTAGAAAACAACTATTTGAATAACGTTGATATTGTAGGATGCGTGGCAGTTCATGGAGAGATCATTTAAAGACCACGACATTTTGTATACAAGGCTTGGGTGTCTGCCAATTTTGATATCTGTGAAATGAAGCATTTTGCCAATATTTGGCAATATGAAGGAGAAAGACCTAGAACGCTGTAAATGCAGTGTGATGGGAGAGGTCACTCGGAACTCTGAAGACCAGAGTGCTGTGTGTATGAGAGGGAGAGAGAGTGTGTCTGTCTGTCTGCTTATCGATTGATTGATCTATCTATCTATTGACCTATCTATCATCTGTCCGTTGATTAACCTTTTATCCACCTGCTATCTATCATCTATTGATTGATCTTTTATTTACCTACTATCTATCTAGCATCTGTTTCATTTTTTTATTTTTAAAGAATACAAAATAGTGATAGGAAAAAAAACAGCATTAGAAATGATATGAAATTTCATTAAACAAAGTGATAGGAATTCAACAATGGTTGCTGAATTACATGGTGATATATTTAAATCAATCTTTTTCCTTTTTTCTCAGCTTTTTTCTTTATCATTTTTTCTTTCTTTCATTCTTTATTTTCTTTTCCTTTCTTTTCTTTATTTATTTCCTTTTCTCATATGCCTGTGTGGCATATCTTCTATCTAGTCAATCTCAACAATTCATCTGTAGAAAGCATATGGTAAGTATATCACAACCTAATCTATTCTATCTCTTTTATTACCTTTCTAAATTTTATTTTTTTCTTCCTTTGATTTACCTTATCTTTCTATTTGTTTCAACTACCTGTATATCACATCCTTTACCTAATCTATGCCATCTACTTCTTAACTTCTTTGTTATCTGTCACCTTCCTGCACAACATACTTCTATTTTGTGTTTCTATTTGCCTCTTGTCTCAGTTACTCTTATCCCATTGCTGGGGCAAAATACCAACACCCAAAATTAAGAAAGGAAAGGTGTATTAACCTCACAGTTTGTGGAGGTTTCAGTCCCTACCTGGCTGTCTCCCAGGCAGAGTGGCTCATGGCAGAGGGCACCAGCTCATGGTGGCAGAAAAAAAACCAAAAGCAAAGGGAAGGGCAGAAGTTCTGGCTTCTAGCCAGCCTCGCTCTCCTCCTTATTTATAAATAATCTACCCTGGGCTGGGGGTGCAGAACTCACACAACATCCATGCCCTCCTCTTGCACAGGATGAGGAAGTCTACAAACTAAGGATCCCAGCTCTCTACTGAGTGGCTTAATTAAACTTCTAAACTTCTCAAGTTTACACGATGCATCAGGGAGTACACCTCTCTAATTTTTTTCTTTCACAAGCTGCCTACATCCATCTCCCTCTATCTATCCATGTATCTATCATCTACATTTCTATCTATGTATCTATCTATGTATCTATCTATGTATCTATCTATGTATCTATCTATGTATCTATCTATCTATCTATCTATCTATCTATCTATCATCTATCTATGTCTGTCTATCTGTCTGTCTGAGTGTCAGTCTATCTTTCTCTCTATATCTATCATCTATATATGGATCTATTATTTATGTGTGTATCTAAATATTCATACACATGTACTATCATCTAGTCTTTATCATCTAGTTCTTTATATATTAATTTTATCTATTGGCTCTCTCTATATTTATATATCACCTAATTATACGTCCTATCTAATACCTCTTCTACATATCGCCTCAGTCCATTCGCCTATCTATTTACCCATCAATCAAGCTATCCATCATGCACCTATATATCATTTTCGGAGCCTACTGTATCCTTACCTTCTATCCACCCACCCTTAAATTCCTGGGTTTTTTTTATTGTCTATTATCCACCTACCAATATTTATATTACCAGAAATGCTAAAGTGATGAGTTGATGATTATTGGCATATAGATGAGCCACACGCCAAATTGCACTGAGTAGTAATATATTTTTCACAAAGTTACTCTTAGGATGCCTTCTGCATCAAACATATACCCCTATAGACACATAACTCTTCTTGTCTCTACGGCATAGCGGGATGCTTCTGTTGTAATTATCTCTTTGCTTCTCCTGTGGAAGTTTATGTTACTCCCTGTCCTGCCTTGTTACCAACAACACGGAGGAAAATGTCCCGCCCGTGGCATTTTGTGTGTGCTTTCCTGAATCAAAATGGGTCATAAAAAGTGGAATTTCTCAACCAAAGGGTCTAAACCCATTTTAACCTGAATCTTTTCTTCTACACATATTAATTTATGAGACATTTACTTAATTCTCTATCTCTATCTCTGTCTCTGTCTTTTCTCTGTGTGTGTCTGTGTCTTTGTCTATCTCTGACTCTGTCTCTCTCTCTCTCTCTCTCTCTCTCTCTCTCTCTTTCTCTTTCTCTCTCTATCTCTATCTGTTTTGCTTTTTTTTTTTTGGAAGGAATCATGTGGCTAGGCTAGCCTTGTGACATTTCCCATCTTAAAAAAATCAACTAAATAAGTAACTCCTCAGGGACTGGTGACATAGCTCAGCAGTCTAAAGCGCCTGCTTAGGCAAGCTTAGGGAAGCAGGCAGGGACCACTGTTCAATCCGCAGCACCACATGCTGCTCCAGGCCAGCCCCCAGGGCAGGCTCAGCTGGCCACACGCACACACACACACACACACACACACACACACACACACACACACACACAGAATATTTGGCATCATTAGTAAAGCTTTAAAAGAAACCATGGAAGTCCAGTTTCCAATTCTCATGCTTTGATTTTGGGGTACAGGATGGGCTTACATATAGAATTTGCAAACATTTTCTTGGAGAGTTGGTCATGTAGCCAAAGTATTTGTGGATTGCACTGTAGGTCTTCAATTGGATTATATACCATGCTTTTTTATCCTTTTAAATTTTGCTTTTGAGACAGGATTTTTTTTAAGTTTCCCAGTCTGAACTAAAACTCACAGTCTTTCTGCCTCAGCCTCCCAGACAGCTGGGATTATAGGCATGTACGGGGACTTGCCGCAAACATCCATATCTTGTTGGAGATTTTTAGATTATTATTTGTCCTCTTTTGTTTTTATTCTTCTTCATGACAAAAGATCCTAGGAGCAAATGTTTCCATTCATTACCATGATATCTTACTGATCTCAGTGCTGTTTGGGACCATTTCCTATGCTTATCACAGAATACCTGAGATCTGGTTATTCAGAAAGACTCAGTTATTTTAGATTTTAGCTTGCAGTTCTAAAAATTGTGAAGTTCACTATTAGGCACCAGGGTCCTCTCAATGCTGTTGAAGAATTCCATAGCAGAAGGATAAGCGTGTTGCTACAAAAGGGATTCAAACTGTTTCAACACCCCTCGTAATTGCCATGGAGGAAATAAGTATCAAAACAAGATTTTTAGAGGGGCAAGAAATACTAAACCTACAGTGTAAAACCGTGCGGGGCTAAGGCAGGGAAAGGAGGAACTCGCTTAGGTGGATGTGGGGTGGGACAACGCTATGGTCAGCCAATAAGATTGCAAGCACCATTGCTCAGGTAAAATTGATTAAGCCCGGGACTAAATGGGGAAGGGAATCACTTAGCAAGCAGACAAGAATGTAAAACAGGAGCCATCAGCTAAGGATTCTTTTTGGCTTTCTAGCATAATGATCAACCTGGGATGCTAATCTTTAGGGAGGTGAGCATTTGTTTGCTCTTTGGTCTTTAGGTCTGGCTCACAGCAGGCATCCGTCCCTCCCACAGTTGTAAGGTAGCTTGTCTTTTGTTCTGTCTCCTTCGAGGGCCTGGCCCTGTGTGACTGCCTATAATATTTCTATCTAACTTGGCTGCCTGCAACAGAAGCAGTATATAGGTGGTCTTGAAGTGACTCAAGAAGGGTCACATCTCTATACCACAACCTCTGTATCTTCCCGGTCCAACACCATCCAATGATGAAAGGTGTCATGTGTGGACAACTGCAATCGAGGTGCTTAATTAGCAATCAGGAATCTGGAGGTGGAGGCTTATGGGAAGTTGACAAGAGGAATTAAAAATTATAAGGTACAGTACGTATATGTGCCAGTTCCCCAGGTAAAGTATGTACTAATTAAAAAAAATTGAAAAAAAATGCATTCAGAAATAGAATAACTCTTCTTTTTCATGCCTCCTATTTTATTTTACTGCTTTGATTAGGCAGCCTGCATTAATTAATCTGCATAACTGCAGTTGAACCCATGAGTAGGTGAAGTTATTTTTGTAAATTATAATTTTTGTAAAAAATTATTACGAATATATTTATCATGGTACATTATGGGTATATATATATATATATATATATATATATATATAGTCTGTAGCATATAATCTGTATATTGCAATTCATCTAATATAAAATAGATTATGTATTTATAATGTATGTGTAATAAAGTTTCTCATTTAAGTGTTTTAAGTGTTCAATTATGCCATGAATTATATTCATAAAACTTTGAAGCTGTCAGCACTACATCTGAAATGTTTTCCATCATTTTTTAACCAGAATATAATTGCTCATGAATCCATCCATCAATCGCTTCCAGCAACCAAATGCTCATTTATCTTCTGTCTCTACAGATTAACTCTTCTTCGCTATATCAGATAAACTGAATCACAAACTGTTCTTGTGTATTTGGCTGATATCCATTAAAGTACTATTTTCAAGGTTCATCTATGATATGGCATATTCTAGAGCTGTTTGTTCCTGTGAGTGGATGAGTTTATATTGCGCATGCAAGCTGTATTTTTTTTTTTTTCAAGTATCCGGTTGAGTTCTTGATGTGAGGTTGCTGTGGTTATAAAACCTAGGAAGAGATTTGCTGGCCATGTCTCTTTAGGGGTTGGAGTTGGGATATATGTATCATGGGAAGGAAGCCTAACAGCCACAAGTAGAGAGCAGAAACTGGAATTTGAACAGCTTCAAGTCATAACTCGGTGTATAGTACACCAATCGTACAGTCAGAACACCAGTTGTGTTTGTCAGGGATCTCCTCACTGATACACAGCACCCGTAGGAACAGGGGTATTGTTGGGCACACGATTTCAGAACACCAAGTCCATGGTGCTTGGCTTTCAAGGCTGAAATCATGGCAGAAGGGGGCTATGGAGCAAAATTGCTCAGCTCATGGAGGACAGGAAGTGGACCTTGGGAACAGCAGTGCTGGAGAGGAATGGGCCAGGCAAAAAAAAAATGTTGTTCTCAATGTCCAACTGACCCAGACACTCCAATAATTGTGCTTTAACCCTCTACAGGACTTCCAAACCAATCAGAACGACAATTAATCTAAACCCTTATGCTTACCCTGAAACCTAAAGGATGCCCATAGCACCCCATATCATGTTTCCTCAAAGAAAAAACCAGGAATCCTCTTATTTTCTTTATCAACCTCATTGCCCACATACACAGGAGACCGAAAAAGTCCTATAATGATTTCTGAAATTTACTGTGAGATGAACAACAAAGAGGAACAAATAACGTCAGAAACAATGACAGTCGAAATTCAGGGTGGTCCCTTGACTTCCAAGTGGAAATACAAAGATACAAATGCTCTCCAGTTTCTGTGGTCTTGACTGGATGTCTTATTTATTTAGTCTTCTTCAAGGGTAGAATTCTTCACTGGGAAAATTTCTTCATAAATACTTTCTACATTTCAACAGTCAATATGATTTATAGTTTTGAATCACCTATTTCGGGCTCACTTTGGCAGCACATATACTAAAATTAGAACAAATCACCTATTTCTTTTCCTTTTTTTATATAGGGTCTTGTTATGCAGCTCAGACTCACAGTAATACTCCTGTCTCAGCCTCCCCAGGACTGGGATTACAAGCATGGGCCACCACGCCTGGTTTTGGTGGCTGGTTCAACAGGCACAGGGTGTGCGTCAGCTTGGCACGTGGTACCAGGGATTAAGCCCAGGTCCTTGCACTTGCCAGGCAGGTGCTCAGACCACTGAGCTATCTCCTCAGTCCACCTGTTTCCTCTTAAAATAGTTCCCTTTTCACTGCCTCTGAGAAACTACTGTTGGTTTCAAGAATGCAGACATCAAAGCCATGTTTGCTTGTTACCATTCATAGATTTGTCACTATCATAGATTTGTGACATTTGTGACATTCATAGATTTGTTACAACATAGGTTGTAAGAGGGTTTGTGACTCTATATCTCCATGCCTCTATTTTTTCAGCTTCAGAATGTGGAAAAAATACTCAGAAACTTACAGAGTTCCTATAGGGATTAGCGAAGTCTTATCGTTTGCATTTTAGATTTTCCCTACCAGAGCTGAATTCTTATTATTTTGTTGAGTGAAATTTTGTATTATTTCTAATATTTTTTTACTGTTTTTATTTTCTCTAAAAAATTAAAAAAGATATATTTTTATAAAAAAAGAGAAAGAAGTGGGTCATGGAATGTATCCTTCAGAAGTATATCTTGTCCCTCATCTATTTACTTCTCTCTCTGTCTCCTGTCTCTTTCCTCTCTTTTTCCTCCTCTTTGTCTTCTCTCTTCTTGCTCTTAATGTCATGAGCTGAATATCTGTCATCTGTCACACATTTCCAACGTCAAGTCTCTGCCCTGAAATGATCCAACCATGGACCTGAAATGAGCCAACCATTGACTGAATTTACCGAGGACAGGAGATGCATCCCAAGGGAACTCTCACCTGAATGTGTAAAGAAGAAACGAAGGGAAGGTCACTTCCCTTTCTTCAGCAAAGCTACCATCTTTGCCTTCACTTCGGACATCATTTCTGGCCTAGCAGTGCAGACCCTTCATCCTTCTTACCCAGGTGCTTCCGCCTCCTGACACGGGCTTACACAGAACACTGCAGCTTGGCCTAGGACTTCCTCTGGATCCTTTATGGGTAAATCTCCTGTGTGCAGACAGTCCATCTGCTCTCGTCCACACCTGACTGTGTGGGCTGCCACTGTGGCCAGTCTTGTAAATTCTTTTTTTTTTTTTTTTCAGAACCAGGGATTGAACTCAGGTCCTTGCGCTTGCCAGGAAAGCGCTTATTGTACTGAGCCATCTCTCCAGCCCCATAAATTCTTCTTCTATAGTTATACACCTTGTATCATATCTGTCCCTCTAGGAAACAATGACTGATATACCTCCTGTGAGCTGATTTCGTCAAATTGCTTATCGCTGTAATTGGAAATTAAATAAGTATACATGAAGTGCTACACCAGTGCCTGCACCTGGAATGTGCTGTGTGTTCTTTTCTTTCTTTTATTATTTTTTTAAATTTTTATTCATTTTAATGGGAAAAAATAGCAATGAAACAGTTTCAAAACAGGTTAGTAGGACAGTTACAATAATTAATACGTTGCATATTGTTGTCTTCATAGTAGTTATTCAGAGGACAAGATGCAGACATGATATCTTCTTTTTTCAAACCAAATTGTTTTCATTACCATTGTTATTTTCACATTTAATTTCACCCAGTACTCACTCTGTACACATTCCATGCAATGCTTGAATAACTGCTTTCAAATAATACAACATAATGTCATTCCTGGTCTTCGTGAAAATATCCATTAGTTTTCTTCATGATAACGTGACTACCCAAGACTCATAGCTTGCACTTGCTGTCCTTAGCAGTAAGAGAACACCCTAGTGTATGTTTCTAATCTGGAATAAAATTTAAATTACATACATTAGGTACCCCGTGCATATTTTGCATGTAATAGTACAAGTTCTGTTATGGTTTGTGTTTAGTTGTCCCCGCAAAGCCTCATGCAGTCACTGGGGCAGCTTCTACAGTCTGTGATTAATTTTTGATCCAGTTCTGGGAGTCTGAGTGTGAGTGCTACACCTGCCCCGGGGCAGATAATCTGAATACAAATGTTGTTTTAGCACATATGAACTACTGCAATAAGTGTAATCTTCTCAGGCCCATTTTTTGGAATAAAGAGCTAAAAGATTTAGAGAGCAAATTTTTAAGTACTTTTGCCCAAGCATCCTAAAACCATTGCAGACATATTCAACCACAACATGCTTAGACTGTTAACATAATAGAAAGATTTGTTCTAACAGTGTTTGTGGACAGGCTATCACGTCTGCATCTTGTACTATAGATAACCACTAAGAATTAATAATTGAAACTGTCCTTCTAATCAGTTTTGAAACTGTCTCATTGCTGTTTGTTTCTCAATAAAATTATTAAAAATAATCATGGAGTATGCAGAAATAAGTATAAGTTATAAATTTGATTCACATATATATATTTTTTTTTGTGGGGAAGATGGAGAGGCCAGACAACAAAAAGTCATTGTTCTGGGACTTGTCTCAGAGACCATGCGAATGCTTGGAAATTAAATGATAAATCAGAAAAGACTCCAATTGTTTGAGATAATGCTAGCGGTAGAGTTTGAATGGAAATATAATATGGTAAAATATGGAGCATTACATGAGATTAGATTACAGTAGCCTGTCCACAAGGCACAAATACCTGACACTGAGGATTGGAGAGGTTTGTACTTTCAGCCATTGACAGGCATCGAATCGAATTCCTACATCACCCCCATCTTTCCACTGCTCATATATAGCAATGTTCATGACATTATCCCTGATAATGCTGAGTGGAGAATCCTCTCCCAGTCTACACGTAGCATCACCCCTTGATTTCCACAGAGCAAGACATCAGGACCAATTGGGGATACTGAAGTCTTTAGACACTTAATCGACTTATAAATGGTGGTGTAATCGTTGCAGAGAATCTAGGTATATCTTCCAGACCACTTAATGTATCTCTAGATGACTTAGATTATCTAACATAATGAAAATCCCTTATAAATACTTTCATACTGAACTGTTCAGGGAGTAATAAACGGAAGAGAAATTTTTGTAAGTCCTAAAGAAGCACACGACTTACCTTCATAGATGGAATGACATAATGCAAGACTGAGAAGCAACACAAAGGTCCTTCAGACAGTGGGATCCAGCGTGAGATTGAGTATCTGTGAAATATGAAAGAAAGGATGCTGGAGAAGTATATCCTGGCTCATTTCTACATGCCGCTTCATTCACAACAAAGTTCTCAGCACAAGGAAATCTCAAGGCTTTTATTTAGGATTTTTCAGGAAACATCCATTCACGAACATTTTTATTCCATGTCTGCTTATGTTGGAGAAGGAGAAACACATAAATGCAATGCGTCAGTTTTCTCCGTTATTCACCTCTGTGGTAGCGTGGGAGAGCATGTGCATAAATTGTTTTATAGACGTGCAAATAAGCAGACCGTTAAAATAGCTTATAGCAGGGGAGGGCCCCATAAAATGTTTGGGGATGCATCTGCAAAAGATTTCCGGCCAAGACCCAGCCCCTGAATAACAGCAATCGTGTACTGAATGCCTACCTTGAGCCCCGAATCTTTGGTTCCCTAGCTCTAATTCCCATTGCAACAACTGAAATGTGAAGTGTAGCATCGTGGCCAAGAACAGATCATAATTAACGGCTTCCAGCTCAAGGAGATCTGACTTTCTAGCCAATGGGATAATCTAGCGGATAAGTGATTTTTTGAGTAACTATTTCCTCCCAAAAAAACAATGCGTGTCCACCACCCAAATTGTCCTTTTTATATATGATGAAAGACTGCAATCATGCTCAGGAACCGGTATGATTTGTTTTTGCAACTCTACCTCCTGCTCTGGCCAGCAATTTTGGGGCTGTATTAATGTCTCTCGTATTCGTATGATAAAAATAAATGGCTGTTTAGATATATAGGTGTGTAATGCCTTTTATCATAATAGTGACAAGTAGATTAATTAACCAATGTTCGTAAAGTGCCTTGAACCATTGCCACTGATGTTTTTACCTCGCAGTGTGTTTCCCGAGAAGCCCAGAAAAAATGGTGAAGTCTGGGAACATTGCCTAAAATATTATTCAATTACCCATGTCCACACCGTGATTTACGACCTCAGGGGCTGTGGTTCTTTTAAGCATCTGTGTTCCTGAGAAATCCCTAAACTTTTGGCTTTTCATGCTTTTCCTTTTGATGTGAAAATGGACTTCAGCATGAAGCTACAAGCTCTTTAATCGTTGGTACAAGTTAAAATTACCATGGTCATGCATTTTGAATCAAAGTAAAATTAGGAATTAGAGGCCATAGCCAATGAAGCTGTAACTTAAAAGGCACGTTATCTGAAATCATTCCATTTGGGTTTGAAGATGGTAATCATAATTTATTTTTTATTAGTTTAAGTTTGTTATAGTTCTTCTGTTGATCTTTTTTGTCCTACCCTTATTTTGTTAGGAGAGAACTTGTCTATTGTATGGGGGCATTAGAACTATTAACAGATATTACATGGCATACATAAGTTAATAGGCTCCACTAAGTTATCTTTATTTATTATGAACTTTACTTAGAGATGTTTTTATATGCCATTATTCCAAAAGGGGGAAAAGAACTTACCCTGAGGAATAGAAAATCTACTATTGAGTAGCAATTGGTATTGCACACACACACACACACGCACACACATCTCAGTGGAAATTTTTGTTCACTTCTGAGTGTGCCATGGTCACATTTTACTGGTATTAATTTATATCTGATATGCAGATGTGAGCAGGGACTGGACAACAGAACATGCATCTGATGGGAATTTAAAAAATAGCACAGCTGGGGAGATAGTTCAGTAGAATAAGCACTTGCCTGGCAAGCACAGGGTCCTGAGTTCAATCCCCGGTACCACACACATACACACACACACACACACACACACACACACACACACAGTAAAGAACAATATATTTCTATGTCTCCACTGATGTAACTGAGCTAGAGTTTGTGGAAGGACTGTAACATGCATACATCTTTCATATATATCAATTTGCAAAGTTACCAGTGGATTCCCACCTATTTCCTTGAGATGATATTGTAGAATATTTTAGCACCACTATGGACTCCTGTATATTAGGCAGCTTTCTCTCGCTGTAGCTACTATCTCAGGTGCAACAGTGTGGAAAAAAGGGACAATATTTTTATTTTTCTTGTAGGTAGAGAGGTCACAATACCTGATTAATTGGTCCTATTTCTTGGGATATTGGCAGCATGTTTTATCATGGTGTGAGGATATAGCCAATAAAATTCATTAACCTCTTTGCCAGATGTGGACAAGGGGGTGACTGATTAGTGTCTGTCTGTCTGTCTGTCTGTCTGTCTGTCTCTGTCTCTGTCTCTGTCTGTCTCTCTGTCTCTCTGTCTCTCTGTCTCTCTCTCTCTCTCTCCCCTTTTCCTTCCTTTCTTCCTATCTTGTCTTTTTCTTTCTCTTTGCCCTTTTTCTCTCTTCTTTCTTTTCCTCTTTATTTTTCAAGAACTTTTGTTGTCCAATTTCTTTTTCTTTTCCTTTGTTTTTCTGTTTTTCCGCACTCAAGGATTTAAGACCAGTAAAAAAAATATGTTAATGTTGCGGTTATTATAAATTAAATTTCAAAATCGCATGATCTTGTGGATATTATCTACTACCTGTCAAGACTCCACGTTTTAGGTCCATAATAGTGTCTGCGTCCATTTCTAAACACTCATGTGCGTGCGGTGGCATATCACTATATGCAGAAACATGCATTTTATGGGAAAAAAAAACTGCAAAGGAAAAAGGAAACCCAAGAAAAATACAAATTTGTTTTATTGCCTGTAGTTCTCGGTATCTCTAACAGAATAGGCAGACAAAAGTACTAATGCAACAAATTGCATAAAATTTAAATTAAAATAAATAGTCCTGTCCTCCAAGATTAAGAAAATAAGGGTTAAAAAGGTGGTGATGTTTTAGCAAATGTACCAGAGTTTGAGGGAAAGAAAATTGTATATAATTTTATAATTTTCCTATTACACCAATGTTTTTATTATATGCACAGGTTTAACTTCGCTATTTTATAGGAATTTGAAGAAAATTAATATGCAGAAAGGGTTTTAAGACATCCACACTCTAATTTTGCTGTGAATGTTTAAAAGGTTAAAGACCACTTTGTGCAGGTCTGAGCAGGCCTGTAATAGGGAATTAACTACTCATGCAATTAAAGACCGTGACAGGCATTCTCTCTCTGACTTTGAAGTGCTAATAAGGCAAAATTACTCAAATCCGGGAAAGAAATTAAGAAATGCAAAATGTTAATTAAATTCTGAGATGGAGCTAATAAGAAAAGCAATGTGAAATGGAAATCAAACAATGGAAACAAATATATATATATATATATCAGTTTAGATAGCAGAGGGGAAAAAACTCCAAATGAAGGGCAGAATTAAAAAGAACTCTTTAAAATTGCTTTCAGTCATTTTTGTGGTTCACTTTTATTAAATGGTCTGGTGGTGTAAGAATACATAACCTTCTAATTACAACCATTCATGGAAATATCCTTTGCCAAACTCAAGCCCTAGGACAAAACAAAGTGAACTCTGAAAGTAACTGCATTATGGAGGAGTTATTTATTTATTGTCGTGGCCAGCTCAGCCCACCCTGGGGAAGGGACTTGGATTGCAGGTGGTGCCGGGGATCGAAC
>NW_004524879.1:678800-685433 GCF_000260255.1 Octodon degus
TAATAATAATAATAATAATAATAATAATAATAAATAGAGCCACAGCTTGAATTATACAAAACTCATCTAGCTAAAGTACACCATGGTCCCTTTTTGAGGAAATTTGTCCTACAATGAAAATTTGGCCATTTTCTAGGTGGTGGTGTGGGTTTGCAGATATCGACTTGTGCAGTACTTCTAATCTCCAGGATTTTGAAAGAGAATCAGCAACCTGTCTGTGAAGCTCCTACCTCAGAATGGGATGAAGCCACTGTGCAGAGCACTAGCTCCTTAAAATTGTTTCCAGTGATTCTCGTAGTTCACTTTTCTTAAATGCTCTGGGGAGGGGGGGTGTGAGAGAGTAAAGTCCTAATTACAACCATTCATGGAAATATCCTTCTCAAAACGCAAGCCCTGTAACAAAACAAAGTGAACCAGGAAGGTCACAATGTCACAATGATAAAGCATCTGGGATGAACCGCTTGTAGAAAGGATTAGGGGTGCTTGTAAAACAGTACTTGGAATGACAGTGAAATAATTATTTGTGGTTCTCACGTGTAGCTGTGAGTTGTCCCTCCTCCTCTTCCTAAACAGAAATCATTGTTGGCTTTAATGATTATCATTTTATTAGGATTGTTCTCAGAATGACAGAAAATAGAATTCAATCCTTTTTCCTACATCACCTATTCCTACAACTCATACTGTTGAAAAGGAAGAATATTTTTGAAGAGCACATTGTCCTTTAAAAATATATTCAGCTGTTAATAGCATTGCTAGGAACCCACTCAGTGATGTCATGACTCTTTGCACTTCTTGGAAAACATTTTGGCTTTTCAGTTTATATTCGATTAATTTTTAGTCGAGGCAGTGGATACCAGTTATCTATGAACACACAAATTCTTCTATGTACCAGGAAATTACTATTTCTGCAATGAAGAAAATGGTCTTCTCTTTGCCGTCGTCTTAGTCTTCAAGCATGTCAAGAAGCTCTGTGTGACCAGTTAAGTGTCTGTCCTCAAATATTAGTGTCACTGTAACTTTGGGCCACATTTTTCCCAGCACTCAAAGGGACAAGTGTGGTTCTTTGAGTTCTCCTCTTTCCTGAGAGCTCCTTGTACTCTCAGGCTTCTGTAGTTCTGTACAGTGATGTCCTTCAGTTCTGGATACAGCATTTCCCAGAGCTCTAGGCTCAGCGAAGCATGTGGCTCTGTCTTTCATTTTTCTGTGTCCCTTGCCTGCCAGGTCTTATCACGGTACAGCGAGCTGGCTAGCGTTCCGCTACAAGTGTTCATCACATTCTGCGTTAGTGAATTCGCAGCCATTCACACAGCATTGACTATTGTTTATGAAAAACGCTGGAGACGGTAAAGGTTCATTATTTCACATATATTTATGTTTCAGAATATCTGTAGATAGTTAATAAAATAGTTTTTCAGTCTTTTATTTATGTATTTGGTAAAGCGTCCGGCTACACAGCTCAGACTCGTAGAGATCCTCCTGTCTCAGCTTCCCCAGCTCTGGGATTACAGGCATCCTCCACAATGCCTGGTTTTGGTGGCCACCTCGGTGTGGGACCGGCATGGCATACAGTCCTGGGAATCGAACCCAGGCCCTTGCGCTTTCCAGGCAGGCAGGTCGACTGCTGATGTCCCTTCGCAGCTGGCTGAAGGTGAATTTATAAAATATTTTTAGTCTACCTATATTTTGACTGACTCGGCACATGTTGGGAGCGAAATTTCTACATCACATCTGCGGTCAAAGAGGTTCATCCCTTGGGATATTATTATTTTGAAATCAGAGATACCCCAATTCCTTCAGGGTTTACCCGAAAAATTTGACCTGCCAAATTGCACAAGAAAATATTTATGCAAGATTTAAACGTTCACCCCATTTTCTTTTCTTTTCTTTTTGACACAAAATTTTAATCCCCACAATGACTTAAGTATCTACCCTTTGTTGTGTATTTCCCAGTTTTCAATTTATATTTGATGGTAGCAAAGTCTTTCTCATAGAGAACATGAGCCTGGGTCACACACATTGAGAATTAATAGGTTTTTGGGGAAAAAAAAGAAGGCTGCTAAACATCGTATGGTTTCTTTTATGTGAGAAACTGAAAGATTAAACGACTTTCGGACAAAGGACCACGGAGATAGCTCAGCCGCTTAGGTGACTGTCTCTCAGTACAAGGTTCTGAGTTCAATTCCTGGTACCAAAAAAAAAAAAAAAAAAAAGGTAATTTTAGGAGGAAAATAAAAAGAAGAGATCTCAGCCTTATCTTCTCTCTCTCAGTTTCCTGCTCACCTTAAGGTAAGCAGGCTCCTCCAATGTGTGCTCATGAGATACGCTATGGACCAATGACACAAGCTCATGTTCCCGAGGACCAGGAAATGTAGCCTCTAAAACGATAGCCAAGTAAACTTTTTCACTTTATTTTTGCATTATTTGGGGGATCATAGTCACAATCCAGAAATCCCGCTGAAACACACAACCTCGAGATACAATTAGCTATGTAAATGGAATGTTTTCACAATTTCATGATCCTTGTGGCCAGTTGTGAACAATATCACGTGAATCCTGTATCAGTTTTATTTGACAGTTATTGCTTTTTATGTTCTGAAAGAGATTTTTTGAGTATAAAATTTGAGTCAGCGGATTCCGGGCTGCAGCAATTCTCTTCTCTAATTTCCTTAGCAGAATCCTCCTTTCCAAGCAAACACTGATCAAATAAATGTCAGTATCTATCTGTATCCTTCCCACCCCCCAAGAAATCATTAATTGGTCAACAGTTTCCTGTACGTATTTCAAGCCTTTGACTTGCAAAGTCAAGATCGGTCAATTTTGGGTGCTAAAAGAACATTTCTTCAAATCACTAAAAGAGGGCTGAAATCATTACATTTAAATCGACCAAAAGATGGATTGTTGAAGGACAAAGCAGAGGAAAAGGGACATGGAGAAATTTACATATAACAGTGATTCAGACTGATTCCAAGGCAGGGTGAAGGAACTGCAACCATACCTTCGAAAACTGTTCCCCTGAGATTGGAAGCAGATGTTGTCTAGAGAAAACATGGGTGGATAATTCGGCCCTAAAGTCGTGCAAAGTTAGTATATAACACCTTCCCACCTAAAGCACTGGACGAGGCTTAGCGGTCTAGTTTGATTTCATTTTTTCTCTAAGTTCTCTGTAACACCCATTAAAAAATGATCTTCAGTGCTAAATTGCTGCCAATCATCAAGCTGACTAAGTCAGCCTGGTAAGATAGCTAAGCACCCTGTTCTAGGAGCCAAGAGTGGTTAGGAAGAGCAAAATTCACCCTGTCTCCACTAATTTCAAGAAAACTCACAGCAAAAATAATGATATTGCTGCATAATCCCACTGCTACTTCACCTGGAGTAGCTGTGGTTCTTTGGCCAACAATTCTGCCTTCATAAAATATGGCCTGACTGTGCAATTCACAAGAAAGTAAATGTATTTCTTAACAGAACCTTGTACCATCTCATGGTTAATGATTCATAATTTTAGTATGAAACATGACAAAATGATCAAGAATGCATCACGCACAATTCAGGTAGGGGCAATCTTTCTTTTTTTTTAAAAAAATTTATTTGTGTGTGTGTGTGTGTGTGTGTGTGTGGCCAGCTCAGCCCACCAGGGGGCGGGGCTGGCTGGCATGTGGTGCTGGGGGATTGAACCGCGGTCCCTGTGCTTTGCTAAGCTTGTTCTAAGTAGGTGCTTTAGACCACTGAGCCATCTCACCAGCCTTGGGAAATCTGTCTTGGTAGCTGTTTAGAAAGACAAAGTGTGTCAGAATTCAATGTCAGCACATATTTAATCAGATACCATCTCATATTAACTTGTAAGGTCTATTTCCTTTCACTCAGTGCTCCTCACGGGCTATAACTTTTGATTTTCAAGTGTAGTTGCTCTTTTGGAAAGAAGAGACAATGGGAATGTCCTCTCCTGGTACTATTTGTGGTCTGGGAGTCGATTCAGTTTAAGGCATGATGATGCACATTAAGATTCCTGTCACCTGGATTCACAGAAAGAAAAGCTACTGCCTCAAGGTTTGTAAGCACTATGGGAATTTAGTGCTTTTCAACTGCAAAGGGAATTTAACTCCAGAATGATGAAACTTCATGAGCTATTCCATCAGGGATAAGGCCTCAACACACACCACACAAATATATTTACTAAGAAGAGCATCAGAAGTTCTACCATTAAGGTGTTTGCATAGTAATTAAATATCTATGTCCAGCACTCTGCAGAAGTAGTGTCCAGCATGTCTACAGAAGTTTCTGTAGAGACGGACATACTATCTCTGATGCCCAGTATAGTTAAAAAAAAAAAAAAAGCTCCATTTTTCTTCTAGGGGTTTGACTTGAAGTCAAAATGAATGAACAAAGTGATTACTAAATGAGAAATAAACATAATTTACTTTCACGGGAAAGAGCTTCATACATTGAATGCCTCAGGAATGGAGATTTGTAATATATAATACATATTCATTACATGTATATATATATATATACATATAACTCTAATATTTTTTCAGATTATAGATTTCATTTTTTCTAAGTAAATTTTTGCAGAAGATAATACCTGATATATTTGGAGAGAACCTTATAACTTTACATAAAGCTAGGGAGTACTTCAATGTACTATGTAGCTCTTATTTTATCCTTCCCAAGAAATATCTTTCATCTTAAACATGTATGTGTCTCCTTCCTGGAGACTCTATTCCCCACCAGATGACCTTATTACAAGCCCTGCTTTAACTGCAAGAAAATAATCACTCAAAAAAACAAAAAAACAACAAAAAAAAAAGAAGAAAAGAAAAGGAACATAATCACTGATTCTAAAGTTGTCACTCAACTGCAGACTTATAGACCATGAAGATGAATTTGTATCCTTGTAGGAATACAGCCGTTGGAAACTTGATGTTTCAGAAACAGTCAGAGAAGCACTTGGTTGTATTATTTTATCATTATTGAACCTTATAAATAGTGTAGCCAAGGATGAAGACATTTATGATGTTGTGAGAACACAAGCAGATAGAGTTATGTATGCACGTATGGACTAAACCGAAAGCCTTCACACTGAGCTTCCCACCTCCCAGCTTTTACTTATGGATTAATTATTTTATTTAAAGACAGGATGTCGCCACATCACCCCCTCTCCAAGGCTAGGCTTGAGCTCACCATTTTCCTGCTTCATGCTCTCAAGGGGCTGCATTTTTATGACTGTCTGTATCTGTGCCCTTCCAGCTGTATTTGTTTTCCTAGAAATATGTGGAGGCTTTCACCCCATGCCTTCAATCGGGTGCCTGTCACTTCTAATTCTAAAACCAGGGAGATTGTCTTAGTCCAGCAAGGGCCTGGCTAGAGGTCAAGGACCTTCCTGGAAGACAGCCACAGACCGGATGTGGCATAGCAGCTGCCGGGGTGCCGGTAGCCCCAGGGCAGACCCAGGCGGTGGAACCCAAGCTGTGCTGGTACCATTCAGAAAAGAGTCCACAGTCTCCGTGGCTGGTTTGCAGTCAAAAGATGTGCAAAGACCATCACAGAGTGAGGGTTTTCTTGGTGAGTGTGGACCAAGAAAGGCATGCTATTAAGAGTTTTTTCATTCAAACAGAGTAGAAATAAAGTAAAACCATTTAAGAACGTAAGAAAGGGAGGTGATGTATGGAAGACATGTATACAACCACTCTCTGTACCTGGAAAAGATGTCTCAGTTTAGTTGTTTTGTCTCCTAAGTAGCAGGATGAGGTGTGCTTCATACCTGGGGCCACAGAAATTCTAATTCCTATAAAGTTTACGTCCAGCCAGGTACCTACATCACCTTTGATCATGATTCTGCATGAGCATTCTCTAATTAATAAAAGGCAATGTACCACAGGTAATCTTTTCATACATGCTATTACCAGGAGTTTTTTCCGAGTGAAGTTTCCAAAAGACTGAGTATATCCCTAAGACAGGGGTTTCCAGTAAAATCTACTGAAAGAACTTTACAGAGACGTGATTAAACAGGGAGGGAGCACAAAATGGTCTGTGAAGTTAAATTGTCCGCTGTGGAAATTATAGCGCGCAGCGTAGCTGGGATCTTCCTTCTGAATTGCAAGGGGATACGAGGCTGAAGGGACATGTGACCTTACTGTTGTAATTGGATACATGTGTTGGCCTTGATGCAAAAGGCTCTGGAAAGTGTGCGGCAAGGATTTCTTAAGCGTAAGGAAATAAATAAATTATTCACTATGTATTTTCTAAGCGCATGTGTGTATGTGTTTTTGTATGCTTATAGTACATTTGTATATACATGTATTCACTATATATTGTGTTTGTATATATAGTATATGCGTATACGTATATGGATAGGTATGCATATGTATGCAAGTATGTACAGAGTATATATATATATAGTAAATGTATGCATGTAGTATATGTATGTTTATAGTATATGCATGTGCATAAATACATATATGTGTGTAGTATATGTATGTGAATAGTTACATGCATGTGTATGTAGTGTATGTATGTGTCTAATATATGCATGTGTATAGTGCATACGTATACAGTATAAGTATATGTATAGTATACATATGTATATAGCTAATGTATGTGTAACACACATATGTATATACTATATATGTATAGAGT
>NW_004524879.1:686353-690489 GCF_000260255.1 Octodon degus
TCCTAGATGTGAAATTTTACATGATTATTTGCAAGGTAGCTAGAGTGACAGGTAGAAAGGTAGATGACAGATAGATAGATAAATAGATAGATAGATAGATAGATAGATAGATAGACAGATTGATAAATAGACAGAGAGACAGACAGATAATACAGAGACATAGATATAGATAGATGATAGATAGATAATAGATAGATGAATAGATAGATAGATAGATAGATAGATGATAGATAGATAGATAGACAGATAGATGACACAGACATATACATAGAGAGATGATACAGAGATACACAGACACGATACAGACATATAGTTAGATGATAGATACAGAGATGGTAGGTGACACAGAGATGACAGATTCAAGGACAGATAATATAGAAATGGTAGATGACAGACAGCTGATACAAAGATATATATAGACAGACAGACAGACAGATGATACAGAGATATAGACAGACAGATGATACAGAGTTATAGATAAGTATATGCTATATGATAGATAGATAGATAGATGATACAAAGATGGTAGATAGATAGATAAGTGATACAGAGATGGTAGACAGACAGACAGACAGACAGACAGACAGACAGACAGGCAGTGACAGAGCTCTGCACCACATAACTAAATTTCTGTCCAAGATGGACCACATAAGGAAGGAATGAAACCAGTACAGTATAAGCAAAGACAACAGCCAAGCCTATTGGCACTCACCAGCAGTCCCAGGCAGGATGCCAAAGCAGGTGGACCGCAAGTCCAAGCCCAACCTGGTCCCTTTGGGGCCAGAGCAAGACCCTCTGTCAATATCAAATATGAAAGGAACTGGAGATGCAGGTCAATGTGAAGAACCTGGATTCATTCCCAGTACTGAAAAGATGGAAGGACCAAACTACAGTCTAGAACGGACATAAATGATGTCCTAACTCCTGCAGTGTTAGTTCTATTTTAAGGACTATTAAAAGCAATGAAAACAAACAGCTCCAAAGCAAAATGATAGAAAATTATCAATGTGTATTATATAGATATTGCTATTTTCAAAGGAACTGCTCAGATTACCAGATAGAGAGTCATACGAAATTGATCACATAGTACAAGCACTAAGGGTTCCTTAGACTTGAAAACATCACACCACAGTGACAAATGTGCACCCATGTTTATAGCAGCACAATTTGTCATAGCTAGGTCTTGGGCCTAACCCAAATCTCCATTAACTGAAGGAAGGATCAAAAATTGTGGAATTTTTTACAATGGAGTAGTACTCCAGTAGAATAAGCACTTGCCTGGCAAGCTCAAGGGCCTGACTTCAATCCCTGGTTCTTAAAAAAAAAGAAAAACAGTAAATAAAATGATTGGGAATGAAAGTTAATCTGACTCTCTCTCTCTCTCTCTCTCTCTCTCTCTCTCTCTCTCTCTCTCTCTCTCCTCTCTCTCTCTATCTATTTATATGCATATTTGTACATATCTCGAAATACAAAGAAAGATAAACTCAAGCATTTATAGGCCAACACATGCAAATAGAAATTATATTCGCCACAGAAACAAACTCTACTCTAATATGTAATCTTTATATTGTCTCACTAGTGTAAGAAACTGAATGAGTAAAGAAGATCTGAAATTGATAATAGATAGTGTTAAAGGGAAAGAAACTATGGTAATATTTTAACAAGAAATAGCTTCAGATATTCATAATGCTGCTGGTGTTCTGGTATGTCAGTCCTATCAAAACATAGTATTTGCAGTTTTGCAGGCCACAGATTAACTGACAACAATAGTAACCACATTATTGACTGCAATGGCTGTGTCTACATGCTTTATCACAGTCACATGGGCTTGTAACAAGAAAAGTGCGACACTGAAATATATATTTACGAATGTTCTACTATAATTTTAGTCTTTAGTTTTGTTTAATCTAATCCAAGGGTTCAACATCACTGAAACATACTCCTAAACGTTTTGTTATTTTGGTTTTTGACACACGGTCTGACTAAGCCATTCAAGAGTAAGCTCTCTTACTGGTGTGT
This sequence comes from Octodon degus, assembly GCF_000260255.1. Lineage (NCBI taxonomy): Eukaryota > Metazoa > Chordata > Mammalia > Rodentia > Octodontidae > Octodon > Octodon degus. The sequence goes on from NW_004524879.1 coordinate 688,373, forward strand.
TTCTCTGGATGCGCTCCTGCTTGTCATTTAGCAAGACAAGCTCTGCAGGCACAGGACTGTGGATTGGAAGGAAATTAGTGCAGGCTCAGAAGCGGATACAGAACAATACACAAGCGAGCTTAGTTATAGATTGCAGTAATGTGAGGACTCAGGTTGCAACCTATGTTGAAAAGAATGCTTAGAGCACACTTTCAGAAACATTGGACCCATTAAGAAAGATAATCGGATTACAGTTGCAGAAAACACATGCCTGATTGCAGGAGAGGTCAGACCAGGAAAGGCTCTCGTAATCTAGAGTTTTGAGGAGGATGAGGACAGCTTTTCATGCATAGGAATGTTGATATATGTGACATTCTACTGTATGCTTCTGTTGGATAGCTGATATTTTACAGGCTCTGAATTTCATGGGATCTCCCAAAAATGATAAATAATCCTTAAGAGCAACATCTAAGCTCAACAGCCTATGTTTTAGGACAATAATATCATTAAGCTTCTGTTCTGGAGGGTTAACAACTTAAGGTTGCAGACCAAAAATTAGAGAAAAAGAAGGACTACAAGGGTAGCCCACATTGGGGACCTAGCCCTTCAAGGTCAGTGAGGACTCAGGACATAGGACAACCTGTACCGTAACATCCTGTAACTCAGTGGCGTCCCAAATTTTATGATCAAGGAGATTATGGGGCCACAGAGGAAAGTGATCGATGATGTAGAGTGTGCCTAAGGAGAGTCACATGGAGAGAGAACATTCTCTCAGGCTTTCACAGAAAGCAAATTGGTCAAGCAATGGCCGTGACTCATCCACATGGCTGACAAAGGTTCTACAATCTGAGGTACTTGCATCTAGAAATCAGCCGCAAGCTTCATGGGATCATAGTGGGATTTTTTGGAGGTGGCTGGGTCTAGACTCTTTGATGCTAAGATTAATTCATGGTACAGTTCAAGGACCAAGGCTGCCCCAGGCTGGGTGTGAGGGAAGGGAGACGCAGGAGTAGAACAAGAGAACCTAGGATAAAATTATGAAATTTTTGCAAACAGAAAGAACACCAAGATTTGGAAGAAGTAGAAACAAAGGGGGGGAGGGGAAAGAAAAGAGAAAAATTAAGATATGTTATATACATGGGTCAGTCTGCCATGATAAATATAATGGTTATGTACTGCAAATATGTACCAACAAAAGTGTTATAAAATGGTATATGTATTAGATTCATTCAACAGGAGAGTATAGAAGCAAATGTGTGTGTGTGTGTGTGTGTGTGATTGTGTGTGTGCTTTAAACCTTAATCAGTAAAACTATCTAAACTGATATCCAAAAATGAATGGATGTTTTCGTTAGTTTTCTCTCGTTGTTGATACAAAATACCTGAGGTCTACCTTTAAACAGGCAGAGGTCTATTCAGCTCATAGTCTGAAGAGGTTTTCTGCATCACTATCTGGCTCCAAGGCAGGGTGGCTAGGCAGAGGGACCTCTCTGGGAGAAACACTTCCTGATGGGCATAAGGTAGCAAAGCAACAAGAAATGATTCTTACTACTTAGGGTGGGTAACACAAGCACCCAGGAACTAGAATTGCACCATGAATCAATCCCATCACCTTGCACCCTAGATTCAGCAGTCTCTGGAAAAAATAGACCCACCTATGCTCACATGAGTCTTTGGGGGGCAGCTAGACACAAGCTGTAACTATCAGCAAAGCTGCAGTGCAGTGATCAACATTATGAACTAAATGACATCTTTTTAAACTTTTTAAATTAACTTTAATGAGAAAGAAATATCAATGAGAATCTCCTCCTCCTCCTCCCTCTCCCTCTCCCTCTCCCTCTCCCTCTCCCTCTTTTCTTCTTCTTCTTCTTCTTCTTCTTCTTCTTCTTCTTCTTCTTCTTCTTCTTCTTCTTCTTCTTCTTCTTCTTCTTCTTCTTCGGAACCAGGGATTGAATTCAGGCCCTTGCACTTGCCAGACAAGTGCTTATTTGATTGAGCCCCGTCCCTGACCCCCAAATGAGACAGTTTCAAAACAGGTTAGTAGGACAGTTACAATAATTAATATATTTCATATTGTTGTCTTCATAGTAGTTATTCAAAGTACAAGATGTGGACATAATCTGTTGTCTAAATAGTATT
>NW_004524879.1:691739-695656 GCF_000260255.1 Octodon degus
CTTAGAAAAGCTACCGAGGTGGAACTGTGTTTGTATAAGTAAAAGAAAATGAGAGAAATATTTGTAACGCCAACCTATTCTAATAGCACATACATATCCATGCTTTGCATACTCAAGAACACTAAGGCAGTGAAGCATTTTAGAAAACAGAGATTTGAACATGAATGCCTCATGCTTCAAACAAACTTATTTATGTTCCAGATGAATAGATATTTTTGTAACTGCAAATCAAAGGAATAGAACATAGCTCCTCGCTTAAAAAATATTTTTCTAAAGACTCATGTGCTGCGAACATTATTTTAAACAGTAAAGATGTGAAATTGGTTCAAGTGGTAATTGTTTTGAACATATCTATATTTAACATCATTTGACATCCACAATGTAGTGATCAATTTTATCTGAGTGTGTTATTCGTCTTTTTTAATAACATATCTATGTGACATAGTGTCAATCATTCCACATTTTTGTATGCTTAAAATTAGTCAAGTGCATTTTATATTTTATACCATTCATTTTGCCTGCATAAAATATTGCAATAATAACATTGCATCATAAGTGGCAAAAATAATAAATTATAGTGTGACAAGTTTTTTAAAAATAATCAGAAAGAGATGAGGAAATCGGCATAAAGAGAAACATGGAGCAAACCCTGTATGTTCAAAATTAAGAAACAATTTGTCACGTAGCAGTTAAGGAAAACAGAATAGTCAACTTGCCTGAAATATGTCCACAGAAGTAAAAGTATCTACAGATGTGTTATTCAAGTTTACAAAATGGGAAAAATATCCAGATGTCCAAGATGAAAAAGAATCTAGGCTAAAATATTTGCCCAAGTAAGTGCCAAACTGAAAAAGAAAGAGGATTCCTGGTAAGAACAACACTGTAGACTGTCAGAGGCATTGTACTGAAGTTTATGTAAAGTGGAAGCATCGTACGGTATTATTTTGTTGAGAAACAGGAGAGGAAAGGGTTGCTCATGGAGGAAGATGGAAGAAATTAACTCCTTTTGTGGGGAGCTAATAGATAAAAGATAGATTGTAAGGTGATTTTCTAAAATAATGAAACATTTCTATATCATGTCTTGAGTCTTTACTATTTGAATGTAGACAAAAACATCTTAGATCATAAGAACCCTTCAAATCTTTCTATGTTATGTGAATAAATTACATCTCATTGAACAATACATGGGTTTCGGAGCAGGATTCCATTAATTTTACAACACACACATACACACACAAACACACACGTACACACCAAATTATTTCTCTTAGGCAAAAAAGGAGAGAAAATTAGTGAAGCAAATGATTAACAGGCACAAATTTTGAGAAAGAAGTGGATTTTGAGACAGTCAACCATAGTAACACCTAAGGTTTGCAATAGGAGCTTTAGCCTGTGAATATGGATAGAAGAATCAGTCTCCATTTTACCAATTTTGGGGGAAATTTTCTATACTTCTTTTGGTGACACGTACTTCCAGATAATTTGTCAAGAAAATTTTTCTGTGTGTTACCATGCACTGCTGTGAGTGTTATTAGTGGAAAGAAAAAAGGAGATTCAGTAACTATGGTTAAGTAAGGAGACAAAGGATACCGCCAGAGCTGGGGAGATAGTTCAGTGGTCTAAGCACCTGCCTGCCAAGTGCAAAGTCCTGGGCTCAATCCCCAGTGCGACATGATGATGTGCTGGCATTGGAATCAGTGCACACCTGTAACTCCAACTGTGGGGAGGCTCAGACAGGAGGATCACTACCCAGCTGGGTACAGAGACATTGCACCAAATCATTCAATCAATTGAGAAATAAATAAATTACAAAATGAATTTAAAAGATATAGCCAATTACCTGGAACTGGTAGATACACGATTGGATATAGTTTCAAATTATCATTTAATTATACATCTCTTATTAATTCAACTGATATGAGCCTGGTATAAATTACTGTGCTCTGATGGGTCCTGAAAACTGACCCCAGAATGTAAATGCACAGGGACAAATAAGATATTCCTGCTCACTTCTGACCTAGGTGTATGTTCAGACCCTAGAGAAGTAACATGCGCCTCAGCTTCTGTTCGGTAGAGATTGTAGGTCAGATAAATAGCAAAGCTGTTTGGCAGCAGCAAAAGAATGTGGAGCTGGAGCCCGGCTTAGAAATGTCAGGTGAAAGCCTTTTGTGACACGAGGCCATCAGGTAGGCAAACACGTTCAGTCAACAGGCGCTGCCACTCACCCCTGGCAGGCTGCTCTCCACTTTCCTTGCTATGAGAGCAAAGTGGATCATCTCAGACTCATTTGCAAGATGGTAGGCAGGGTTTCACTCCCTGTATGTACTGAGAGAAAAAAGAAATCCTTCATGAATTTTCATAAAACAAGGTTCAAAATAAATCATAGTGATTTAACCCATAAAATAGCTTAAAAATACAATCCGGCACTCTTCACCTTTATGGATTTATTTTTTTCTAATGAACAGAAAACTTTACAGTCTCCCTAAAATGACAAACTTTATTTAGGCTATCTACCAAATGGAATATTTTCTTTTTCTAAACTAGGATGGTTTTGTACATGATATTTGGGGGCTGTAACAGTTTCTTCCCATGTCTAATTGCTTTTCTACTCTTCATTTCTAAGTGAATACTTATGAATGCAAATTCTCTACTTTTGTGCTAGACCATAAGCCCCTCATGGATTTTTAAGAAAGGAGCATTTTTATTGATATGTTTTCTTAGCATCATTAGGAAAATAAGCAGTGAGATTTTTCTCTTTCTTCCTGTTCTATATATATGATTTTTTTTTTTTCGGAACCAGGGATTGAACTCAGGCCCTTGCGCTTGCCAGGGAAGCGCTTATTTCACTGAGCCATCTCCCCAGCCCCTCTATATATATGATTATTAAGCAAAGAAATGATGGGAATAAATCATTTCTGTGATATCTTTTGATTAAGTCTATTCACTGACATATACTTTTAGAAATAAATGTCACATTTTAGTGAATGAAATTGAAGAGTTTCACCCTCTTATCTTTTTCTAGGATCCTGCCATTTATCTTCCTTCTCTAATCTTAGACCTGTCCTACAAAATCCATCCATTTTAGAAGAAATTAAAAAAAAAAAACTTAAGTGATAATGTATGTAAATGCTCCTGTCAATATTGAGTGATGGTAAAATAAACTTTTGATGGAGTGAATCACTAAGGACATTAACCTACTATGGCAATATTTGGTATATAAAATGCATTGCATAGAAGGCCCATGTAAGACCCCTATAAAGGATCTCTAAGGATATTTTATGAGATGCTAATTCAACCTGTTCTCATTAAAAATAATATATTAAAAAGGTGAAATTTATGAACAAGAGGCAATGCATACTTCAAGAGGGCAGCCTCAAGGACTTCGGTAAGTATGCGTTACCTAGGCATTTCTGGGCCCTAACAAAGTTGGCATCTTTCAAGGCAGCTTTCTTCCCTGACGTCTCCTAACCTAGGTAAGTCTTGGCTGGTTTCCTGCTTCACATCGTGAAACTATCCAGGCTGAAGTGATCCCGTGCCTTCTCTGAGAATTTTTCCATCGAAGGCAGTGGCTTTGAGGGTCACCCGTCGCTACCATGGAATCATCTCCTTTATGTTTGTTTAATTCCTGTGAGTTTTGCCACTGCATGGATATGCCCTCATGTTTGTTTATTTGCATGTGTGTGAATGAGTATGTAGTTGTTTCCCTCTTTTAATTTCACTTTTCTCTCTCTGCTTTCCTTCCCCCTTCCTTGCTTTCCACTACCCTTCCCCACCCCTCCCCCACCTTCTCCCCCCTTCTCCTCCCCTTCTCTTCCTCCCCCTTTCCCCTCCCCCACCCCTTTACCCCCTCCCCCTGCCCTCCTTCTCCCGCTACTTTTCCTCTTCCTGTCCCTTTCCCCTGTCTCCTATCCCCTCCC
>NW_004524879.1:703192-708247 GCF_000260255.1 Octodon degus
TTTCTTTCTTTCTTTCTTTCTTTCTTTCTTTCTTTCTTTCTTTCTTTCTTTCTTTCTTTCTTTTTTCCAGAACCAGGGATTGAACTCAGGCCCTTGTGCTTGCAGGCAAGCGCTTATTCTACTGAGCCATCTCCCCGGCCCGCACACATCTTTCTGTGACTATGTATCTGAGCATTATTCTGTAAGGGGACCATCTTCTTTTCTCTAAGGAATAATTATGGACATACATTGATTAAGGTCATAGTGATAAAAGCAGAGCTTTTGTGTTGTTTGTGACAATTAGCTAACAGCTAGCAAAACTATTTTAAATTAACACTTATGGATTACATAGCCATTCACCCAATGAATGGGACTCAGCCTTCCTCAGAAATATTCTTCGCTCAAGTCCTAAAAGCACAAATTTACATTTTTATATCTATTTTTCTAATCCAATTTAATTACCCACCTACTTACTATTTCAAAGAGATTTCTTAATGTCTCCTGCCATTGCCTATAACTTGGATCCAGGATATGTTGACTGAACAGAAACAAACATTGCTATGCGTTTGTATGAAAAATGTTCACAAGAATTAGGATACTCTAATCAATAGAATGAGCTTTCAGTATAAAATATTTATTAGAATACAAGGCTTAAGGCAAATGTTACCAGAATAAATAAAAAGTAGTAATTACAGTGGGATAAACTTCTAGTCCAATAATTCAAGCTGTAATGCTACACTTGGGGAACTAATAGACGCAGGCAACCCTATAGTGTGAGTAAGCAGAAATCAATTTTGGGAATTGCTATCATAAAAAAGAGCCAAAATGTATACACTAATGAGTTAAGATCAACAAAACACACTCCAATCACTATTGTCAGAGGAAATCACACAAAATGGAGACAAAAATCCCTGATTCTTCAGCTTAGAGTAGCGTAAGAAAACACATTCCTATAAGCAAAACATGAGTATTTTTAGATCACAAAAATTTGCATAGCATATAAATGTCTGCTAAGAGTCTAGTTAATAAATGATTTGGAAATGTTTGGAAGAGACCAGCATTTAATGACAAAGACATAAAAAGGTGATTTTGAATTTATTTTATTTAATTTATCCCTTTCATTCTCTATTGTTTAATAATATTTCAGGATATTTCTTATTACTGACACTTGGCATAGTTGGTTCCAGATGTTGTTGTAAATACAGATAAAGTAGGGAACAGCTGGAATGTATGCTAGCGTAATATAGCTGAACTAGTGCTGGGGCTGTTAATTTAGAATGTATGTTCATTATCTAGAAGTGAAGTGAGTCTTTGAATTGTATCATGTACACTTGAACAGGGAAGGATTTCTCTCTCTCACTTTTTCTTTCTTTCTCTTTCTTTCTTTCTTTCTTTCTTTCTTTCTTTCTTTCTTTCTTTCTTTCTTTCTTTCTTTCTTTCTTCTTTCTTCTTTCTTCCTGGTGCTGCAGACAGATGTCAATCCTCCCTACCAAACCATAATTCTAGCACTTTTTGTTTTCATTTTAAAACAGGGTCTTTTAAAATATATTTTTGTAGTTTTTAGGGAAGGGTCTACAGGGTGTTCAGGGTCTCACTACTAGATCGGACTCGTAGTGATCCACCAAAACAGGGTCTTTAGGGAAACATCCAAACACACGGCATACCTATCACTGAATTGCTCAGGTTGGGATTGAACTTGTGTCTCTCCTGTTCTGCTCTCCAAGGGTACAAAGGACAAACTTCTCCAATCTACCCCTGCAGACAACAGGTGGACATAAGCGATGGATCCATTCTTCCTGTGAACTCTTATTCATTCAAAATAGGAGGATGGCTGAATTTGGACCACAAACTTTAGTGGCTGAGAAAAATGACACTGTCAGGATAATTTCCTCCTATCAGGACAGGGAATGAGGTGGTGCTCAGAAAGGTGGAATTTGGACTCACCTCAGCAGCAGGACAAATACAAAATATTTCAGAAGGAGGAGGTAAAATTTCAGGGCAGGTCTTGCTCACTCTTTGCACTTACTTTACTAATGTTTGAGAATTTTTCTTCCATTCTGACTCAGCGGCACCCTGAAATCATCCCACGTGGAGAAGTGTTTGGAAGTATCATTGAAAGGGCCCTGTGAGAAATAGACATTTGGAATTTCCAGAACACACCAAAAAGTGTGCATGCTTTTCTCGGCATATTATCAACCTTTGCAGGGATGGGGATCAGGCATGACCATGTGTCTTTGCAGATAGTATCTTTGAAATCCTGCCACTATCACCCTTTGTTTTAGTGTCTACAATATGATTTGTGCCCACAATCCTCCATCAATGGAATCTTGATTTTCTTGCCCTGCTGTTAGTCATGCTATAATGAACAAGGCAATACTAACATTTTTACGAGGTAGTAATTTCATTTCCATTATGTCCATTTGCCAAAGAGAGATCGCTAGACCCTAACATAGTTACCATCCAAATTTCCTGAGGAATTTGACAGTGCACTTACCCAGAATGCATTCTGAAAATAGTTTTACAAGGCATTACCTTAGTAAAACATAGAAAATTACCATTTCTCCTCTCTATGCAAAATTTATAGATGCATCCCTTACAATTTAAAGCTAGAAGTAAAATCTGCATGCATATTTAAGGCTTTAATTTTAGAACAGTTTTAGGCTGAAATCAAAGTGCAGAGTGCCTCTTTGTCTGCTTGACCCAACCTATCAGAACCTCCAAAATCATCAATGTCCTCCAAGAGAGTACATCTGCTGCAAATGAGGAACCTGCAGATTGCATGTATTTTTGAGGTGAGCCGCAGCTGACTTTTATATTTAATAATGCAGGTCAATGTTTAGGTGCTAAGTGAGACCCTTTGAGGAGCAAAGAAGACAGAAATAGGTGTGTAAAAGTTACTAGAAAGAAGGTATAGGCACAGCAGAACATACAGACTATCAGAATCCTGTTGAAGCAAAGAAAGCAACAAGGGAAGAGACCCCTTTTCATGGTTGCCTGCAAAAAAAACTCAAGTTAGAAGTATGCTTTTTGGGAGGTGAATGGATGATTAAATTTCTGCCCTCACTGGTGCATTAATACACTGATGGATTTAGGATTTGATGGTACTTTGGGGGAAAAGATAGAAACTTACTTATGACAAAAGGGCTGGAAGAAGTTGGCCACTAGCGGTGTGGCTTGGGTAGGTGGGTCTTTTTCCACCCCCTCTTCCCTGTCTTTCTGCTTCCTAGCTATTGTGGAGTGAGTAGCTTGGCTTCACCAAGCCCTTGTGCCATTTTGCTTTTAATCTGGGCCCAGGGAACCATGGACTGCACCCCCTGCAGCCGTGAGCCAAAATAAATTTCTGCCTTCCAGTTAATTTTCTTTCATTTTTTCTCACAAAGACAGAAAGCTAACACACGTTGGGAAATTCGCACCCATGCACAATCAGAAGAGTTTCATCCACAGGGCAACATGGTGGACAAAACCAGAACAACCGCGAAGCCCTTAACTGCTTGAAGCTGATTCACAACACCCTGTCCGCATGTCTTAATCCAGATCTCTACTTATGCAGATGAGGAAGAGAGTACAAATCACGTTGTCTCATTAGTTCATACTTACACAGTCTTGTAATTATATGGCTTTGTAGAAATATACCCTTCAGAGGCAAATTATAGAACTTTGACATTTAGCTAGACAGCGACGAACTGTACAAGGCCAAGATGAGATTATATCTGTATTAATTATGCAGGAACATAGAACTAGCCTTGGGATATTCACATGACATAAAATTTATGATCATTATACGAGGGAATGATGTTTCTGAAAACTGCTTCTTAAGGTGATGTAGAACACTAACAGAACAAGAATTTTAGAGGTGGTACAAACTATTATTTTAGAATTAAATTGAATTATCTCAGAGTTGGGAGGTATAATTCAAGTCTACCATGAATGTGTGCAAGAATCATACACTAAGAAGAACAAACAATACATTTTTTCAAGAGGAATCAAAATTAAATAAAACAAAAAGAGTAATCAGTTATGAGAATTATTTCTCATTTCTTGTAACGTTTTCAAACTTTTTTTCATCTATATTACCACAAGAATTCAGTTGGCGGTGTGTAGTTGCTTTTGAGAATTAGAGATTCCTCAAAAAGTTAAAATTAGAAAAACCACTTGAAGGGCCAGCAAGATAGCTCAGTGGACTAAGTGCCTGCTTAGGTAAGCACAGGGAACAGGATTCAATCCCAGGTCCCACCAGCAGGGTGTGCTGAGCCAGCCAGTGAGACTAGGCGTGGTGATGCACGGCTGTAATCCCAGCTCTACAGAAGTAAATGTTTGTAGAAACACTATTCATAATAAGTCAAGCATGGAAGTGAAGCATTTCCAAGGAATGCAGCACTCCTCTGCTGTAAAGAAAGGTAAAGTCGTTTGTAGAAAAATACTTATATGTGGTGACCTTGGCGGTAGGTGAAATAAGTCAGACACAGATGCTTACATGCACAGGATTTCTTATCAGAGAAAGTTAAATATAAACAAGCAGCACAAAAGATAGGTGATAAGAAGAAGAGAGACAGGTGTTTCTTACGCAGGAAGTGGATCCACAGCTGGGGACAGAGGGAGGTGACAGAAATGGGACCAAGCAATGAATTAAGCTGTGCCACATGCCTGTCCCAACTCCTTGCAGGGTAGACCTTGTGACCCACAAACACAGAATCACAAAGAGTAATGGCATGACGCACAGTAAGTGTCTTAAGATAATACACATTTTGAAAGGATTTCTATCCTGCTGTTTTGGCTTCTGGTACATGCACTCTCTGGAGCCTCCACCAATCCCGTGATAATTAGTTGTGATGTACATTATTGGAAGTTTGAAATAATGAGCCACTGAATTTGTTTATCTTGTCATGCAGTAATTTCACAGTCCCCCTAATTTGAGAAGACTTTTTCTAACTGATCACAGTTTTAGGCGTGCTCACCCTCACAACCCGAAACAACATTAGAAACTTTGTCCAGTTGCTCCAATCTTTAATTGTTACACCATATTTTATGGGTGTTTTGAGACAACAAAGCTAGGGAGAAAAATCACACAAATATATA
>NW_004524879.1:708387-708911 GCF_000260255.1 Octodon degus
AATAGCAGTTAGGTGCCAGAGAGATAGCTCAGTAGAGTAAGTGCTTGCCTGGAAAGCTCCAGTACCTGAGTTCAATCCTTGGTTCCACCAAAAGAATAAAATAAAATAAAATAGCAGTTAATGATTAGAACATTCATTTTGACTAACTCTGTATGCTGGTATTTGTGATCTAAGCAACTACATCTAGGACAGCAATGTGTAATTCAAAAACCATGGTTGAATACTTCCTATTTTGGTCTTCCATAGGTGTGTAACTTCTAATCTCATCAATTATTATACTCTCTTTAAATTAAAATTTTATTTATATTCTTCATTTGTGTTTTGTTTTGTCAGAGATAGATGTTCCACTGCAGTTACAGAGTCTGTATTTGGAGGGGTCTTTAAAGGACCTTTACATACTTGATCATTTTGTACTGAAAAAAAAAGTATATTAGGGGGCTGGAGAGATGGCTCAGTGGTCTAAGGCACCTACTTAGAACAAGCTTGGCAAAGCATCAGGGACCGCGGTTCAATCCCCCAGCACC
>NW_004524879.1:709011-711063 GCF_000260255.1 Octodon degus
TAATAATAATAATAGTAATAATAATAATAATAAATTCCACATCTTGAGCTGGGGAGATAGCTCAATGGCTTAAGCACCTGCCTGGAAAATGCAAAGTCCTGATTTTGATCCCTGGCGCCACAAAAAATAAACCAATAAATAAATATTTGAAATAGTCACATCTTCCCCAGCACAGAATATCAAATCTAAGACAGCCACAAAAATGAAATGGTAATTCTGAGTTTCTGCGTGGGGCTGCTACAATGCATTTATGTCGGTAGTTTTGCCCTCCACCTTTAGAAAATCAGATCTGTACATTCTGAGTCATGCATGATTCTTACAACGTCTTTACCAACCCGGAGACCACGGCACACCCTAATTCTCAGAAATGACTTTCTTTTACGCACAGGCAGCTCAAGGAAGTCTCCAAGCATACCATTTTCCTTGTGCAATTTTGCTGGTCTTTGTCTCTTTAAACTCTTGTCATCCTTAATCTACGAAAGACACATTAATCACCAGAGGTCAACCTTGTTGGTAAAGGAGGCGCTCCCAGCCAGTGATCCATATCCAAGCTGAAAATGCCTTCAAAATGTGTCCAGAGTAAAGGTATATGTCTGCATGTTTCTGGCAAAAACACAATGATTTTCCTCTTAGACACAAAGATTTTATAAATCAAAGCATTCCTAACACTTCTGCTTCAGTAATGCCTTCCATAGCCTTGCTGAAGTCTTGAGAAATGTCAGAAAAAATAGTTTCTCCAGCACATAAAAGCTCTTGGAATAAATACCAATCTGTTCTATTTCAACATGTAGAGAGTATTTCTGTAGAAGTGAAATTTCACCTTCTTATAATCGTCATCAAATTGTGTGCTGCTCAACATTTAAGTATTTTTTAAAATGTTACCAAATTTTGTAAAAAGTATTTCATTTATTTGTTTGTTTGTTCATTATTTACTAGGTACAGTGTCTCACTACCCAGCTCAACCTCGTAGTGATCCTCCTGTCTCAGCCTCCCCAGCGCCGGGATTACAGGATAGCGCCACCATGCCTGGTTTTGGGGCTGGCACAGCAGATGGTACAATGGATCAGCTTTGGAGTTATAAAACTGCACACAAAGTATTTCAGACCTTTCAGTCATAAAGTGGATGCAGAAGGTGTGTATGTATTGTTGGTTGATTTGTGGCAAAAAGTAATGATTTTACTCTTACACACAAAGATTTTATCGTTGGTATATACTCATGGCTATTGCTGTTTGGAGCCAGGGTAAAAACTTGAATTATGAAATACATATTTTTAAAGGTTATAAGATAACTTCATTACAGGTGTCATTTCCTACTTAGAAATGCACATTAGATCACCTTCAGACAAATATTCTTGCAATGCATTGGTTAATTTGTCAGCACACAGATTTTTGGATGCAACCTTTTCAATTTCAATCTGGAAATCAAATAACAAGTGTATTTATTTGAGATTACAAATCAGTTTTAATGAACTCCATCATTATTGAAGCTGAAAATTAAATATATAAAACGGAATAATTTATTTTATGAACAATCATACAAGCATAAACACTTTCAAAAGGATAAATAAGTGCTTTCATATGTACCAACAATTTGTTATTGTCAAAAGAATTTTTAAAAACAAATTTAGTGTTTTCATTAACCCTGATGGGCTTATCAGTTCTTACCAGTGCATGCTTTATTATATCATAGAACAGTATGAGATATAGAAATAAGTTCCGTTTTATTGTGCTTTTCGGTATTGTGTATTGATGATATTGGGGGTTTTATCCTTTGAGGTTTTTGTGGAAGCTTTATTTCTAAATCAGATGTTGTTATTCTTACCAGAGTTCCATAGTTGTTAATATTTTTAAAAATAAAGCAATTCTAATTAATGTATGTGTAGAACACTTTTGCCCACTTCAGAAATCAGGGTACGGTGGAGGCTTAACTCATATGAAAAAAGCAAAACATTTGCGAGGTTTGTTTTAGTGTGGTGTTTGCTTTATTGGGATAGTCCAGAATATCTTAAATATCTTTGCATGAGTGTATACACAAGGCACTGAATGATTTCC
>NW_004524879.1:718518-726493 GCF_000260255.1 Octodon degus
TACTAATATTGTTTAGACAAAATATCATGTCTGCATCTTGTCCTCTGAATAACTACTATGAAGACAACAATATGCAGTGTATTAATTATTGTAACTGTCATACTAAACTGTTTGGAAGCTGTTTCATTGATATTTTATTATTTTTTCTCATTAAAATAAATAAAAGACAAAAAAGAAAAAAGAAAAGAAAAGAAAAAAATTTGGGGGGAAATATTTTTTTTTTTAGAAAAGAGTTTTTAAAAAAGTAATAAATACAAGAAAAAGTTTATGGAAAGCAAGTATTAATATTCAGTCATTTGTCCAATCTTGCATAACTATACCTGCTAATCTGAGCGATGGACTTGATGATAAAAATAGGTAACCTAAAGCCTATTTTTAGGTTGCTATCTTGAAGGAATCAAGTCATTGATTCATTAGCTGTTCTTGTGTTGAAAATCTGTAACATGTATTGTATGTTACCCTGCTTCTGTCTTTCTGTGTTCTGTCTATTTGGGTTTGCTTTCGTTTTTAGGCTTTGCGGCTGGGGAGATAGCTCAGTAGGATAAGCACTAGCCTGGAAAGTGCAAGAGTCTGATTTCAATCTCTAATTCTGCCAAAAAAAAATCTATTTTTAGGCTTCAAAATAAAATAAAATTTTTTTTTTTAAAGCAAGCATGCAAGCAAGCAGAGCTGGGGAGATGGCTTAGTAGAGTAAGTGCTTGCCTGGCAAGTTCAAACCCCAGTACCACCACCAAAAAAGAGAGAGAGAGAGAGAGAGAGAGAGAGAGAGAGAGAGAGAGAGAGAGAGAGAGAGAGAAAGCAAAACTGAGTATGATCATGGCAAAAAAGACAAAATCAAAATTATTTCGGCAAACTCAGCCCGTAGCAATGTACTGGAGAATATTTTAAGTTATTCTAGACTAATAAAAAGTTTCAATGACAAAATGAAGAATTTTTATATCCCCCTCCCCTGCATGCAGGATTAGTGCCTGTTTGTGGCTGCAAATTTAAATTAAAAAGCAGTCTGCTCAGTGTTCATTTTTACAGTTGAAATAATAAGGCACAAAGCCATGGATTTCTTATCAGAAGAATGACAGGAGGGTAGAGGGGAAGCAAAGAGGTTGATCAGTGACATGAAGTTACACCAAACAATGAATTCATTTCATTTTTGTGCTTTATTTTTATCCAGTATGCACTCATTCATTAGTTTCTGAACAAATTTCTAGTAAGATTGGGCCACCACCAATAGGGACCATGTCTGCCTAGCTCAGAAAGCTACAAGAAACAATCTCCAGTTTGCACCATGAAGAAGTTGAACATAGTTTAAGAGCTTAATATGTTTAATGTTATTACACAATTCATGGATGGACAAATCATGCCAGGTCATGTTATGAATATAAGCAGTTTCTGTGTTTTTCATCCTACAGTTAAACATACAAATTTAATATTAAAAAAATGAAGGCTATCCGTGGTTTTTACCTGTTGAAATCATAGGGGAAGATCAACCTGTTTGTGCCTTAGCCAACTTCTTGGTTTCATGAGAGATTATGGATTGAGGATTATCTATTTGTTGTCCTTTGGAAAGGGTTGCTTAACATTGTACCCTCTTCAATTTAGGAAAGGATCCAATTTAGGGCCCTTGCACTTCTGTATATGGTTTTGGGTTTTTTTTTTTTTTTTTTTTTTTTTTGGCTTTAGGAGATAAAACCTTAGTTTCAGAGGTAAGTAGAAAATGGAATGGTGATTTATCTTTTCATCTCCGGTGCTAGGGATTGAAGCCAGGCCCTTCTGCGTGCCAGGTAAGAGCTTTTGAGTGAGCTGAAGTCCCAGAAATTGTGCTTTATCTTTATCCAGTGTTAACTCTCATTCAAGTAATATAAATTTAGAGAGTCCCAAGTTGGCTACCTGTGACTTGATTCCTTCAAGATAGCAGCCCATCATGTGCAAATGCACATACTTCTCAACCCTTTGCCTAACTGTGTTCCCGAAATTGTTGAAGGTTGTGACAAATTTGTCCAAGGCAACATGGTCACTATACTATGTCACGTTGGTTTTTGTTTGGTGATAAGTTTCTAAATAGCTCTGGCTTTTCTTCTCACAGCATTCTTTCTAAACCATTATGTATTTAATTTTTTTGGTTGGGAATTTATTAAATGAACAACTTGATCCAAAAAGCCCAGTGATGCTGGGATTGCAGGTGTAGAGTGTATTCCCAGAAGCGCAGGAGGCTGAGCCAGAAAAATCATATATACAGAGGTTGCGGTTGGGGACTTTGGAAGGGAAACAAGGCAATACCGGACACATTTTGTAAGATTATATTATACTGAATCCCCCAGAGAATCATATGCAATGACTGCAGGAAAGCTTTCCAAACACTAAACACAGAAGAACACAGATGAAGGCCTGGATCCTAATATTCGGCACGAGTCCAGCTGAAGACCTAGAGCTCATAGCGATGCCTCCCTCAGGTCTACCTGGAGGCCTAGAGCCAGGACAATGTCTCGTGCAGTCCCGCTTCACGGATCTGTCCTGGAAAGTCCCTTGGGTCTGTGGTGGAAGCTAGGAAGTCCATGACAGCGGGATGAAGGATCTGGGCCAGCAGGCTGAGGGGTCGGAACTGGAGTCAGGAAACAATGCTCAAGGTAAGCATCAGAGCGCCCCCAAAACACCACAGCCGTCCTTAGCAACAGTGAAGTCCCAAGCTCGTCTGACAATGAGAACAGCCACGTTCACCAGGAAAGCCAGCAGGACAAGGTCGCCAGCAGGACATGGTCCCCAGCAAAAGAGCCCACGAGAGCTAGCAGATCCAACAGCTTCTCCAAACAGCTTCCCCAGGAGCCTCCTAGCAGCTTCTCCACTGCTGCCTTCTATGCTGTTGGCAACCACCCTCAGGCTGGCTCAATTCAGCTGGCTGTAAAAGCTGCCCACCCCTTAGAAATCCAGTGCAGCGGAAGACGGCCGTGTTGGACTTGCCCAGACTCAAATAAGATTGCCCTTACTTTGCAGCCTTGCAGGATATATAGAGGTGACATCCTTAAATTACACTTCAGTTTCAATAAATAGCCTGGCTGGGGCTGTTGTAGCCCAGGCTGACCTCAGACTCACAAGGATCCTCCTGTCTCAGTCTCCAGGATGCTGGGATTACAGGTGCGTGCCACCATTCCATGCTGGATTATTTGTTAAGCACAGCTTGAATCTGGCTATTGTGTTCCTTTCACAAGAATGCTTTTTTTGTTCTCTTCTGCAAGCAGTGCCTGCCCGGCCTCTTGTCTATGACATCCAGCCCTAAACCCCACAGCAGTTTACTCACTGTGAATGTGACCAATTCCTGCTGAGGTTGGACCTCCTGCTGGCCTTTGTTCACCGTAAATGCTGGTCATCACAGATTCCCATCACACTGCTGTTTGCTTTTTGCTCTTTCATTTAGCTATGCACCAAAACTCCTTGAAGAAAGCCAAGGACTCAATGAAGGGGTCCAAGATGTGTAAGTCAAGGCCAGATTGGATAGCTTCAGGAGGCTGTGGCTCAAACTGAAACATTTTTTAAAGGATGGAGGGTTTAGCTCAGCTGTAAAGCTCCACTCAGTGCAATCTTTCTTCTTGCTGGATCATAATAATCAGGAAACTACAATGTAAGGAGGAGAGGTTTACTTTATAAGACGCTTTTTTTAATTGTATTTATTTTTTCTGCATTTTTAGGGAAGGGTCTACAGGGTGTTCAGGGTCTCACTACTAGATCAGACTCACAGTGATCCTCCTGTTTACAGCTTCCCAAGAACTGGGATTGCAGGTATGCACTACCATGCCCAGTCTCAATTGTCATCTCAGCACACCTCCCCACCCTCCACCTGTTGGTGGGGCAGTGCAGCAGGTTCAAGAATCAAACCCCCGACCCCTGTGACTGCTTGCAGGTGTTTTAGTCGGCTGAGCTATTTGGCCAGCCCTTTGAGACTCACAGTTTTTAAAGGATTTAGCTTGTAGACATCTGTCTCCCATTCCTCCATAATATGGAAACCTTTCACAATCTCCCACTCTGACCTCATGGAGGCTTCGGAGTCCAACCTGGAAGAAAATTGTAGTTCCCGCTACTGCAAGCACCAACAAAGCAAAAATGCAAAAGAAGTCCAAAGACAAGGCGCAAAGGAGGACTGCATGGCTATTGCTGAATACATTTCTGAGGCTGATACACCAACCCTAATATGATGTCTTTTAAATGGGAATGTCAAGAGAAAAATGGACATATTTGATGTCGTGAGCATGGGTCTTGTGTGATGGAATAGACATTCGTACAGGAGGAGGAATAGAAATTGAAAACTACCATCCTACAGTGCACAGGAAATAGTTCCTTTTAAAAGATCGATTGATTGATGAATTTGGTACAGGGTCTCACTACACAGCTTGGACTCACGGTGATCCTCCTGTCTCAGCCCTGCCCCCAGCCCTGGGATTATAGGTGTTTTCCACCACGCCTGGTGTTAATGGCCAGATGACAAACCCAGGTCCTGGAAGAATGTATACAATGTGTTAGTTATTGAAACTGTCCTACCAATTTAATTTGAAACTGTCACATTGCTATTTGTTTCTCAATAAAATTATGGCAAAAAAAATAAATAAATAAACACCGGGTCCTGGTGCTTGCAAGGCAAGCCCTTCGAGTGTCAAGCTATCTCCCCAGTCCCAGGAAAGACTTTTTTAAGAGTCTAACAGCAGGGCCAGTGAGATAGCTCAGTGGACTAAAGCGCCTGCTTAGTCAAGCTTAGGCAACCTCAGGGAACACAGTTCAATCTCAGGCACCACGTGCTGGGACAGCCCTACCCCTAGTGTGCGCTGAGCAGGCCACGGGGTCCGGGCATAGTGGTGCACGCCTCTAATCCCAGTGCTGGGGAGGTTGAACGCAGGAAGATCACCACGAATCTGAGCTGTGTAGTGAGACCCTGTAACAATCAAATACATTAAAAGAAGAAAAAATGCAAACAAAGAGGTAAGACTTCAGAAGGAAACCATCCTGAAGGTCAGAAAGAACGGTCACGCAATTTTCAGAACCATGACATAAGAACTTCGGCTCAATAAGACACTCTACTTTATAATGGCAAACAGCATAGTGTGACAAAGCAAGACCTTCAAGCTGACTATCCAGGAGGAAATCCCAACCATTCCAAAGCGCTGAGAAGTGTGTGTTTCCCCAGGTGAGCTTCAAATGACATCTTGGGACAGCCAGTACCTTGAGGAGCGCTTGGCATACACCCAGGAAAATCAAAGCTGCACTGCTACTACACATAATCTGGAGGATGATAAGTGAAGTTATTGTTGTTAGACTACCAAGTGTTGATAATTCACAAAGCAGAAAAAAATAAAATAAAAGCTCATTGGAGATGTGATGAAGGAAAAGAAAACTCACCACGCTCAATGTGCAGAGCCCCGGATTTCACTTGGAAAGGTGGCCGGTGAAATGGATTGAGGCAGAATAAAACCAAATTGGCCAAACTATGTGGAAGAACTATAAGATGGGTGTGAAGGCTCAAAGGTGCTTTAAGTTGCACAATCTGCCTCACAATCACAATCTGAGTCACTGGAGTTTGAATGACACACTCACAAAACACACACTGTCAGTTGAAGATGTCTGCACTGGTTAGATTTCTATTGATGTCACAAAACACGTGAAAACACCTTAGGGTGGAGAGGTTTAATTAATTGACGCACTGGATCAGAAATTTCAGTCTGCAGGTGGCTGTTTCCCAGACAGATGCATCATGCTGGAAGGGATGGATAGAGGAGACATGGAAAGGAGGGGAAGGGGAAAGGGAGAAGGGAAAAAGGTAGAGGGCGAGATAGGGAAGGAGCAAGGGTAGAATAGGAGCCCGTTGGCTCCTTCTTCAAAGAAACTTTACAACTACAGGAAGAAAGATAGAGTACAATCTACCAATCCTTCACCAGAACAATAAAAGCATTCGTGTGGTTTTCTCTTAGGATTATGCCCAGTTGCATAATTAGACTTTTTAGAAAAGTCTTTCCAGCACACTGAAGGATGGTAGTTTCCAATTTCTCCTGTATGAATACCTATTCCATTGTGGAAGACCCAAGTTCGTGTCACCCAACACATCCTTTCATCTCTTGCCATTCCGACTCAAAAGCCATCAGAGTCTACTCAAAATCTTTTCCCAGTGTCCCGCTAATCCATTCATTCCCCAAGTAGTTCAGACCCACCATGATAGGACCTCATGAAATAATCTGGTTTTGGGATTACAGCCCTGATGAAATTTTATCTTTTTCAATCTTGTCACATGGCAACGAACCCTTCAATTTAATAAGTCTTTGTTGGTCTTGTGGGGGAGGTTAGCACTTTAGGTAGCGACAGCAGTTCCTTTAGCCCTTATTAGCTTGCTTTATCCTTGGCTCAATTCTGGCAGCAATTAACATATTCCTGTCTTTCTTTGGCAGGACAGATTAGAAAATGCACTGGGATGATTTTGATGTTGAAGTGGGCTAGTAATCTATGCATTTTACGTAATGAGATGACTCTACAGGAAAAAGACTTGGTTCACATAACTCCAAATAGGAATCAATAACTCACCATCCTCATCTGATAAAATTACCATTAATTAGGTATTTGCAATCAACGATTGGAGTCATCTAGTGACAAACTATAAACAAATCCTGGAGGTTACTTATTCAAATAGCCGTTTTGCTCCTTTAATCAAAACTCGCTGAGAACCCAGCAAGGGCACTAAATAAAACATTCTGTGTCCTCCTCCTCGGCTTTGATGTTCCGTGCCTTGTTCAACGTTCAAAGAACAAGCTCTGAGCAAGTCTGTACATGAGGATAATGCGGGCCCGAATTACAGGGAGTAGGCTGCGTGGTTTTGGTCATTAAATAGCAAAAGAAAGTGTCATCATTTATATTTTAGCCAGGTCTATCTGCAGGGATCACAGACGCTTTTACTACTCAGCTACTGTTGAGCAGGAGGAAACTGTGTGGCCCTTGTGCTGGAGCTAAAGGAGATTTTGAGAGCTATTTAATGTTTTTAATGCACAGTCCAGAAATGCAAAATCGTAAAGCAGAGAGAAAAGGAAGGCAAGCCTACCTACCAAAGACCTCTAGCTCGGTGTGAAAGAAGCACAGGCATATTTGTATTTTATGAGGGCACCTGTGGCTAGCTTCAGTCCCTGGAGTTTAACTCCTGCTGTACCCCAAAGCCAGCTGAATGCTTTCTCAAAAGAAACGCTAAAAGTACGTGGAGATAGCAATAAAAGAAAGAGGCACTGCAATCTGCCAATGTTTCAGCAGGACAGGGCAAGCGTCTATGTGGTTTCCTTCTGGAATTGAGAGTGCAGCCAGCACCCTGCTCCCACCCTGTCTGGGAGGATTTCTTGTCCTTAAAAACATCTGAGATAGATAGATAGATAGATAGATAGATAGATAGATAGATGATAGATGATAGATAGATAGATAGATAGATAGATAGATAGATAGATAGATAGATAAAAATGAAAGCATCTGAGCTGGAATCAACTCTTTCCTGTAAGATTGGCTCTTTCTTATCCCTTGGAATTTAATCCTAGCACAGTGTCACTTTTACCTGGACTGAGTCTTTCCTATATCCTTTAAAATGCGGTTTGCAGGTCGGTCTGCTCTTTGTCCGCTTTCCTATCTTTTATCTCAATTGCTAAGCTGCACATTGCTGCGCTGTTTGACGCCGGGTGTCTCCCCCAAAAGCCGGGAAGGATTCAGGTGTATGAAATGACGGTATTAAGTGCACCTTGATTAGCTGAGGTGGCGAGGAATGTCCCTTAGAATAAACATGTGCGTGCAGAGAAGTCACTAGCTCCGGCTCTGCTCGGCGGTGGGTTGCCCGTGCTTTCTTCTGCTGCTCTTTCTGCATTGCATGGAAACTAGTTGGATAGAATCGCACTTACTAATTCTCAATATTATTTCTTGGGCCATTGAGGTTTTTCTGCTCTGGAAATCCAGACCTCCTCCTCCTC
Source organism: Octodon degus (assembly GCF_000260255.1). NCBI lineage: Eukaryota > Metazoa > Chordata > Mammalia > Rodentia > Octodontidae > Octodon > Octodon degus. The sequence goes on from NW_004524879.1 coordinate 726,480, forward strand.
CTCCTCCTCCTCCT
>NW_004524879.1:727015-728467 GCF_000260255.1 Octodon degus
CTTCTTCTTCTTCTTCTTCTTCTTCCTCCTCCTCCTTCTTCTTCCTCCTCCTTCTTCCTCTCTCTCTCTCTCTCTCTCTCTCTCTCTCTCTCTCTCTCCTGCTTTTGTCTTTTTTGAGACAGGGTCTTGGTGTGCATTTCAGACTGGCCTTCAGCTCACTTTGCAGCCCAGTCTGGTCTCCAATTAGCACTGAGCATCCTGCCTCAGCCTTCCAAGTGCTGGGATTATAGATATGCACTACCATGCCCATCTCATGCCTGTGCCTGTGGTTTTGAAAACTGTACCTATTGTATGCTCCAACAGATTAAGGGTTTTGCTTTAGTATGTAAATCTTTCATACAATTTGACTGTATCATAGTTTAGCACATTGTTGGAGATATAATCATTATGTACTAATAAAGGAAAATTTAAAAAAGAATACAATGTGAATAAAATTTAAATCTGAGGAAAAATAAAAAATAAATCACAAATTATCAGAGGTAGAAATTTGTTATCATGAAACATAAATCTGTCCTCCAGTGGCTCATAGTAATACATGTTGTCATGGTCTGTGTCTAGCTGTCCCTCCAGAGCCTCGTGCAGTCATGGGACAGACTTGTAGAACTGGAGATTAACTCATGCTCCACTGGGATTATGGGTGTGAGTGCTGCTGGGATTATGGTTATGAGGGCCATACCTAGCCTGGGGCAGAGCACCTGAATGCAGCCTAAGGGAGACAGACTTGCCCTCTGCAGCCCCTGTGGCTGCAACTCTTCCCTTTGGCTCCTGCTGTTTTGCTGTTTTCCACTGCCATGAGCTGCTGCCTTCTGCCTTGTGCTGCTCTGCCTTGGAGCCAGCCGAGTACAGACTGAATCCTCCAGTAACTGTGAGCTAAATAAACCTTTTCTTCCTTCATTTTGGATGTTGGATATTTGTCCCAGCAATGAGAGAAGAGTAACTCAGATACATGGCAATGTAGAATAGAATTTAAATAAAATTTCAGTCAATTACCTTGGCTTTCTTGTATAGTACTAATTTCTGCTGGTTTGTTGAAAGGAACAGTTAACACTTATATTTTTTCTTACCAATTTCACATGCTTATATCTCATAAAATCAATAAAGGCTTTGAAGGTAATACCACGCAATATAACAACTATTGTTGATCTCCTATTATCTTGTTTTGAAATTATGCATTCTTATTTTTTTATTTTAATTTATTCTCTTTAAAACTTTTGACAAACATAATGAAAACTGATGAAAAGGAAAGAAAAAATAGAAACTACATCAGCATTGATGATTTTATTGGTGAAAATCATTCCTGGGCTACAAAAGAGAGAAATCTCTATTTTTTATCCGATTTCTTCTAAGAGACAGAATTGAGACAACCTCTCAGTATCATTTGAAAATAGTGAATACCTTTTTCTCCATTAATTTTCCAGGAAATAAATACAGCAGGAAGATAACAATGGAAAA
>NW_004524879.1:729972-731445 GCF_000260255.1 Octodon degus
GGTTTGAGACAAGATTTGCCAATCTAGTGTCTCAAGAAGGGCGTAGAAGCTCCGTGTGCAAGCCATGATTTGAAGCCTCAGGACAAACATTAGTAGAGTAACTGATTAACGAATGGAGGTTTTTTTTTTTTTTTTTTTTTCTTCAGGTATTTACAACATTCCTGGACATGAAGAAGATTGTGTTGGATGAAGTAATACTGACACAGAAAGACAAACCACTAGGAAAAAAATATTTTTACCAAATCAAAGTTATAAAAAGCAGACATTAGCTTGGTGCTTTGTAAAGATGGGGCTGAGTCAGATGAGTGGTCTACTTCCAACAGGGCCAACTCGTATTTGAGAGGAATAAATGATAAGCATTTGAAGCAATGGACGTGTTAACCAACTCAATGAGTCACCCCGTCAGGCATACAAACATTGTAATATCGCTTAGTATACACAAATACACAGAACGTAGAGTTGCCTACAATTTAAAAAATAAGAAAATGTGTGTATGAGGCATATCATTGTGGCTTTCCATGAGTATAAAGCTGTTCAAAAATTTAAAAAAGTAAAGAAAACACATCGATGTGGTGGTGCAATCCTGTGCTTCCAGCACTTTGGAAGCTGAGGCAGGAGGGTGGGAAGCGTGAGGCTTCACTGGGCTACCCAGTAAGGTCAAGGCAGTGTCAGACGGTAGTGGGGCCCCGTGTCAAGCAATGAAGAGAGACAGAGACAGAGAGACAGAGACAGAGAGAAAATGGGAAAGAGGGAGAGAAAAAGAGGAAAGAAGATAGAAGCAAAGAAGGAAGGAATGAAGAAAGAAAGGAAAAAAGAGATTGGTAATATTGCAACCAATTTCTAAAATGTCTCAATCATGCACACATATTTTGGGATTGCACCATGTTGGGCACTGATCCCAGGCCTTCGCACTGGGCTGGGTTTTTCTCCCCACCAAGACATCCTCTTCCTAACTCCCTAAGTCACCCAGGCTGGATTCAAACTTTCAGCTCTTTCCCCTCAGCATCCTGGTCTGTGGGATTGGGATTACAAATCTGCACCATCAAGCCCAGCAAGGATTATTGTTTCACAGTAATCCCACAGATAGGAATGGAGGGGCTTTTCTTTTTTTCAACACCCAAGCAACAGTCGTATGTGAAGCCTTGCTAGTGTGTCTTACTCACCCATTCTAAACAGAGTTCGGTACCAGTCCCTAAGCTGTAACCAAACACTCTGCTGACCTAGTGTGAGGTAGCAAAGTTGCAGGAGGGTTTTCCTGGCCTTGTATGTCAATTTAGAGTCTGGAAAACACTCCTGTAATTATAGCTCAGTGGTGTAAGCACCTGCCTGGCAAGCACAAGGTCGTGAGTTCAATCCTTGGTACTGCCAAAAAAAAAAAAAAAAATTCCCATGCATTATGCACGCCTGCTGTATGCTCTGCATCCTTACAGGAGCTAGCTGCAGGCAGCTGTAAAGACCTGGAGGAATAAACAG
>NW_004524879.1:732645-734569 GCF_000260255.1 Octodon degus
AAAAAAAAGAATAAATGTGAGGTTTTGGTCAGTAAATGCATGCAACTAGGGACCATATTCTGAAGTGAATTAAATCAGCCCTGCACCTGCGAACATCATATTGGCTCCTTAGTATGAGATCCTAAAACAGAAAATACCGTCTGAAGGCTACAATACATACTGGGTAAAGGGAATAAACTTGTTCAAAAGGAAGGGATTACTGAGTTGAGGAGAAGGACACGGGGGAGAGTGGGGGAAAGAAATCTATCTATGTGTGTAAACAGGATGCTTTGGACAACTGTACTGTGCACTGTTGCTGGTCTACGGAAAGGAGCCGCTAATCCTTAATTTGTTTGTCATCTTTTTCACTTCATTTCCCTTTTTCTCCCTTCTTGCTTTCTCATATATTTTCTTGAGTCATTTCTTCCAACTTTGCGTTCATATATCCGGTAGCGTGGACAATTAACTTGAAGGTAACACTCTGCAGTACAGCAAACGCTGTGAAATTTATATTGTCTTATTTAGTAAACTTTTGAATCACTTGCCATTTTTCTGTTTCAATACTACTGTGGACTCCTTTTAAAAAAGAAAATAAAAAATGGAGAAAAAGCCAAATTGCGTTTCTTCAGTGGAAACTTTTAATGTTCTGAGGTGCACCTTTCCTTTTTGACTGTATTTGTTGATAGTGGAAAAGACAAAAATCAGAGTGTGTTCACTTATGCTTACTGTTTTCAGTTGAAGAGATGAGCCCCACCAGCACAACCCTACGTGGCCTCCGTTTCCAGAGCGTTTTATATTTTCTTTCTTATATTTTCTTTCTTATACTTTCTTTCTTAAGGATCAAAGAAGTAACTTAGTTCTCTATTTTTCTTGTGTACCCCTCAGGACCCGACATTAATTATACAAATACATGTGGATTATTTTGTTGCATTCACACACTTACCATGTGTACATGGCAATGGTGTACCATCTGTAACAAAACTAAACAAAAAAAAAGGGGATAAAAAGGAAGGACCATTTTGTATCTGCATATACAAAATAGTTAGGATAGATATACAGCTACTTTCTCTTAATTAAATGAGAAGAAAGATTTGTACTAATAGTGTCAGGACAGGATATCATGTCTGCATATTGTACTATGAATAACTACTATGAAGACAACAATATGCAATGTATTAACTATTGAAACTGTCCTATTATTTGGTTTTGAAACTGTCTTATTGCTATTTCTCAATAAAATTAATAAAAAATACTAATACATGTACTCCAATGCACTCCTCTTTTTTTTGCTGATTTCATTTAGTTTTGCACTTTATTTTTATTTTTTTTCCGTTTATTCATTTATTTGCTTATTTTCTTTTTCTTTTTTTCCCTTAGGAATCTTTTTTTAATTAATTTTATTGAGAAATAAATAACAATGAGAGAGTTTCAAAACAGGTTAGTAGGACAGCCACAATAATTAATACATTGCACACCGCCATCTTCTGCACTTTATTTTTAAAAGAATAAAAAAAGGATAAAATAAAAACCATTAGAAACGATACAGAACTTCACTAAACAAGATAGGAACTCAATGACAGCTGTTATAATTCAAATAAATTGTGTTCAACTGAATTGCTCAGCTTACCAGACATAAGCATGCAAAATTGGTGAAAAAAATTAAAAAATAAGAAAAAAACATAAGTACTAACTATTCCTTTCAGTAGACAAGTAGAAAAGTGTTTGTCTGATCATTTATTCTTAGCACACATGTCTCAGGAGGGACTTTGATGCGGTGGCTGACCCAATGGGGCATCCAGAGAACGTATATCTCATGCCTGAGTTGGACGGTGCTTTGCATGAATTTCTCAATCCAAAAGAGTCATGGAGAGTCTTTTGTACTTTTTTTTGTACTTTTTCTCCCTCAGTCCAGGTTGGGAGCCATTGTCTCCACCAGATATATATA
>NW_004524879.1:735759-737383 GCF_000260255.1 Octodon degus
CAACATAACAGCATGGCTTTACTTCCTATATTTTGACTTCATACTTTTCTACTGGATGGTTAAGACCAAGGTGAAGCAGGACCTGTGCAACAAGAGTTGTAGCTTTTGGGTCTGAGAAGGTCAGTGAAATGCCCTCAGGATTTATCCTGAGATCCTGTACCTCAGATTGTAGAACCTTTGTCAGCGGCAGGGTGTAATTACCACAGACTCAGTGGAAATTCAGAAGATTATCAATAGCTACTTTGAGAATCTTTACTCTTTTTTCTTGTTTGTTTGGTCTTTTTGAGACAGGGTTTTGCTATGCTGTTCAGGCTGTAGTCCAGACTGTGCTGGAACCTGCAATGATCCTCCTGCCTCAGCCTCCCAAGGACTAGGATGACAGGCAGGCTCTACCATACCTAGCCAGTAGCAGTACTCTTAATAGAGGATATAAAATACAAAGGTTTGGGAAAAAGAGCATAAATTCTATGTAATCAAAGCAGATTTTTAAACGGAACAAATTCTATATTGGTAATGACACATTAGTTTGTATTTGATATGATAGAAAAAAGTGCAAAATATTAATTAAAAAAAGCTACAAGAAAGAATACCCTCAATCAAACTCAGAACACTACATGTTGTTCTTTAAAAAACCTCATATTCCATCATTCTTTTCATGCTCTGAAGCAGTTCTGGAATTCTTTTTCTTTTTTTTAAGGACATTTTCTTGGACAATTGTGGCTGCCTCCATATGCTGTTGGATAAAAATATTGACATTTTCAGATCATTTTTAATTTTGGAAAGAGGCATAATTGCATATGGTATCAGATCTGGTTATTAAGGTGGACGAGGACACAGCGTCCTGAGTCTGCCAGCTTGCTCTTAGGTGCATTCACTGAGTTATTAATTATGATTATTAATATTATTATTTTGTGGCCGGCTCAGCCCACGCTGGGGATGGGACTGGTGCAACATGCGGTGCCAGGACTCGAACTTCAGTCCCTGCGCCTGCCAGAGCTTGCGTGAGCAGGAGCTCACTGAAATCCTGGTGCAACTTGCAAAGACCCTCAGGAAAGAGGGCTGCAGAGTGGGAGATTCCTGCCCATGTGTCTTTTGCTTTAACCCTTCTTTAAATTTAAACATCCCATCAAATCATATTTCATTCACCCTTTGAATTTAGTGTGTAATTTCCTTTTCTTTCTTTCTTCTTTCTTTCTTTCTTTCTTTCTTTCTTTCTTTCTTTCTTTCTTTCTTTCTTTCTTTCTTTCTTTTTGTATTTTAGGGAAGGGTCTCCAGGGTGTTCCAGGTCTCACTACTAGATCAGACTCCAAGTAATCCTCCTGTTTACAGCCTCCCAAGTGCTGGGATTACAGAAGCGTGCCACCACGCCCAGTCTCAATTGCCATCTCAGCATGCCCTGGGGACGGGGCCAACACTGCAGGCCTGGCGACCAAACCCCCGGCCACTGTGCCTGCTTGCAGGCACTTTAATCTGTGGAGCTATTTGGCCGGCCCAGTGTGTGATTTCAAGAAAAGGGGTTGGGCTAGTGAGATGGCTCAGTGGTCTAAAGCACCTACTTAGAACAAACTTAGCGAAGCATAGGGACCGCGGTTCAATCCCCCACCACCACATGCCAGCCAGCCCC
>NW_004524879.1:737483-740242 GCF_000260255.1 Octodon degus
CCCCTGGTGGGCTGAGCTGGCCACACACACACACACACAAATAAATAAATAAAATTAAAAAAAAAGAAAAAGAAAGAAAAGGGGCTCATCAGTCGAAGTCTGTTGGAACAGAATTTTAAGACAAGCAACAATGTGTTCTTCTCCTCAGGATAAAGAATTCTCTCTGAGGTTCCCTAGGTTCCCTCAAGAAATGATTCATTTTCTCTGAGTTCACATTGGCTACCATTTGACTCCATTATTGTTTTCTATGATCTTCACTGAATATGTTGAAATTTGTTGGTTGCATCTACATTTCAAATATATTCCCTTTGAGGGCATTTCTGCTTTTTCATTTATTTATTTTTTGGCAGAACCAGGGATTGAACCTAGGCCCTTGCTCTTGCCAGGGAAGGACTTATTCCACTGAGCCATCTCCCTGGCTTTCATTTCTGCTTTGTAACTACAGATCTCCATTAATATAGGTCATTACCATGACTAGTATTGTTTTAGCATTATAATTTGCTAAGTATATATTGAGGTACTTTGCTATCTTTTCTTTTTCTGTTTTTTTTTTCAAGTGGGAAATATTAGGGGGAGTCAAACATATCATTTTATATGTATGTTTGATTTTTGGGGAAGGGTGTCACTGTGTAGTTGAGACTTGTCCTCAACTCATGCACCTAACACAGACTGTCCTGGAACTCTCAGTCATCCTCCTGCCTCAGCCTCCCGAGTGCTGGGATCACAGGCATGCACCACCATGCCCAGTGAGAAAGCATCATTTTAAGTAGGTTTTACAGCCAGGAAAGCAATCACACAAATCAATTAACAACAAACCACAACAACAAAATGCATGACCTGTTCCTCTTTCTAGAAAGGAAATACAATAATGAATTTAAAGTTTGAAGGAGAAGCAACAAGTTTTCCAAACTCCACATGATTTACCATGGTGTCTGCATCATTTAGCTGTGTGGACACTGAGGAGGGATACCCTTGTGCACAAAGAATATCTCTGGGACAGGGTCATATCCTGCATGTGAGATGGCTCACTACAGTATCCCATGAATAAAGGGCAGTGCGGAGTAACAGGAGGAAAATCGCCCTGGTGTTGCTTTTCACTGGAATGCGGTACTGTGTGGTGCTGAGATTTCTCTTGGTGTATTTTGGCCTCAAAGCATGCCTTGGTAAAGGAGAACTCACCTTGGTATCTTGGTGTAAACATAAACATAAGAGCTCACTTCCTTTAAGAGTGTCTAGGGCCTGGGAGATAGCTCAGTAGCATAGTCACCCACCTGGCAAGTGAAAGGTTCTGAGTTCAATCCGCAGTACCAAAAAAGAAAGAAAGGAAGGAACAGAGGAAGAAATAGGGAAAGAGAGAAAGAAGGACAGAAGGAAAGAAAGAAAGAAAGAAAGAAAGAAAGAAAGAAAGAAAGCAAGCAAACTTCTATTCTTGCCATTAAATTAATTCCCCTGAATACAAAAATTCAAAGCTCTTAGAAGAAGAAATGAAAATATGAAATATAATTGTACATAATGTTCATGAGGTTGCATCAGAGGTACCAAACCTAACTATTCCTTTCATTTGTGCAGTATTAGGACAAAATTTCCAGTCCTTCATTTCATTTCATTTATTTATTTTTGCAGCACCAGGGATGAAATCCTGGACCTTGCTCTTGCCAGGCAGGCAGGCAGGCAGGTGCTTATGCTGTTGAGCTATCTTCCCAGGACTTTGCAGTCTGTCTTAGACATTATAATATTTTTATTTAAAAAAGGAATTTCATATTTAATCTTACTTCCTTAGAATGCCCAGTGCCTCATATCCTTTGTCAAAAAATTTTGCAGACATGATAGAAATACTTATGTTTAGCACTCATTCTGATAATTAATGCAAAATACGAAATGTTGTTGCTCCACATATTTTAATATATAAATACTTAAAAAATTAGTTACATCTTATCTTAAAGTATAAATTGAAACTGTAACTCTGTTAGTGAACAGGATGTATTCAGTTACAAGTATAAAAATTGATTTGTAGTTTAGAAGAAGTCAGCAGCAGTCAGGAGCTGATGCAGGAGGATCATTGTGAGTTTCAAACCAGCCTGGGCTACAAAGTGAGCTCAAGGCCAGCCTGAAGTGCATAGTGAGACCCTGTCTCAAAAAGATAGAGAAGAAGGAGGAGGAGATGGAGGAGGTGATGGAAGAGGAGGAGATAGAGAGGAGGAGATGGAGCAGGAGCAGATAGAGGAGGAGGAGATGGAGGAGGAGATGGAGGAGGTATGGAGGAAGAGGAGATATAGGAGGAGATGCAGGATGAGAAGATGGAGGAGGAGGAGGAGATAGAGGAGGAGATGCAGGAGGAGGAGATGGAGCAGGAGGAGATGGAGGAGATGGAGGAGGACAAGGAGGAGATGAAGGAGGATGAGGAGGAGATGGAGGAGGAGATAGGGGAGGAGATGAAGGAGGAGGAGGTGGAGGAGGAGGAGATGGAGGAGGAGGAGATGGAGGAGGAGATAGAGGAGGAGATGAAGGAGGAGGAGATCGAGGAGGAGGAGGTGGAGGATGAGGAGATGGAGGAGGAGGAGATGGAGGAGGAGATGCAGGAGGAGGAGATGGAGGAGGAGGAGATGGAGAAGGAGGAGGAAATGCAGGAGGAGGAGGGAGAGGAGGAGAAGGTGGAGGAGGAGATGGAGGAGGAGGTGATGGAAGAGGAGGAGATAGAGGAGGAGGTGGAGGAGGAGGAAATAGAGGAGGAGATGCAGGAGAAGGAGGAGGAGGAGGAG
>NW_004524879.1:740494-754153 GCF_000260255.1 Octodon degus
AGGAGAAGGAGAAGGAGAAGGAGAAGAAGAAGAAGAAGAAGAAGAAGAAGAAGAAGAAGAAGAAGAAGAAGAAGAAGAAGAAGAAGAAGAAGAAGAAGATGCAGACTGGTAAAGTTTTTTCAGTTTGAGCATTCCTATGGAAAAAATTGAAAATATTCTGTGCTCCAAAATATATATTCATTTTCCATGCTAAAGGTAATTGCTATGTACTGCAAACATAAACTAATATTATTCTTTTGTGTTTCTATGTATTTAGGACAGTGTCTACAGAGTCTACAGGGTCTCACTACGTAGATCAGACTCTTACTGATTCTCCTATTTTTAGCCTCCCAAGTGCTGCAATTACAGGCATGCTCCACCATGCCTGGTCTCAGTCACCCTCTCAGCATGTTCCAGGGGTGGAGCCAGCACGACAAATGAACGAAATTTGAAAAATGAAAAATGTGAAAAAATTTTCAGGGTCACAAGCAAAGAGAAAGTTGGAAATTTCAGACCAGCATTTGTGTGGTAAGCGGCAAATGAAGCACAGGTGTGCTAAGAAAAATCATGCTTCCCAATGACCGGTTCCTCATATGTGCAGACGTGCCTGGAAATTAAATGATATATTTTTGATTATATCTGAATCCCATGTCCCAGGTGTTTATTTCACTCGGCAGAGGAACATATTCTAATAGCTAAGTAAATAAAGCACAAGTCTTTCTGGTCCCTGACGTGGGGGTATTGTGGATGGTGGATGTATTATCTGAACAGAAAGGGCCTCCTAAGATCTATTATGAAATTATAGCTTAAAGACATGGAAGAAGCAAATGAACATCCTGTTGTTCTTTATGTAGTGGAAATGATCATCAGGATGAACATTGAATGAAATAAGCCATAAAGTTTCAAAGCAAGAATCCTTTCATTTTTAAATAAAAGTATTATGTCAACATGGAATATGCCTTTTGACCAGATTGAGAATCCTGTTTTAAATTTGTTTTTGTTTTCATTCTATTTTATTTTTGAGACATTGTCTCATAGGTAGTTTAAACTGACTTGGAACTTACTGCGTTGTTCGGGCTGTGCTGGAGCTCTTGGTGATCCTCCTGCCTCAGCCTCCAGGATTCTGGGATTACCTACGTGCACCGTCACAGCTGCCCCGGCCTTACCTATGTTGCGTAAGGTAGTAGAGTCATCCAAGGGGCCCCGGTCAGATTATGATGACGTATTTCAGAGTGGAAACAAGCTGGGAACGGAGTGTTGAAATTATTCAAATAACTGTTTACACCATCATTCAAGCATTCAGAAAACCAGGACAGCCAGTGAGCATTTGGGGCTTTTGAATTTCATGTCATGCAACTGGTATCTCTTTCTCAATGTCTATCTTCATAACGTACTTGGTAAATATTGTGTAGCAGCACATACGTAGTGTGGGCTTCAAGCCCTGCAAATGGTGTGCAAAATTAACTTAAATCCGCCTCGTGTACACCAAAACATTCCGGTACCAGTTTTTATTTTCTGTGTGAGGATTCAGCAAGTGCTTTAGAATGTCAGTGTAGCAAAAAATGAGAACCCTATATTTCACAAAAGAAATCTAAAATCAGAAGGAAAATAAAGAGGTAAAATTAAAAAAAAAATTGAATCATAAACTGCCACTCTAGAAAATTCTTCAAACACCCTGAATCTGCTCCAGATAAATTCAAGTGTTTGAGAGACTCTTGTATTTAAAATTGTTAAAGGTTTAAGGCTGCTGGTGTTTTTAAGGCAGGCCGAGATAACAGGGGCTTATATTGATATGCTGAGCTGCAAAAGGCTCAAGTCAGCAACTTCTGACATTGCCAGTCCTACGGATAGCCCACTACTATTATGGTCTACTGGACTAGATTGGATTATTTTGCTGAATTCGTGCACCTACAATATTTAAATGATAATGGAATACCCAAGTCTGAGAAAACTAAACAAAAAAGGGAGATACAACTGAACGACCATTTGGTATCTGTATATCTGAAAGAGGATAGATATACAACTTTATTCTCTTAATTCAATGAATAGAGAGATTTGTTCTAAGAGTGTTTGTGGACAGGATATCATGTCTGCGTCTTGTACGATGAATAACCACTAAGACAACAGTATGCAATGTATGAATTATTGAAACTGTGCTAGTAATCGGTTTTGAAACTATCTCATTGCTATTTGTTTCTCAATAAGATTATTTTAAAAAAATAACAGGGATTTTTTTTTTTTTTTTTTTTTTTGCAATTTGGACGTTGTGTGTTTTGCGTTTTCCAAAATGCATTTGCATTAAACAGCTTCTGCATTTGCTAAAATGCCTACCGGGGAAGTAAGTGCGATAAGGGGGTATTTGAGTAAATATTTGGAAACACAAACATCCAGATTAAACGGTCAAGTTGTGAAAGCCGGCACCCTGTGTTTCGTGGCAGTGCATGAGACTGACCTACCTGTCTGATGCTCTGAAATGACATTTATACTCTGAGACTGAAGCTGTTGGAAGGAATAAGTGACTTGAAGCCTATAATACTTTTTTTAGAACACATTATGAGTTATTCCAAAATCTTCCATCACCACGCGATCCCTTACTTTTTACATGATTGATTCAACATTTTAAAAGCTCGAGTCTTTATTTTAAAAGCGTTTTTACCACACATTTGGACTAGAACATTTTAATTCTTAAAATGAGTTAATGCTGCTTAAATTGTTGAGTCACTACTTTTAACGAAAAGATGCTGGGTTTTGTAAAAGCCAGGAACGGTGTGCTTGCCTTTGATCCTGGCCCACTGGGAGCCTCAAGAAGGGAAGTTGCAAGTTGGAGCAATCAGAGACTTAACAAATCTGGGTAATGTAAAGATTTAGCAAAGGTCCTATCTCCAAATGAAGAGGATGGAGGGTGTAATTGAGTGTAAAAGCCCTGGGCTTTGCTTTTCTGCAACTGTTTACACAACCTCAAAACCTCCCAGGAATGCATTTCTTCGATCCCATCCTCATCCTGAACCGGTGCGTTTATGGGACTTGAAAAACTCCATTGGTTTTGACATACTTGGAATACAACAGCCCAATCATGATTTGCGTTTCCGCTGTGTTCATGCACAATGCATCTCACTGCCAGAGGAAGTAACAGTGTTTTTGGAAGTAAGGCTAACACAGGAAGATATAAAAAATTGAAGTGGCCGATTTTGCTACCGAAGCATAATAGCCCTTCGGTATTTGTAATTAAGTGCAGTCCAACATTGTAGTTTTTTGGGGGAATGGTTATGGTCCCACAGTAGGGTAGCAGAAATCTCTTTAGCTGTTTACTTATTGTAAGAAAACCAGGTTTGGAGTCCAAGTCCCTAGTGTCTAAGATTTGTAAGAAGGGGTGGGGGACATTTTCTGCCCAGCTGCAGCTGTTGGTGATTTATCTATCTCTCTCCCAAATATCTTCCCCTGCTCTTTTTTTTTTGCAAACAAAGACTCCAAGAATTGTTCTGAAGTCGCTCTGGTAAGAAATGATGACACCTGTTACCTCCAAGATTTTCCATTCTTTTGCCAAGTGGGGGACGGCAAGCAAACTTTTCCCGTGTTCCTAACCTTTCTGTCTGGACAGCACACAGCTCTTGGGGATTTGCCCATGTTCCCATGGAGGATCGCTTCCTGGGAGGGCCAGGGATCTTCCCTCCTTTACCCATCTCTTTATACCTTAATTTTTGTACTCAGGCATTGTTGGGATGCGGGATGGGCTCATTCATCTTGGGAAGGTGCTACATGCAGACACCTCTGGTTCTACCTTTTCATTTCCCTTCCCTGTTCCCACCTCCTTTATGTCCTTCTTCCCTTCTTGCCCCTTCTTTACATATGATGGAGAAAATCTCTGCAGAAAGACTAACTTTTATGCCTTTCTCACAATCTAGAATTTTTTTATCAGGAGTCAAACTCAGGACCTTGTTCTCTGTCTCTCTGTCTCTCTCTGTCTCTGTCTCTCTCTGTCTCTGTCTCTCTCTGTCTCTCTCTCTCTCTCTCTCTCTCTCTCTCTCTCTCTCTCTCTCCTTCTTTCCTTCTTTTCTCTGGTTTTCCTCCCTGTCTTCCTTCCTTTCTTCCTTCCTATCTTTCTTGTTTCCTTCTTTTCTGCTCTAACTTCTGATCCTCCTGTCTCAGCCTCCCAGAGTGCTGGGATTACAACCACGCACCACTACACCCTGTGGATTTTTTTTTTTTATTATTACCCTCTATAATAGCACTAATCCCTTTCTCCACCGCTTCTGGAAAGGGCTCCGAACTTGAACTTCCCAGAGATGCCTGCAGCTGAATTTTTCACCTCTTAACATCTCCCCTCAGCCTGTTTCAAAATCACATCCTTGTTTTTTTCCCTGCACAACTCACAAAATAGAGGGGGGAATTAGTAAAAAGCATGCAACATCTGCACCATTGAGGCTCCTGCAGTTTATCCAGCCTGTAAGAGAGCTCCTGTTCAGGAAGTTGTTTCTAATACCCAAAGATGGTCACACTACTCTGCAATACCATTTGGATTTTCCCCAACGTACACCTGGAAGAAGTAGGAGTTCCATGTCTTGCACCTGCTGGAGATGGCTAATGTTGTTCTTCTCACCTTGCAAAAAACCCTGATATTTTTCCTCGATAATGAACAAGGCATGACCTTCCGGGTCCTCTTCCGTTGAAGAGGCAGCCTCCTGTCTCCTCCGACCACCAACTCTGGTTCTCTGTCCAGGGCCTTCAAAAGACTTGGCTTTACAGGTCAAAGCCAGGCCTTTGGAGAAAAGGTTCCCTAAGCTCCAGAGGTCCCAACAGAAGGCTCGAGCCAGTCTTCTCTTAGCAAGGAGGGTTCTCTGCCCGGCACCTAATGCTGGGCTTCCCTGCCTACCCCACAGGTTAGGGCTCTGAAGGAGCTGTTCCTGTTTTGTTGATTTTTTTTCTTCTTGCAGCGAGTAGGGTTGTACCCCAAGCCTCCTGCTTGCTAGCCGAGTGCTCTACCACTGACATGGACACCAAGACATATTTTCTTTAGTTTGAGACAGGGTCGCGATAAATTTCCCGAGTAAATTTCCTGAACCTGCCTCAGTCTTGTGAGCCGCTGAGATTACAGGACTGCCCCGGGGTGCCCGGCTCACTGCTGTCTTTAATGGTGACAGAACGCATGGCGTGACGTAGTGTAACTTCCACGGGCTGCATGGATGCATGCGTGTATTTTTATATTTACAAAAGCTAAGCATGCAAACATTCACAAAAGGGGCTCTCTAAGGGAATGTTTATTGAAGAGTTCGAGTTGAATGTTTTAAGATGTTTTTATTACATGTGTTTGACTATGTATATATGTGTGCAGATGTGTTTATTATGTGTTTATAGTATGAACATATATGCAGATGTATGTTTATTGTGTGTTTATGAGTATGTATATATACACACAGATATATTTTGTGCATATATGTGCATGTATTTACATATTTAATGGGAAATTAAATCAATAAGGATACAAAATGCCCACATATCCATGAATGTGTATATGTACTAGATATGCATGTATGTATTATATACATGCAGAGAAAATGATGTATGTTATATGAACACATGTACACAGACATATTATATGTGCTTATATATAGATACGTATTCACCTAAGTGTTAATACTTAATGAAAATGTGATCTTGAAGAGCTTTAAGCCCATGTACCTCTGTATGTGTAGGTGCACCTGTATGTGCACACATAATTAAGGGAAGTGGGCATAAATGTGTGAATTTCTGAGAATAGACACTCACGGATAGAATATGAATATGCATTCATATATTTAGTGCATTTACATGTGCAGGCACACAAACATGGGTCCATGTTATACTTGTATGAACACCCACAAACATGTGTAGTTATGCATCTATATTTGTATGTATATATATATATTTAATAAAAATGTTAGGTTTAAAATTTTAAAGTCTATATTTTGCTGCATGTATGAAGTATATATGTACATATACATTCTATAAGTCATCTATGTAAGATGCATACCTATGTATAAGTGTATGATAAAATGCTTATTCATAGTGCATATGTGTGCATATATATGTGTGTGCTTATCTATACATATGCATGTACTGTATATGCATACATAATTTATACGATCTATATCAATATCATTATAAATTAAATGCATGGATATAATATGAAATAATCCATACTTGTGGTGCCTGTGTCTCTATATGTCTGTGTACATAATGTATATAATGTATATATAGTGTGTATGTGTGATGCCGTACGTACCTAGAATGAGTGTGTGTGTGTGTGTGTGCAGGACACACAGATATGCATGTTTCGCCAAGTCTTCCAATCGTGCCATCATAAAGGGGTCAGATATGCAGAGAGCAGATCCTGACATTTCCCTTCTCTCTCCGACACTTCTGGCCACTAAGCATTGAGGCCCTGACGTGAACGGCTGGGCTCCTCCCTCCTGCCTGCAGGTCTGCGGCGGCCAGCCCCCCATCCCTCGTGTCCATCCGGAGGGCTACTGTGCCTAAGCCATGCGCATGGCCCACAGCGAGGAGGACCCCAGCGTCGGGGTCCCCAGGGTCACCCCCAGCTCCAGAGTGGGAAGGCGGAATTGTAGCTGCCAGGGAAGATGCACACACAGGGAGCTCTTTGTTTGAGAGCCATAAGGCATCTGCATATCAAACAACACTCTCCGAATGGGTCCTGGTGGAAGGACTTTTTTTATCATGCAGAACCTGGCTCATGCAAGATCTGGCAAGCCGCAGGAGGGCCTGAGGAGCTGCCTCAAAAGTGTGGTGAAGAAAACATGCACTGACTCAAACTAACAAACATCCCCCCCCAAAAGACTCCTCTCTTTAGAGCTTCGGCAGAGGCAGCCTTGCCTTACACAACAAGAAGGGCCCAACGCAAAGGGGAAAAATAAAATCAAGATACACCTCCTACAAAGAAAAATGCACACATAATTATTTGCACAAAGCATTAGAAAATACTGTGATATTTTATTATTAAAAATGCTGCTGAAAAGTTTATACTTGTGTGTCCAGCCATATATATCTTCTATCATTACTTAAGGCAAACTCAAAAAAAACCCAAAATTGCAAAATAATAACCCAACGAACCATTAAACCCTGCGTGCCTTTGAAGGTTGAGAATAAAAGCCTACGAAAGTATTTTTTTTCGTATTTTTCTCCTTTTTTTTTCTTTTTTATAGATAGCAAGTATAGTTTTTTTCTCATAGAACTCTATGAAGATTCTATATTCTCTTTCCATGTAGAAATAAGATATCCTTTGTGATGTAGTAAATTGCTTTTGATCATAATCCTCTGGAAAAAAAAAATCTAAAAGTATTCACTTAGCAGGAACTCTGTGTCGCTACGCAAATGCCAGGAGGCCAACGGACGCATGACTGTACATACTGCTAGCCGAAGACAAAACAGAAACTGGAATTGACGTCACAAACAAACGGAACCAGCGTAGATGGCAAAGCCCCCGAGTCCTGTGGTGTGTATGCTGCTTGCTGTTAGCCAGAGCGGAGGAGACATACCTTGCAGGAGATGCTTTGACAAAGAGCTTGTGGAGAAAACGCGGACTCCGTTGTGAAGGAAGGGTCGGTGCTGGTTTGTAGGTCCTAAATTGGGCACACTAACATCTCACACATTTATATAGACAGAGCAAAACTCTGGGACTGAAATCCACATATCGAACAGCATTGACTGAGTGATTTTTTTTTTTTTTTTGCATTATTAAGAACTTTATATTTCTTTCCCCCAGAGGTCAAACACTTTCAGCTATTGCTTCAGTTTTAGTGTAGGAAATTTTATGCTACTTGAACATTGTTATCTTAAGGAAGTAGAGAGAACTGGACCATCTTTTATGCAAAATACCTACCTGGGTGTCTGCATCTCAGACTGGATTCCTACAATACTTAAAAAATCCAGCTCAGACATCTTGTCCTCAAACATCTTTGGCTACTTTTGCTTGGTAACTCCATTGTATTTGAAGGACACAAATACAATGTCAGCTTGGTTATGCTGTGCTCCTTCCACCTCATAACCCTTAAAACATGCCTTAGAGGAAAAAAAAATACTACGAATAAACAACGAGCCATTCTGGGGAATAAATCGCAAGGTTGCCAATTCTAAGTGGATCAGTAATTTCTATTGATTTCCTGGACAGTGTTGGGGTCTGAATTCTCTAGGAAACCCACACAAAGGAGTCCTGACGCTGTATGAATTTGGGTTTTCCTTTGACACCCCCACTCCTCTTTCTGTGTTTTTCTTTCTTTCTTTCTTTTCTTTTCTTTCTTTCTTTTTTTTTTTTTTTTTGTTAATTGGTGCTGGTTACAAAACTCTGCAAAAAGCAATATTTTCAGACAGTCAAAAGTTTTCTCCCATAATCGATAGGAAGATTTGGGAGGGTGAAGCAAACGAGCTCACTAATGAATAAGGGCTGTACTGCTTAAGCCAAAAGCACAGCTCCTTGGAGCAGATTAGCTAAGCTGGGTGGTAGGTAAGAGGCCAAGCTCTGCAGCTGGACTGACACACAAAGCTGGATTGATGGCAGGAGGTACAATCCTTCCATAGTCGAGCTTTCTTTCGTTTTTGGCAATATTCTGGGATGGGAAGGAACACTTCCTAAATCTATTCAAAGGGCCAGAATTACAGAACCAGACTTGTGTAATGAGTTTATTATTTTTTTTCTCTCTCCTTTCCTTCCCCCTCTCCTTGTGGGCTGCCCATGTGTGCCCGTGGCTGAATTCTACACACATTCACGGAAGATCAGCTCCGGGGACCCACGCCTGCGTGGAGATTTCAGGAAGGTTTAACCACACAGGAAAATAAGTTTTGAGAGGGAAAAAAAAAATAAAAAGCAAAAACAACATTCTCCCTAAGAATGCTTCTTTGTCATGTGTTTTGGGCAACTTGAACGGGGGACACAAACAGGCCACACAGATGGTCCAGGATTCTTCTGCAGAATTCCACATTCTTTCACAAATGAGACAAATTACACAAACCCCACGTCTTTTGCTTGTTTGTTTGTCTGCTTGTTTGTACCACAAATAATGAAGAACAAAAGCTTTGTTGTTTGTTGTTTGCTTTGGGGGAAACGGAAGTGGATATGAACAATGTATATATAATATATATATATTTATATTTATATACATTCAAAACACAATGAAAAATCACAATCTTGCTAAAAGCTCTTTCAAACTGAAAACATCAATAAAAGCTTTTTTTAAAATTTTATTCCCCCTCTGTGTGTGTGTGTGTGTGTGTGTGTGTTTAAACTCACAGCTATATACAATTTCTTTTTTTTAAATTTTTACAAAGTTTCTTAAATATAGTTCAGTCTGGCAAGACAGCCTTTCGCACAGAACACTATAGGTTTATTTCTCTGCATAGTCACATCTTATTTTAACGATAAAATTTCTACTTCTTTTCCCTTCTCTCTGGATTACAACTCTTTACGACATTGGGTAAAAAAAGAAACAGAAAAAGAAAAGAAAAGGAAAAAAAGAACCCCTAGACACTCTCTTTCCTTAAGTAGAGCCATCCATTGCATGGCATGTGAAGAACTTATTAATTTTTATTTTTTTTTGCAATTGCAATTGTTTTAAATAAAAAAATTCAGATGTTCCTCACTGGGTTTCAGAAGTGTAAATTGCTAATTGTGAAAACCGGAAACCTCCGAGTCCTTCCGCAGTTATGTTCTGGGGGCCAAGAGTGGTATTTTGGGGAGTGGGGAGAAAGCTTAGAGCAGTATCATCAGAGAAATGTCAGCCTTTCACATTTCGTAGGGTGACGAGTTGATGGACCAGTTGGGGACAGTGTCAAGGACGAGGAAGTGTCTCAGGGAACCAGACAACCTGTTGTTGTTGTTGTTGCTGTTGTTGTTGTTGTTGTTGTTGTTGTTTTGCCACAATGTTATCCTAATCCGTAGAGATGAAGAGCTTTCCTGGTGTGGAGATTTTTGTCTTTGCACATCTGCTTGATGTCTTCTACTGGGCAGAAGGGGACAGAAGGCAGGAGAGAGGGGAAGGTTGGAGGGCAGCAAAAAGCTATACTCTAGTGGTGGAATGTCCGTGCGGCAAATTTGTACTGTTCTGCCCCCCGCTGAAGGTGTTAAACGTGTGTAGGGGTTGCATGCCCGTGAGGGTGCTGGGGATCATGGTGATGGTGTTGGGGGTCATGAGTGGGATGTCGTCGGGGGACCGGCGCAGCGTGAGCGCATAGTCTGGGGGACACGTGAGCCTCAGGGTGTCGTGCGCCTGCAGGGACTCACACTCGTGGTCGTGGTCCAGCTGCTTCATCTGCAGGGACATGATCTCCTCGTTCTGCATGTGCGCGATGTCGTTGGTGGTGCTCCTCTGCGGGCTGGGCCGCCTGTGCGTCTCGTGGCGCCTCTTGTCCTTCTTGTAGTACAGGGCGGCGAAGGCCAAGATGTTGAGGAACAGCAGGGAGGCGCCCACGGCGATGGTGACGCTCAGCTCCGTGGAGTAGTCTCTCTTGGTCTCGATGAGGACCGTGGTGTCCTCGGGCCCCGTCTTCTGAGAGTCCTTGGAGTGCTTGGGGTTGTTGGCCGGGGTGATGGCCGGGCGCTTGGTGGTGGGCCAGATCTTGGCCGGGGAGCGCCGGGTGCCGTAGGGGTACGATGTCATGTCCGGAGGGGGCACCTTGGTGGTGGTGGACACGTACTGGAAGATCTCGTTGAGGTTGTGCAGGTGGGGGACCAACTCCAGCCAGAAGGCCACCTTGGTGGCCCGGTAGTGGTCGCGGACTCTGGGCTTCAGGCCGATGTGCAGGTAGAGCTGGTCCTTAGGGTTGTACTTGGACCAGGCCACTTCTTCAAAGCGGTTGGGTTTGGTGTGGATGAATTTTGTGTCCTGGGGGACAGGCTGGTTGGGGTCCCTAGAGGGGAGGGGAAGACCAGAAAGGAGAGTGAGAGAGGCAAAGCTGGACAGGCTTCTCGACTTGGGAAGGAAGACTGCAGATGAGTCCCTGCACAACTTGGGCTCAGTTGGTTGCATTTGTACGCCTGTGCGCAACGTATCCGAGCAGATACTCTGGGCTTTCTTGCAGTGCATGACTACCTTTTGGATTACATTTGTCCTTGAGATAACCCTCTCATTAGAGACTTCTCAGGAGAAGTACACATGACCCAACGACCATGGGCAAACTGCTCAACATCTCTGGCCTCGAGAGAAATGCAAACTGCAACAACACTGAGGGTCCATCTTTTTCCAGGAAAAAAAAAGAAAAAAGCAATCAGCGTCAAGAAATTAAATAGTGGGCTGTGTGTGGTGGTACATGACTGAAATCCCAGCCAGCCCTTAGGAGGCTGAGGCAGGAATATCCTCATGAATTCAAAGGCAGTCTGGGCTATATAGCAGGTTCCTGTCCAGTCTGAAGAACAGTGGGAGACTGTGTCAACAACAACAATTAATTAATTAATTAAAGGAAAACAAAAAGAAATCACATACTAACAAGAGCTGCCGAGGGTTTCTGGGAAAGCAGGCAGTACACACTCTTGGTAGTAAACTACTACAAGAATGTTCAATGCCAATGTAGATATTCCACCTCAACCCCCTGAAATACCCTAAATGTGTTTTTTTGGATTTTTTTAGGAACCGGGGATTGAAGTCAGACCTTGTATCTAACAGGGAAGTGCTTATTCTACTGAACTATCTCCCCAGCCCCCAAAATACCCTAAATATAGAAACCCTCTTCCAACAAGCTATCCTTCCCAGAGGATTAAGGATGTCACACCACAGCGATCCATTTACAACCACGTTTATGGCGGTACAAGTCATGCTAGATACATGTTGGAAGAAGCGTACATGTCCCTCAAAAGACAAATGGATAAAGAAAATGTGGTGTTTGTGCACCAAGGAGTACTACTCGGCCATAAAGCAAGATACAGTTCAGTCATGTGTAGGAAAAGAGAGGCACAGTACCGAGTGAACTATGTCAGAGACATAAACTTAAATATCAATGGTGATGAACGCAAATAAAGAGCAAGAAAATATAAATAATATGAAATGGGAAGACACATCTTTTGGAAACAGGAAGAGGAGCAGGAGATGAATAAATGGTTAGGAGGGAAAATAACTAGGATTGAGCTATATTCTGGGAGGCTGGGACATAGCTCAGTAGCACAGTGCCTGCCTAGCTAGTGTAAGCGTCTGATTTCAAATCCCGTAAGACATATTATGTCGATCGAATAAGACCCCTTGAAATTTGCAGTCATTGTGTACTGCAAACACGTAGTAATAAAAATAAAAATATCAAAAAATCTATCTGCAACTGAAAAGAAAACCTAAAGGCAATATAATGGTATGCTCATTATGTTTTCACTGTTTGTTTCTTTTTAAGGCACCAAACTGTCTTCAACCACGATAAAGGAACGCTAGATGCTTCGTGAAACATTTTCAGAAATTCATATCGTTTTTAAGTATGCTTCTTAGCCATGGTTTCAGTTCCCCAGAACTGAAAAATATAGGAGGGAAGGAAGAAAGGAAGGAAGGAGGGAGAAAGGGAGGGAAGGATAAAATAAGCTTTATAATTACAAATTTCAACTATATGCACCAGTTTTTTTTTGTTTCCTATTTCAAAGGGTGATGAGTACATACTCAGGCACTGAGAAAAAGATCCAGCAATCTGTCATGAAAAAGAGGACGTCTGGTAATACGGTAGTTGTAGGTGCAGTGACACCTATATGCTGAGGCTGAGCAGATCTCCATGCCCCACACTGAGGATGACTCTGGGTGCCCAATGATCTTGGCAGCCGTGAGCCAAAAGAGTAGTGCATTAATTTTTCTGCAGTAGCAAAAGCAGGCAAAAGGAAAATCACAATTCAGAGATGACCCACAATGGGGGCCACAGAGGTAGCTCAGTGGTCTAAGTGCCTGGTTTAGGCCAACGCAAGGACCAAGATTCAATCTACATGCTGTACCAGCCCTGCCCTGGGCACACTGAGCAGGCCACTGAAACCAGGTATGGTGGCTCATGCCTGTAATCCCAGCACTGGGAAGGCTGACACAAGAGGATCACTATGAGTCTGAGCTGCATAGGGAAACCCTGTTCCAAATACATTAGAGAGAGAGAGAGAGAGAGAGAGAGAGAGAGAGAGAGAGAGAGGGAGAGAGAGAGAGAGAGAGAACCCACAACACACACACAAAACAGAAAATTAAGCAAGTTATCCAGGAAGTCTGTGCAGACAGCTTTTTTCTATTCCTTTCACCTGTGTGGCCATCAGGTGGGATGACAATGGGAGCTCATCATATTTGCTATAAAGGTTTTGAGATGATGCACAACCAGGCATCACCTCATGCAGAAAGTGACTCAATCAGACACTGAAATGCAGAAAAGAAAGAGCTGAGAGTGACTTGCAAATCTGTCCTTTGTTCCCTCTACTGTAAAGCCTGACCTCAGGGTTGCCCCTTCTTGGAACAGAGTTGGGTAGGAAAACAGAAAAGATTTATCAGATACCACATGCAGTACAGATTAAATCAATCTGTTTGGTTGTCCATGAAATGAAAAAAAAAATCAACCAATCAATCAATCAGACTCTCTTTAGCAATCAATTTTCTGCAATTCTGTGTTTCTGAGCTGGGGAGGTATCTCAGCAGTGCAGAGCCTGCCTGGAGAGTACAAGGCCCTGAATTTGAATCCCAATATCAAAAAAGAAATCTACTT
>NW_004524879.1:754353-763510 GCF_000260255.1 Octodon degus
TCTTCTTCTTCTTCTTGTCATCCTCATTATTATCAGCAGCAGCATTATTATTTAATTATTTGGAGATAAGATTTCACTAAGAAACTAAATCGCTCCTGTTGGTTCAGAAATTGTAATCCTCCTGCTTCAGCCTCCAAGAGGGCTGAGATTGCAGGTGAGGCCCACCATACCCGGCTCGCCAGACCTGTAATTTGCACCTATGAATTCCAGAGCAAGTCTCTCAGCCCTAGATGGCTACGCCTCAGTGCTCTGGTTTGTGGTTAAGGATTCCAGGCATGAAAGATACAGAAAGATGTTAAAAACATTAACCAAAGAATGTCAAGAAATAGTATGTACTAAATTTTGAAGCCTAAATAACAACAAGTAAAATATTGCTAAGGAAGTAATATTGATGTACTAATGATAGAATAATTAATCAATAATTGAATAATAATGCAAGAATGATGCATAGGCTGGGGAGATGGCTCAGTACAATAAGCACTTGCTTGGCAAGTGCAAGGTCCTGAGTTCAATCCCCGGTACTGAAAAAAAAAAAAAAATGGTGCAACCGTGGACCAGTATATATGCCTTTCTACAATGTGTGTTCAGAGTATGCATTATTATACATTGTTATAGGGTCTCTTGAATGCTACTTAGAGTTTCCGTGATATATTGGAGGAGTTTTGAACATCCTCATTTGAGAATATCTTTCTTTCTTTCTTTCTTTTTTCTTTCCTTCTCTGTTTCTTTTAGAATGTCTTAAGCAGATGCCACCCTGAATATCCAGCATCTTGAGTGAGTAATAATCCCATATTAGTAGCCCAGGAAAGAAAAAAAAAAAAACAATCAAAATCCTAAGTCTGCTGTGGCACACACATTACTGGTGGAGAGCTATAAATTTAAATATAAATTTAAAATACAGTATATCAGACCGTCATCAATCAAACCACTGTATGTAGTCTGTGCACTACGTAAGGTGTATAAGATACACAAATATTCTGGGTGTTGTAGCTTGCCTAATGTGTTATGTAGAATCTGTATAGTTTTAGGAGCAGGCTGGCCATTATATACTCTGTACCAAAACACATGCACTTTATGTAATTTGTTGCCTTGCATTTTCCATATATAAACCTAATATATGCTGTGCAACCTAGTAAGCACAAGTAAACTTTACACATTTGGATATGAAATGTTACAGAGCCTTATAACAAAGCTTTTTCTCCTTACTTGAAAACATGAATATATTAAAAAATAATCGAGATATGCTATGTGCAGGTGCAAATTCCTTATTATGCCTGTGGTCATTATGTATATCTAAAATGTACCAATAGAATTAATTTTAAGATATTAATATTAAAACTCTAGATTTACTTGAATTTTTTAAAATACTGCTTTTTTGTGTGTTTTAGGGAAGGGTCTACAGGAAGTTCAGGGTCTCACTACTAGATCGGGCTCATAGTGATCTGCCTGTTTACAGCCTCCCAACAGCTGGGATTACAGGCACTCACCACCACACCTAGTCTCAATACATGTTGTTTTGAGAGTGATTTGATTTAATACCTCAGTTGTTTTTAACTTTCTGGAATCTTTTTTCCAGATCTAGTGTTTGTTTTGTTTAAGTGGAATATTCTTGGGATAATTTTTACTCTATTTTTATTGTTTTAAAAGCAGTGGAGGGAGGAAGATAGGAAGAGAAGGAAAGGAAATATAAAACATTGATAAAAAAGATGGAGATAGTTCCTTTTATAAGTGGGAAGGAAAGCAAGAAATGGAAAGAAAGAGGAGGAAGAAAGGGGTAGGAGATGAAAAGGACTTCAGATGCCTTGTGTCCCAGCACCAACTACCTATGGTGAACTGCAAACATGAATTAATAATAAATATTTAAAAAGTGGGAAGGTAAGGAATCCCATTGCTTCTTTTCCACTGACCTGACTTTATTAAGTTGGATCTACCTGGTAGAAACCCTTCATTAATCATGGGATAGGAATACAGAGAGAGAGAGAGAGAGAGAGAGAGAGAGAGAGAGAGAGAGAGAGAGAGAGAGAGAGAGGTACAGACAGTCAGACAAAGAGAATGAGACAGAGAGAGAGGTAGAGACAGGGGGAATATTCTCTGTGTATTGTCTATTAGCCTATTTTTGAAGGCATGTGTTGTATATTTCAAAGGTAAAGAAATACATCTATTTGGTTCTTTAATAATAGAGAAATGGACTTGGACCATCCATATAAAATCAACTCTAGGTTGAAGCCACTCTATCTAGTATTAAAGTTCTTAGAGGTGGAGTTCTTAAATCAAGATAAACTCTTGGGGATTATCAGAACCCCAGTCATTCTCCCTGTCAAACACTCCAAGGACAATGTGATCCTTGGAGTGGGTTATTGTAATTTTATTTTCAAGACCTTTTTTAGCCTACAAAATGTTTTAATTTCCAGGATTGAAATGAAAGATTATAATGATTAAGTGTGGAAAACAACTCTGTCTTTTCCAAAAGACATGCAATGTGTAGCTCTTTCTGTACTTAACAGCACTTCACATGCTTTTCTACCTGCTGTATTGTATTTAAAATATAATTTTAACAGTGTGGTCAAATGCATTTTTAAGAATTGGGGTGCATTTGTTACACATGCACACTATGATTTTTTTTAACCAGTGAACCTTGTATTCAGTCCCCTTGTGCAATTAACAACAAAAATTTCCAGATCTACAAACTGCGGTACAGTATCTAAGGGTGAATCCTGAGGGGACTTGACTGACCTTGTCAGATACAAAAGTTACATTTCTTGTTATATAGGTATTGCTGTACCTTGTTCTTAACCATCCAACAGAAAAGTATAAAAATAAGGTATAAAAAGTAAAGCCATATTAATATGCTGAGCTATAAAAGGCTCAAGTCAACAATTTCTGACATTGCTGGTCCTAGGGATAGCCCACTACTATTATGGACTACTGGACTATTTGGATTACTTTTTTTCTGAATTCAGGCACCTACAATATTTAAATGGCAATGGAATATCCTTCTCTGGCAAAACTAAAGAGGCGATACAAATGAAGGACCATTTTGTATCTGTATATACAAAATAGTTAGGATAGATATACAGCTCCTTTTCCTTAATTCAATGAGAAGAAAGATTTGTACTAATAGCGATTGAACAGGATATCATGTCTGCATCTTTTACTGTGAATCGCCACTATGAAGACAACAATATGCAATGTATTAATTATTGTAACTGTCCTACTAACCTGTTTTGAAACTATCTTATTACTGAAGGCTTATTTTTTTGGGGGGTGCTCCTCAGGTTGATTTTTTTTTTTTCGGAACTCGGGATTGAACTCCGGCCCTTGTGCTTGCCAGGGAAGCGCTTATTCTACTGAGCCATCTTTGTTTCTCAATAAAATTAAGCAAAACAAAAAATGAAAAATTTCTACAGTTCAAAAGCAGTGTAGGAATTTGCCTCCTGGTAATAGGAGGTGTTCAGTCCCTCCTCCCAGGCACTAGGTGGCGCTAGATGGTTATTTAGTTTAAAATAACCTTTGGAGATTTGCAGAAAAAAATGAATGCACATTGACTGCAGTAAATCATATAAACAGCCTAAATATACTATGGTACCTCTTGTATAAGAAACCCCAAGTATGAGTGGTGTAAAAAGCAAAATCAAAGAGGTTATGGGAAACAGGGAGTTGCCTACTTTCTATACGCAAAGGAACCCAAGAGATGGAGTGAGATGGAACAGGGAAGGACATAATATGAACAAAAATGTGTTACGCGTGTGTACCAGCTTCCGCTGAGGAAAGCGTCATTCTGTCCTGAGAATATGGGCTAATAAAAAGTAATCCAAGGTAACCTGAAATTCTCTGTCAGCCTTTGTCTGTAATTTTCGTTTTCTTTTCAAAGATATTGAAATGGTTGGATGCCTAAGAGAAAAGTCACTTGACAACGCCAAGATTATATTTCTGGGAATGAAGCTAAAAATAAATCCAAGTATGTGCCACTTTTGTTTGCTTTTAAAGATGATCCTCCTATTTCCAAATGTTCATGGTACCAAAGGTCTTTGACGTGCAATGCTTACCAACAGACTTCCTGTTTCCAATGACCTAAAGAGAGGTCACTATCTTTTCATCTTTCTCCTTCTAAACAGCTCTCAGATAAAATCTGTATCTTGCCTTTTCTCCTTCCTTTTTTCTTCCTTTCTTCCCTCTGTTCTACTTTCCTTTCCTTACCTGTTTGTCCTGTCCTGTCCTACTCTTCCTTTCCTTTCATTTCTTTTTATTTCCCTTCTATCCTTTCTTCTTTCCTTCCTTCTTTCCCTTTCATCCATTCATCATCCATCTTTTCATCCATCCATCCATCCATCCATCCATCATCCACCCATCTATTCATCCATCTTCTACCCATCCATCCATCCTTCCATCCATCTTCCACCCTTCCATCCATCCTCCATCCATCCATCTTCCATCCATCCATCCAACACCCACCCATCCACCCACCTACCCATCCATCCATCCTTCCATTGATCCTTGTTCCATGAATCCATCCATCTATCCATCTGCCATGAATCCATCCATTCATCCATCCATCATCCATCATCCTTCCATTCATACATTATACCTCCCTCCACCTATCCATTCATCCATCATCCCTCCATCTGTCCATCCATCCATCCATCCATCTTCCACCCATCCATCTTCCATCCATCCATCTATCCATTATCCGTCTATCACTCATCCATCCATCCATCATTCACCCATCCATCATCACTCCATCCATCCATCATCCATCCATCATCCATCCTCCATCATCCTTCCATCCATCCATCATCCCTCCCCCTCCCTCACTCCCTCTCTTCCTTCCTCCATCCATCCATCCATCCATCCATCCATCCATCCATCCATTATCCGTCTATCACTCATCCATCCATCCATCCATCCATCCATCATTCACCCATCCATCCATCATCACTCCATCCATCCATCATCCATCCATCATCCATCCATCCATCCCTATATCCATTTTCCTTTCCTTCTTACTCTCAAATACTGCAGCCATCAGCAAGTGCTAATGAAAATCTGTTGACTTTATCAGGCTTCATTTTTTGTGGTTATTCCATTAAGTGTGCCAGGAGTGAGTCTAGATTCCCAGGACACTAAGCTATATATGGCTCATTTTCAAAACATGTGACACAAATGATGAAGAACAGTATGTGTCCCAAGGAACGGTAGCCCAGCCTGTTGAGACAGGAGGTATGCAACAGGAGGATTCTGATACGAGAAACCCAGAAAGGACCAGGGCGAGATGTGAGGAACACATCACACACATCTTTCCTGTTTCAAGAGAATAAAAACCCAGCCTGTGCTTAGTGCCACGGCAGCATCAGGCATGGACCTTCCTTCCCAGTGTGTAAGAGTCACTGTTGGGGCCCTCAAATTAAGATACGCTGGCCTCCTGCCAGGCATGGTGATGCAAGCCTGTAATTCCAGCACTCAGGAGGCTGAGGCTGGAAGATCTCCATGAGATCCTGGTGGGCTATGTCGTGAGTTCAAGACCAGCCTTACCTATAAAGCAAGATCCTGTTTCAAGAACAACAACAAAGAAAAATAACAACAAACAAATGCTGAAAACCAAAATAACAGCAGAGAAGATACACTGACCTCCCAAACAGCATCTCAGAAGCAACTTTCTGATGGATCTAGGTTCATGGTGGCCATAAGTGGTTACAGAGCAGGAATGCCCAGCATGGGTGGTAGTGTAGAAGTTGGCACTCAGAGGAGAGCAGAAAAGCCACCGATGTTGGGGCACGGAGGGAACAAAGAATGCTCTAAGCTGTGGAGAAGTTTATTTTCTAGGAAAGCAGGGGGAGCTAAATAGAAACCAGCCCATCATGCAGGGGCTTTAGAATGGGCTCTGCTCCCCTTTTTATAGGGGCAAAGAGTGCAGTGTGGGGCTGCTGAGTGCACATAATTCATTTTTACTTCTCTTCATCTCTTTCCCCATCTGTCTTTCCATCTGTTAATCTCCTTCCTTTTATCAAAAAACCCACCCCGAGTCCGCTATGATCCATCCTTCAGCTTGCTTTACAAGTTCATTCATACACTGACTTTCTCATGTATAAGCAAACACATGCTATTTAAGCTTGTGTGTCTTATTTATTTGACTTAATGTCATGGATTGAAAGTTCATCCAGGTGCCTAAAAATGATTCAAGTTTATCCTTCTTCATTGCAGCATAGCACTCCACAGTGTGGGCATAGCAGATTGTCTGTGCTCATCGATTGACTGATGGACAGACAGGCTGCTTTTAAAGGTTAGCTGTTCTGAGATGAGCTACCATACACATGGCTGTGCTGCTATAAACATGGACTGCTGTGACACAGTGCCATCACGCCCTTTGTGCACAAGGGTACAGGGACAATGGCTGGGTCATTATAAAAGTCTGCAGTTTTTGACCATTCAGATAGCCCTAAGAAACTAAATGAAAATTATTATTGTAAACCTTCATGGTCTGGCGTGGTAGGAGGATCTCTATGAGTTCCAGGCTAACTTGGGCTCCACAGTGGGTTCGAGCTTATCCTGAACTGCACAGTGAAATCTTGTGTCAAAAGATAAACAGACAAAAAAAAATCCCTAAAACAACAAGAACAAAAAACTTGATGGCTTCCTTGATGTTTGTCCATTTTGTTGTTAAAGAAATAAATTCCGTCATAGAGTCACATCCCTGTCACTTGTCCCCACTACCTTTTGATCCCTCCAGGCCACCATAATGGCTTTTATTAAACCGAATGCACAAAGCCTGACCCCTGAAGGTTGGTTTACTTACATGTTCTTCCCATCTGTCTCTATGTCTTTAGTGAAGACCAGATTATTAAGCCGCTGCTTGTCAAGAAAAAAAAGAAAGAAAGAGGGCCTGGAGAGATGGCTCAGAGGATAAGTGCTTCCCTGGCAAGCACAAGGGTCTGAGTTCAATCCCTGGTTCCGAAAAAAAAAAAAAAAAAAAAGAAAGGAAGAAAAGAAATAAAGGAAGACAAGAAAATGAAAAAGCAGACAAAAATCAGAAGTGATATAAATGGACTTTTGGTAAAAGTCAAAGCATTGGGACTTTGGCATTTCATGAACCTCCCAGAAATACTCTATAAAACTAAAGGGCCTCAGGGTGTCTGATTCTGACCCTTGCTGTCTTAGAACCAGGAAAACTGACCCTTTGTCTGTGCCCGGAGCACCTCCACTTTTAACTCAGCACAAGGTCGTCCAGGTTAAGTAGCCCAGCACAGGCAGGTAGGAGGGTCGGATGCCTCATGGGTTTTTGTACATATGCCACAGTGCAAGAGATGAAGAACAGGTGCACCATGCTTGTAGTCGTGTGAGATACTTGGGATTCAAGTTTCTGCTGTATATGGATAAGATGCTTAGAAGAATATCGGCCAATCCTGTTGTGTGTGTTCCTTTTGCTTGCTTATATTTTCTACTACACTTAGGCCAAATATATAATATATGCAAATATATGCAGACATTTGCATAAATACAAGATATATGTTACATAAGAAAATTTATTTTTATTTTAATTAATGTATATTTCTATGTCTCCTTGTTTCCTCACCCCACTCCTGTTCCTAAACACACAGTCAGTCTTTTTTGTCTGACGTTCATACCTGCAACAATTCAAACAAGAAATTTTGAGGAGTGTCTGAATGAAACCATCAGTAATGAACACTTGTGGATTGATTCTTCAGAATCCCCTAAATGGTCCAAGACAAAGATTCTTCAGTTACTTAGATACCACTTACCTTTCTGTAAGCAGGATAAGTCACGTAGAGAGGATTCGAAATATGTACAAGCGTATGCAAATGTCCTCTGAAAATATATATGTGCATGTGACTACATAAACACTTGGTCATATATACACATGTACTATGTACTAAGATATAAATGTCATCTATTCATGAATGAACGGATATATACTCGTAGGGCTCTGTAGTGAGTTCTGTTTCCGAAGTGGAACTTGTGTCTTAGTATTTTTTTTAAATTATTATTATTATTATTTATTTATTTTTGGCAGAACCCGGGGATTGAACTCGAGCCCTCGCACTTGCCAGGGAAGCGCTTATTCTACCGAGCCGTCTCCCCTGCTCCTGTTTGTGTCTTAGTAATGCTTTTATTTAGACAATTAAACAGGATCATCATCAGGCTGGGGACCCTATGATCATCTTTGAAAGAACCAGTCGAATATATATGACACCCACACACTAGCCGGAAGAACTTGTAGGAGTTTCAGTCAGCTCCTAGCCCTCAAGTAAAGTTCTGTACTTTTTTCTGTTCTATTTTTTGGTACTGCTTTGTATTCTCTTCATATGATACTTTTTAAAAAAAAAATTTAAAAGTCCTTGTTTGTCAGAAAACTACTTAGGAGTAAAAAGTGAGATGAAAGAAAGGAGAAAGAAAGGAGCAACAGACAGAAAAATTAGACAGATGATAGTTAGATAGAAAATATTAGATAGAGATAGAATGATAGAGATAGATGATAGATACATAGAGATAGATGATATATACAGATTGATATATTGTAGATAGATACATAGATGATAGATATAGATAGATAATTAGATTGATAGATGATAGATAGATACATAGAGATAGATGATAGAGATAGACACAGAGATAGATAGACAAATAGATAGATAGACAGACAGACAGATAGATACATAGATACATAGATAGATACATAGAGATAGACTATATATAGATAGATAGATTGTAGATAGATACATAGAGATCAATGATAGATATAGATAGATAGATAATTAGATTGATAGATGACAGATAGATACATAGAGATAGATGATAGAGATAGACAGACAGACAGATAGATAGATAGATAGATAGATAGATAGACAGACAGACAGACAGACAGACAGATACATAGATACATAGATAGATACATAGAGATAGATTATATATAGACAGATAGATAGATTGTAGATAGATACATAGAGATCAATGATAGATATAGATAGATAATTAGATTGATAGATGACAGATAGATACATAGAGATAGATAATAGAGATAGACAGATACATAGATAGATAGACAGACAGACAGACAGTCAGTCAGACAAATACATAGATAGATAGATAGATAGACACATAGACACATAGATACATAGATATATAGATATATAGACACATAGAT
>NW_004524879.1:763650-765311 GCF_000260255.1 Octodon degus
ATTATTATTATTATTATTATTATTATTATCATTACTATTATTAGTAGTATTTTTTAAAGAATCTGGGCTCTACGCTGACGATCTAGCCGAGTGCCCGAGCAGTTGCCTACCACATTTGAGGTCCTGGGTTCGGTTCCCAGTACCGCCCTGAAAATGGGTTCCTACAGATGCTGCTCTTGAAAACAACCAAAGAGTGAGTTCTGCTACGTACACACCACCTGTCAACTGGAGAGAACCCCATTGCCCTGCTGAGAAGCCACGGAGCAGGGCCACTGGGGCATGCAAACTCGCACGTACCCGGTCTTGGCGAAGTTGGTCCAGTAGGTCATGACCACAGCGCTCAGCATCACGTCGTTCTTGGAGAAGTTGCAGCTGAAGAGCTCAGTGGGGCCGATCATGGGGATGCCAAAGACATAGGGGACCTCGTCCCCGTGGGCCGAGTCCGCCCAGCTCGGCTTCATTTCGCTCTGGCAGTGGTGGTAGAAGGCGTAGAAGTAGGTGGGCGACCCGTACTGCGCGTGCAGGTCGGCCGTGGCCACGGCAGGAGCCACCCACTGGTGGTCGGTGAACAGGGCCACCAGCGTCTTGCGCCGGGTCTCGGGGTTCTCCTTGTCGGCCCAGTCCGTGTACATGAACTTGATGGTCTCCCTCAGGGTGTCCTTGCCCTCGGGGTAGCCGTAGAGGTTGTCCACGAAGTTGGACACGGAGAAGTCGAAGTCGTTGGGCGTCACGCCGTCCTCGTTGTCCACGATGCCGTCCACGAACTTGAGCCCCTCACCCTGGTTGACGCCCAGCATGATGTCGTAGTTGAGGAACTCGCCCTGCTCCATGAGGATCTGGGGGTCGTCGGGGATGACGTCCCCGTCGATGACCGGCCCGAAGGCGATGTGGTAGGTGGCCGGCGTGATGGCCTGCTGGATGAGCTCCTTGTAGTTCTTATTCCGCAGGCATTCCACCAGGTCCGTGGTGTCCAGCATGTTGCAGCCCACTTTGTCTGCCAGCATCCGAGTGTACTTGGCAGGCTGGTAGTTCACGGCCCAGCTGGACAGGGCCGTCCCGCTCTGGATGATGGCTTTCTGGAAGAGGCCTGCAGGTGCAAAATTGGGGACATGCAAATGAAAACCCGCGGGACACAGGGGCAGCTTTGCACGGCGCGAAGAAGGCCCCGATTGTTGGCAGCTGCTGCGGGGAGAAGCATTCAGCTCGAGCTGCGTGTCTTTGGCCCTTTGTGCGCCCCTCATCCCTCCAGGCCTGGGCATTCATTTTCGGGGATGTTACTTTGCACACTTACATGCGCACACGTGTGCATGCGCACTCACGCACACACCTACACAGGCATACAGGCATGGAGATACACATGCGGCAGAGCTTAAAAAATAAAAGTGTTCTGATTTTCCTTTTTTTTGTAGCAGCAGGGATACAAAGCAACAGGAGAAGAGAGAATTGCAATGTGCCAGTCGATTTTCATTTCAAAATTTCATGTAGGATTTGACTCCAAATACCATGCATAAACATTCTCTCCCTATAAGTTCATTAGTGGATGTGATTCTGCAGAGAGAGAGAGAGAGAGAGAGAGAGAGAGAGATAGAGAGAGAGAGAGAGAGAGAGAGAGAGAGAGAGAGAGAGAGAGAGAGAGAGAGAGAGCTACACACACCCACAAA
>NW_004524879.1:766360-769536 GCF_000260255.1 Octodon degus
GTGACAGGTAACAGGCAAATGGATGATGCGTAAGATAATTATCTTAGCACAATTAGTGTGCTCATAATTAGCATAATTCTTTCTTATCTCTTTTTCTTGCTTCTGATCATTCGGTCCTGTCTAGTTTTGCCCACTCTATGCACTCCTTGCAAAGAGATTTTCAAATTTCGTATCTTCTGGGAGCGATTTGTAATTTACGAAGCCCTTGAGTAAAACTCAGTAACCCTTATAACCTCTCCCAGGTTAATCTTTTAGCTTTTTCTTTTCTTCTTTTTGCTGGGATAACATTGCTTCAATGAATGTCTTTGTCAAATGCGTTGTAGCCAGGTTTATTTTGGATTCATAGGAGCCCAGCGTTAGCATTCTGAAGCCACAAAACCTGTCCAGAACCCACGTTATCTGTAGGATCATTTGATGCACGCTTGGAAGAGGAGCTGTGGTTAAGTGCGGACACAAAGGCTTGTCTAGACCATAAACACCTCTAATCTATTGATTCCAATAATGAGCAACTTCCCTGGGATGCGCTTGGCCTCCCCTGGTTCGGCTGTTGCCAAAGCCCTCTCGGATGATTACAAAGAGGGCTGTGGTTCTTTCTGCAGAACAGAGTGAAAAATCTCAAAAATGTAAAAGAAAAAATATCTTATTGAATAGGGCCAGGGATATAGCTGAATGACACAGTGCCAGTGCCTGCCTGGGATGTGCAAGCGCCTGAGTTTGATTCCTGGTTAAAAAAATTTGAAAAATTATATATCTATGTCTATATCTATATCTATCTATCTATCTATATCTATATCTATCTATCTATATATCTGCATGCAAAATAACTGATTCATCGTCTCTTCATGTTTTCTGAGGTTTTTTAAATTTTATTTTTACACTGGTGCCATGTTTCTGATATACTTCGGTATGTTTTCTTATTGTTGTTTTTTTATTCTTCATTGCTGTGCGCTACTTGATCCATATGGGTACCCTCTGAGGTACTCATACCAAATATATCAAATTTTCATCCTTTTTACTTTCCTTTCCCCTCAAAATTCTCTAGTTAAGTGTTCAGCCTACTTTTCCTATTGTATGATATTATGAAGAATGAAGGAATTCAAGTTCTGAACAATTTTTTTTTATGGTACCGGGGATTGAACTCAGGACCCTGCGCTTGTCAGGAAGTGCTTATTCTACTGAGCTATCTCTCCGGCCCCCTCAGACAAATTTTTGAAGGGAAAAAAAAAACATTGATTACATTTTGTTAGAAAATAAATGCAGAGATATTGTGGAAGGGAAAAAAAGTGCCCAAAAGGAAAGAACAACGGGTATGTGGGAAAGGAGAAAGGAGGAAAGAGAAAATAAGATAGATAGGTAGATAGATAGATAGATAGATAGATAGATAGATAGATAGATAGACAAAATCTAAGCTAATTGTACTAGTAATTGGAACTAGTTCGTTGAAAGGAATGATTTGTGTTCACATTGTTTGATTAATTTTGTACTTCTATCTCTTGTAATCTGGGCAAATGCTTTGAAGATAACAATGCACATTTCACTGGCCAATCTTCGCTTTCCTACTATCTCGTTTTGACATTCCGTGTCAATGTTTTTCTTGCTCTTCTCTCTTTAAATTAAAAAAAAAAAATCTGTGGCAAAACGAATCACTCTTCTTATTCAAATAAACAAATCGAGGGACAGTAACTCCAGAACCTCGTCCACAGAGCTACAGAGAGCAAAGGGAAGAAGAGAAAACTGCCACGGAACATAACCGTGCCTGCTTTTCAGATCCGCGATGGTGCAAGCCCCTCATGCCGGCCCCAGACAGAAAGACTCCCAAGCCCAGCAGGAGGAAGTTAGTGAGAACCCATCTCACAAATAAAATCGAAAGAGCTGCAGATGTAGCTCTGCAGTAGTTCAGAGCTCCTGGGCCAGTATCAAACAAAACAAAACAAAGCCCAAGCAACAAAAATACTTGCATGGGCTGTGCAGCCACTTTTGAGCAGGGTACGACTTGGAACTGCAAACAGTTCGTGGAAAGACTGAAGTCGCAAATAATTTTGGTGAAAGAAGTCAGCACGCATGGTGAGCGACACTTACACCAAGGATGGTACAGAACAAAGCCTGACCCTCTCTGACCATTGCGTCTCTGTGCCCAGCATTTGTGGACACGCCGCCTACTAACTCCAGGCTGGGTGGGTTCTGTGGATTTCTCTGCTTCTTAGGCTCAGAGAGGAGAAGTTAGCCCTTGCATGTAGCAACGCTCGCTTTCACTTCTTGGGAGCTCTCTTTGGGGTCTCTAGTCTGATCCTCATTACTCTTTCTCCTGCTCATAGGCCACAAGCAGCTTTGGTAGTTTGCTTGCTGCAGGGTCTCACTACGCAGCTTGGACTCGTGGTGATCCTCCTGCTTTCAGCCTCCTCAGTGCTGGGATTAGAGGCATGCGTCACTACGCCCGGACACTGGGCGGCTCAGCCCCCCTGGTGCGGTGCACGGTGCTGGGGATCGAATTGCAGTCAGTCCCTGAGCTTGCCTAAGCATGCCTAAGCAGGTGCTTTAGTTTGCTGTGCTATCTAGCCAGGCCTCTCTGTAGTTTCTGTCAGCAGCTGAGAAAGCAAGCTAAATACTTCCAGGCCTTCAGTTTCTTGCTTACCTAGGGAAGAGAGAGAGGAAACAAAAAAGAGAGAAAAAAGAGAGAAAGAACCTGCTGTTTTACACCTAGTACAATCTATGTGTATGCAACAGACTATTCTTAAGAAGAAAAGATGATACTCATACGTAATGGAGTACTACTCAGTCATGAAGAAGGATGACCTAGAGCTCAGATGGATGACTTTGAAAGCATAATGTGAAGTGAAATAAATGAGACACAGAAGCTTCAATATCAAATGGCTTCTCTTTCACGAGGGAGCCGAAGGAAAAATAAACTGAGGAGAACATAAGAGGTTCAAAATAGAAGAATAAGGAGACCGATCTTTTGCAAATTGGGAGACCAGGAGCAGGAGGGGGAGAGGAGACAGGGTAAGCAACGGAGTTGTAAAAGACAAAGTGTGTTCCGTACATGGTCTCCCCATGAGGGGTCGGTCACTGTGCACTGCGGAACAAAGATTAAAACATGCACTCATTTAGTTCAGAAGCTATGAAGAATCAACATAAGATAAGAAGAGAAACCACTTTTAAAAACACTAGACTAAAGC
>NW_004524879.1:770181-771889 GCF_000260255.1 Octodon degus
AAATAAAATAAATAAATAAATAAACCGACAACACAAATACATTAAAAAAATGAACACTGTTAAAAGCGAGTTACAGCGTAGAGTAGCAGCACATGCCTGCAATCCCAGCATTCTAGGAGGCTGAGGCAGGAGGATCTTAAGTCTGAGCTCAGCCTAGGCAACTTGGAGAGAGCCTTTCTGAGATGTGGAAAAGCTAGGGATGTGGAGAAGCGGAGTGCTTGGACGTTTGACGACCAAGCAGGAAACCCCAGTACCAGAGCCTGGGAGGAGGGAAGCGGTTAGGGAAAGAGAACATTGACTACAATGTCTAAGATGTTCTATAGAGATTTCCAGTGAGACTGCAGCCAGCCCAGGGGGCTGGACGTGGCCCCGCCTGGGGTAGGGCTGCTTTCTGAGTCGGCAGGCCCACCTGCTGCCCACCTGCTGCCCACCCCGGGGCACCCTGGTTACCTTCTGAGTAGTGCGACAAAGTCAGAAGACTGACGCAGGAGGCTCCGGCTCCCGACCCGAAGATGGTCACCCTCTTGGGATCTCCCCCGAAGGCTGCTACATTCTCCTCGACCCACCGCAAGGCTTGGATCTGGTCCAGGAGGCCGTAGTTACCTTTGGCTGCCTGGTCCCCGGTACTTAAAAAGCCTGCAAAGGAAAAAAAAAAAAAAAACACAAAAGGACAGAGGGTTGAAGCTGTAGCTCAGGAGTGCAGAATTTGTCTAAGGAGCTCAATGACGCGGGTCCAACTCAGCAACGCAAATATAAATATGCGAAAATCGAACCCAGGATAATCTAGACCGCAGCTCCAAGAACATCACCACTGTTCACAAGGACATCTCCGGTCTTACCTGTTCTTTCTTTCTCTGTTGCATCGTAAATACAACACAACACTGCAGAGAAATGTTTCATAGCAGAGAAAATTGCATTACACATAAATGCTGGGGATTTTTTTCTGTTGGCATTATAGCAAAATATCTCCACTCTACCTACACAAGGGACTAAGAAGATGAAAGGGATCGGAAATATTTCTAACGGAATACTAGAAAGTATTTTACAAATTGCCTGGCATGTACAAAGACTGTGAGTTCAATTCAAAGTATCTCAAGTTAAAGAGACAGTACAGCAGTAATTGATATGACATGACAAGCAGTACGTAATTAGAAGACCAGAATGGCAGGCATTCCACGCGTGACCCTACTATTTCACGTTGCTATCTTCAGTGCAGTCGCTTAGTTCACAGGTGTCAGCATATAGAGTTAGTCAGGGTGAGAATCCTTCCAATTAACTGCTAGTTTCAAAAACCTGCTGAAGATTCTCAGGATCATTGCCTTGCCCATCTTGTGCATAGAAATGTATGGCTTTGCCCCTGCCATGAGTCCTAGCTTTTCTCCTTGCCATCTCTTTGTTATTTAATTCTTAAGGTCTTTCTTTCCTTTTATTTGTGTCATAATTTTCTATTTTTATTTCTTCTTTTGAGTTCGTAGACTAGGGCGACTATACACTATTTACACATGTGGGTCTGGTTTATTTCACTTATGTGTATATCTTCAAGTGGCATCCACTTATATATGAAGGCTTCGAGTTTTATCATTCTTTGTAGCTGAATAATACTCCATTGTATAAAAATACCACATCTTTTTCATCCATTCCTCAGGTGATGGGCATCTTCATTGGTTCCAAGATTTGGCTATCACAAATTGCGCTGCTATAAATATAG
>NW_004524879.1:772974-774376 GCF_000260255.1 Octodon degus
GGAGCTGCAGCCTAGAGCCTGGAATATACTAGGTAAGTGCCTTAACCTTATGTTTTTAATAGAGGAAAAATACCAGAATATTCATACCAAAATTATAATCCTATAGTCTCATTCAAAAGTCAATACCATACCACAGCTTTCTGCCAAGCACCATGTAGTGGGTAAGCGTGGAAGCTGACCACCTGGATTTCATCCAAGCAATGCACCCAGGAATTCTCTCTTAGTATTTGCAAACAAGATCATTTTTCTTTTTGCCATGGGATAGGGAATCACATATTCCCTCTAGTTCCCGGTTGTTTCCACACTGTAAAAATACTTTGACACATGCTGTTGATGTAATCAAGTTGTTTTGCAGGAAGAAAAATGGTCTCCTAGTCAAACACCAAATTATGTGTTTCTATTTTAAACTATCAACCAAGCAGAGGTCCTGTCTCAGGTAGAGAAGAAAATACAGACATTTTACTTTCTTTACAATTGTTAGCTTCCGTCATTTCCTCAGCGGCAGATTATGTGCTTTGTGTATATCAGACTTAAGACTCAGAAAAGCTTCATGGGGTGAAATTAGGGCTAAAGACAGACAAGTATATTTGCCTGTCAAGCTATTGTCAGTGCTGTATCCACCAGCATTAGACATGTTACAAGAAATCAAGGATTCAGGCAAGAAAAAAAGGAATTTTCCTGGCAACGTCACCATCTATCTGAAATATTTCCATGATACAATTATTATTATTTATTTTTCCTCCAGGTTGACAAACACCAGGAACCCTGTAGATTTACCGTCTTTGGTTTTCCCTTTTCGGTAGAGAAAGCAAAAACGACAGCAACCAGTCTATTTGGAAACAAGAGCATTCGCCCTGCTTCACATGAAGGTTGAGAGACATCCTTATACATAAACCTGTTACCTGTCAAATAAGAGTTGCTCAAGATCTGTTCATAAGAGAAAGGTACGTTAATAAAACAAAACAAAGAAAATCGGAAAACACCGCAATTCTAACTTACTGCGGAAAGAATGGCCATTGTC
The DNA here is from genome assembly GCF_000260255.1 of Octodon degus. Classification (NCBI taxonomy): domain Eukaryota; kingdom Metazoa; phylum Chordata; class Mammalia; order Rodentia; family Octodontidae; genus Octodon; species Octodon degus. The sequence continues at coordinate 773,996 of NW_004524879.1, forward strand.
ACAAAAGTCAAGAAACTGGAAGAGCAGATAACTTCCAAAAAGTACAATAGATGTTGTAAAAGGGAAAGAAAGTGATCAAAAGAAAAGAACAAGAGGGATGGGGTAAAAAAGAAGGAGTGTGTGTGTGTGTGTGTGTGTGTGTGTGTGTGTAGTGTTTAATTGTTTGATCCATTTTGTAGCCTGATATCTGGTAACCTGAGCAGCTAGTCTGAAGATAAAAATATGTAGGATAATAAGCATTGTTAATGTCTTACCGTCTTGTTTCAAAATGTTGCATCATTTTTATTTTTTTCTCTTTAAAATTAAAAAAATATCAAAATGTAACAAATGCCTGGGGGTCTAGGAGGAAAACAGAATAATCTTTATTGGCGGTGGGAATGT
>NW_004524879.1:775026-776922 GCF_000260255.1 Octodon degus
ATACGACCTCCTTCAGGAGCCAGGCCAAGAGGGAAATATTTTAATCAAAGCCTTTCAGTTCCTCACCGTAAAGGTCCCTGCAAGAAGTCCGTGTCATGAGATTTTCGGGACCAGCACGCAAGAATGAAAATTATTCAAACGGATGAAAAATGATATTCTCTAGGACACATACCAGAAGTCAGTCATGACCTCACTTACTGCACACTGAAGCCAATTATGTGGCCAGGACCAAGGATGCTTTAAGAAAATCATTTGTGCAAGAAAACACAGAACCAAAGGAAAGCATGCAATGATTTATTAGTTAATCATTTATTGTTTCTCAGGCCCTTTTTCAGTTGGAGCCAGGGCCTCCCTTTGTAACGCAGACTGTAGGCAACTCGGTGCACAGCTTGGGCTGACCTTGAACTCACAGAGACCCTCCTACCTTGGCCTGAACCTGCTGTTACTAAAGGCAAAATCTGTCACGGCCAGCTCATTAAAGTAGCACATTGAAATCACACAGACCTGATACATCAGGACGAGTGAAAATCATCATTTCTGTTTTAAGGATTTTTTGATTGCTTTATTATTTATTTTCATTTTTTTTTCTTAAAAAAAAAAGGATTGCTAGCTCCCCCGTGTTCTGTCTTTTCAAGTTATCATGTAGATGGTGCACAAAGCCCGTGTCGGCTTCCGTATGTCAGTGAATTCCGTCCAGTAACTGTACAGAGCCCTAGGGTCCTGAATGTCAGCCCAATTAAATAACTGTTCTGATTTCTCCAGTTATTTTTATAAAATATATCGCATCCTCAACCCACGTATCTCATGTGGGGCTAAAGACATTTTTAACTACTTTAAGTTGAAATCATATTCACTCAAAGTTTAACATGGATGGAGTTCTAGAAATAATATAAAGAACAATAAAAATATAAGAATAAAAATTGTATTTCTTGTACAGTGTATACTAAAACTTTTACAAAATTTTTATTCATTGTAATGTGAAAAATGATAAAACAGCAATGAGACAGTTTCAAAACAGGTTAGTAGGTCAGTTACAATAATTAGTACGTTGCATATTGTAGTCTTCATAGTAGTTATTCAGAGGACAAGATGCAGACATGATATCTTGTCTAAACAATATTAGCATAAACCTTTCTTCTCAATAAGCTATTTTGATTATACTGAATTATTTTGCTGAATTTGAGACCTGCAATCTTTAGACTAGCATAAAGTATGAAAACGTGCCTTAAAGACCTCCAAATACAACTTCTTTAACTGCAAGGGAACACCCATCCCTAACAAAAACAAACAAACAAACAAACAAAAAAGGGATCTGTTGGGAGCCACGAAGCTAGGAAATCGATCAAATGTGTGTAGGTGGGACTTGGCCCAGTGCCTACAGCAAACGAGCTACCCCAGTCCTGAGAAGAACTTCCTGTCTGGTTAAGGTCAGCTATTGGGGGCCTGCCCATTAGCTCAGTTGTTTAAGTGCCTGCTTAAGCAAAGCAGTCAGGCTCTGAGTTCTGTGGTTCGATCCCCAGATCTCATCCAGACCTGCCCTTAAGGCATCCTGTGTGGGCCAAAAAAATAAATAAATAAATAAAATAAAATAAATCCTTCTGATTAAGGTCAGCTATTAAATCCCTAGGTGACTTTGTGTCATGTGTTACTAACTCTGCTAAAGTATAAATAAAGGACCATTTTGTTGTGAAGAAAGCTAACTGGTACACAAGTTTCCAAGTAAAGAAATCTGATGGTCAGCCTTGTAACAAATCTCTTTTGCTAATTTATTACTTTTCTTCTTTTCTTTTCCTTTTGTTTTACTGGGGATTAAACTCTGAGCTTCACTGAACTATACCCCCAGCCCTTCCTTCCTTCCTTCCTTCCTTCCTTCCTTCCTTCCTTCCTTCCTTCCTT
>NW_004524879.1:777767-778964 GCF_000260255.1 Octodon degus
CCCCCATCCTTCCCTCCTTCTCCATATTTATTTGGAGACAAGGTCTCACCAGTTTTCCCAGGCTGGCTGGGACCTTTCAGTGCTCAAGTTTTGCTATCCTTCATCCTCATTTTTCACACCCACGTTTATTTAAAGCTTGCCACTGCTCTTTTTCTTGCCTTAACTGCAACTATTCTTTTCTGAAAATTGGCAAAGAAATCCTGGAGCCTGAGCTAAAAGCTGTAATTCTCCAAGTCATGCCTATTTCTGGGCCATACGCTTTTGGCCTCCCCATAGTCCCATCATCAATGCAGTCATGGCCGCCTGATTATAAAAAAAAATGGATAAAATTATGAGCATCAACACTATAGGCATAAACCAAGCAGCCCTATGTCTCTGACATTTTCTTTTCTTTTTTTAAAAATGTATTTGGTACAGAGTCTCACTACATACTTCGGACTTGTAGTGATCCTCCTGTTTCAGCCTCCCTAGCATTGGGATTACAGGTGTTTGCCATCCTGCCCAGACTCAGTGGCCAGCTCAATGCACCGTGGGGGTGGGCCAGGGATGGACATCTGGTCCCTGTGCTTGTCTAAGCAGGCGCCTACTCAGCTGAGCTATCTCACTGGCCCTTCTCAGTATTTTCTATAAACATCGTTGTTCCGATAGACGGAAACAGCTACCCAGAGATTGTGATGCAAACACATCTCCAAGCTGAAAGTGACATAACTGAATTCAGCAATGGGGATAAGCTTTCACTGTGTGAGACGAGGTGGAGATGGACTGCGTTGGCCTGGTTTCCTACATGTGCTCTCTGCATAAGGTCATACAGGGTATCTGCATAACCCAAGAGTGTGCGGTGTTGGTGGTTACTGTGTACAGCATGGTGTGCTTTGGCTAATGTCATGCAAGGGATGTGGGAGACACCAAATAAAGATATAAAAATATAAAGATATAAAATAAGGAAAGAAATTTAATATGGATTTATGGTTAAGTCTAGGTATATAGAAATTTCATTTGTTTTAGTTCTGTTTTTTTGGCCACAATTTTTTTTTTTCATTGCTTGCCCTTTTTTTCATTTTTCTGCTTTCTCTTTTGTATCATTCTCTTTTCCTTCCCTCTCTTCCTTTATCATTCTCTGTCTCCTATTATTTACTTACTCTCTCTCTCTGTCTCCCTCTCTTTTTCTCTCTGTCTCTAAGTTTCGGTCTCTTTGTC
>NW_004524879.1:779549-790068 GCF_000260255.1 Octodon degus
CAGGTGGATAGCGGAAATTTGCTCTACACACTAGATGCTGCAGCTTTCCCTGTATCTAAGGAGACGCTGCCCAAAACTTCCTGCTTTTCTCCACTCTCTACAGTCAGTGACTGCTTTAACTGGGTGTATAATGCACAACTTACAACTTCATATTAAAGAAACTTTTTATGTCCACAGCATCAGACTTCTCTCATGCATTGGTTCAGAATCCAATACTGTTACATTTGAATGTTTTGCAAAGCCTTAGTCGTGAGATTTAAGACTTTAAGGACCTACTTTTCTCATATGCGAAGCAGAGAACACAGCGTACTCGTGCTGTAGTGGAGACACGAGCACTAAATTAGATGACGATGTTAAAATCTGCCCTGCTGGCTGCCGGAGGACACACTGGAGATTTTCACTGGTACGTGGATTTTTTTCCGATCAGAAACAGTGCAGTGCATATCTGTCATACCTGTCTTTAATAGCCTGAAGTAACTCCAAAGTGACAAATTCCTGCTGGTATAGTTTCTAGCTTCACAATATGTAGATGATGTTCAGAGAGTGTGTTCTCACTGCCTGTGCTTTCAGGAATGCATTTGAAGCTGCTTTTGCATATTTTTGCATGAAATTAATGTATTTGAATGCATCTGGTGAATTGAGTTATGAGTTTAAAATCTGCAGGAAAAACGAAGCAAACAAACAAAACAATGATATCATTTTTTTACCCAGGGTATGAAATTTTCATCAGTGTTCATCCGACCAGTTTTTAGCAGGTTTTATTCCCCATGCGATACATTTGGGGCAGGGATTTCATAGTTGCGTGGGTGTCCATCGTTTTGAATTCTACTGATGAACCAATGTATTAATGGTTTAATTTACTTATTTTGCTACTAGAGTTTGAATCCTAGGAAGTCTGGGGAACCATATGCCCAGAATTTTTAAAAATTTATTTCAATTTTAAATCCCTGTGTCTGTCAGTCAGTCAGTCTGTCTGTCTGTCTGAACTCATTTATTATACTGCGGATCGATTTCCCTGTTGAACTACATCGTTAGCACTCTTCCTGTTTTTCTTTGAGATAGAATATAACTAAATTACACAGCTTGTTCTCCAAGTTGAGATCCTTCTATCTTAGCAGTTCTAACTGAAAACTTACAGAAAAAAAAAATTGTATGAATGAGCTCAGATTGTCTTCTGTTTTTATGTTTATTTATTTGCAGACAGAATTGATCAATTTAACCAACCACATTATAGATGAGATGCACAAGGGAGATGAGTTTTAAAAGATTAAAAGCTCTTCCTGTTTTGCATTTATATACGCATCTCTGTGCATGTCTTCTTATGTACATAATACATATGAAATATGTCTAATTAGGTCTTAGAGTCTTAGATATTAAAATAATTGCAGGAGCCCACAGGATCTTGTAGTCAAATACAGGTGAAGATATTTATGTGTTTATAAATAGTTCATCACTTCTATTATCTCAAATCGCAGTGGCTGAAAGAACACAGACAAGTTTCATAACCATGAGAAGTCTCAAGGTTTCTAAGCCAGAGAGACAAGGTTAGCGAGAGCTAAAAATAGAGACACTGGAGCAAGCGTGATCACTCTTGTTTTCCAAAATACAGTCTCAGGACAAAAAGCTGATTCTCACTGTCTCAGTTACTAGCACGGATAATTAATGGAGAGAAAAACAGAGAAAGAGTGACTGACAAACAGAGGCAGAGAGAGACAGATGGAGAAAACCACATAGAGAAACAGAGAGAGACACAGAGAGACAGAAACACAGATAAAGGGGGGGGAGGGAGGGAGGGAGAGAGAGAGAGAGAGAGAGAGAGAGAGAGAGAGAGAGAGAGAGATTTCCATTCAGACAGGGTCTCGCTAAATGGATCAGCCTGAAGCTAAAATTCAGAATCCTCCTGCCTCAGCCTACCACAATGTTGGGGTTACAGCTTCCTACCACCATATTCATCTCAAATTCTGAAGGCTATGTTCTTTATTTTTTTTTCCCAGTTACTGCAGTTGTAGATTTGCATTCTGCATCAACACAAGCAAATCCACCGTGAGTCTTATTTCATTAAGATGAGACTGGAGACCGAAGCAAAAATGAGAATAACATTTTAATTATCCTAGATTGATTCCCAAGGACATAAAAGCTCCCAATCTCGAGAAAGTTCACGTCTGCCAAGTTGTGTCTCTCTGTACCACTGTGCTGAATGTGAAATCATGGTTATTTTTCAACACGCTACTTCCAAAACACAGCCTAGTGTGCAGATTCCAAGAAAGACCCTATTTTCTTTGCCTAGTGAAACTCTAAACTCTAACACCTTCCATATTTTGAAGGCACACTGTCACATTCAAAAAACTCTGATGTTCATCATAATTAAACAGGCATCCACATGCAATTTAGTGTATCAAGAGATAAATTTGTTTTTGAATATCACCTTAATTTTCTTGAGGCATCTCAAATGGAGATGCCTGCTATTATAATTATAGCATCCTGGGATAAACCCATAGATGAATTATGATTTTAAAAGATTTTATTCACAGCAAACAGCTAATTTTTAGCAAATTAATTCACAAAGATCTGATAGTCATAAAGTCATTGTAGTGCTTCCCTTCTTGGATCAAAATCCAATCAAGTAATTGGATTTAATGATATTTGCTTTCAACATTCCCTGTTCATCCTCAATACCTGCAAGCCTTCTAAAAACTACTTGTGCATCTCATAATTAGAGATTTCGGAGGAAGAATATAGGCACATTATTTACTGTATGTAAGAATATATATACGTGTCGGTATCTATGTCCACATAGTTGCAATAAAAATCTTGACACTTAGGCAAAGAAGAGGCAGATAAAAACTAAAGCTATATTTTCTTGTAGCAAAATTGTTTCCCATTTATTAGTTCTTTGATTTCTTATGAAAAAAAATCAAATAAACTCTTGTGCTGGCCAATGGCTCTCACATTTTTTGGGCATGAATATCAAGGTCTGTTTTTTTTTTTTTTTTTAAAGGAACATTTTTCACCCCCTACTTGAATTTGAAGGCTCTGTAAAGGGCTCTCTCTCCCCCTAGGAGGTAGGATCTACAAGCTTGCATCTCTGATAAACTGTTAGAGAGTAAAACCCTTGCATAAAATAGCGCAAATCCCAGAGGTCAGACTTGATACTGATGACCTGTCTTTCTCCTCATTCAGTTTTTTCCTATCAACTAGTGTTTTTTTAAATTTTATTTATTTATGTGTGTGTGTGTGTGTGTGTGTGTGGCCAGCTCAGCCCACCAGGGGGCGCGGCTGGCTGGCACGTGGTGCTGGGGAATCGAACCGCGGTCCCGGTGCTTTGCCAAGCTTGTTCCAAGTAGGTGCTTTAGACCACTGAGCCATCTCTCCAGCCCCCTCAACTATTGTTTTGTTCAGAGGCTTGAAGGTATTTTGCTTACTGTGGTAAGTATTTGCAACTGTAAAATGTTCTGCATTTCACACAGAATTTCATTCAGAGTCACATGGTAACCAGTGATTTCATTAATCCTCTTAAATGATTGATTATTGAACCCAGGTGCCCAATAATCCCACTTTTTTAATGTATTTTATACAATGTGCACAGGGTCTCACTACGTAGATTGGACTCGTAGTGATTCTCCCGTTTTTGGCCTCCTAAGCAATGGGATTATAAACCTGCACCACCACACCCAGTCTCAATCCCCATCTCCGTGCGCCCCGGGGTCGGGGCTGGCACAGCACACCTGGGATCGAACCCCGGCTGCTGTGCTCTGCCTAAGCAGGTGCTTCAATCTGCTGAGCTATCTGGCCAGCCCCATAATCCCAGTATTAAAAAAAGATCAGCTATATTTTCCAACTGATGTTTTACAAACTATTGATGCTCTCTCAAAGCTGTTCACTTCACCTAGATGTCTATGTTAATAATTTCTTGATATTATTGCTTTTTTCCTTTTTATTCCTCACATTCTACCGTCCACAAGCAAAATTCTTGTGTCTCTGAAATTTAGTGTGTGCACGGAAAGTGTGGCACCGTTTAGCACTATTTAGAGGAATGAGTGCATGCCCTGGTTATGATTTACGTCTCTAAGATCTCTCAAATCTCATGTGTCCAGTAGTTGACTGAATTTTGGAGCATCGTACTGAGAGATGGATTATTCTATGAAAGAATTCCCGCCTGAGTGTGCTGTGGGAGGCAGGACCTGGCTGGAGGACGTCCCTGGGTGCGACCCCAGAGGGTGAGCTCTTGGCCCCGGCTCCTCCCTTCTCTCTCTGCTTCCCGGCCTCATGGTGTGGATGTTTTTCTTCCCCCTCGCCCGTCCACCATGATGCTCCTGCCCTGGAGCCAAAGGATCATGGATCAAAACCATGAACCAGAACGAGCTTGTCTTCGTTTAAATTGCTGGTGCTAGAGATTTTGTCCCAGTGAAGGGAACGGGGCAAAGACGGTCTTCATCTTAGGAGAATATTTGCATCATTTTCTGTTATTTATACATAGCCTTCTAGCAGCTGTTCAAATTACACCACTGTAACAAGTCTGCATTGTTACAAAGCATATTTGCTTTTTGTGTTCTTCTGTTTCCCTTGTTTTATGCCTATAGAAACACAAAAATGTGTGTGTGTGTGTGTGTGTGTGTGATGACCATATTGTTACCAATGTCTCCTTTTGTGAGAAGATTTCATTTCTTTATGATATTTGGCATTTTAAACTTAAACCAATGAAGATTCCGCAGTTCAGCCACCAGACAATTAGAGAAGCCGAAAGGTTAAGTATGGAAAGGAATGAGAGTTACATCTCAAGTGGAATGCAGACAGAAATGTCATCCCTAAAGTGTTTTCTGATATTAGAATAGTTTTCGGAATAAGCAAACAAGCAACGCAGTAGCAGGATAAATTTGGCACCGCTAAGGCCAGCTGTTGATGCCTTGTACTTTTGGCAGCCGATCTAAGAAATTACTTGCAGACAAATGTGAGGCTGTGTAGTGTGCACACAAAGTGAAATAAAAATAATTAAGGATTAAGTTTCGTACAAATATCTCTACATTGTATGCATTCCTATCAGATGGGTAGTGTAAGAGAATGAATATGTTCCTCGCCTATTTTTATGGTTTGTGTCTTGGTGTCCCCCCAAAGCCTAATGCAGCCATAAGGTGGACTTCTAGAGTTCGTGATTAATTCATGATCCAATGTTGGGATTATGGGTGTGAGTGCTGCTGGGATTATGGGTGTGAGTGCTGCTGGGATTACAGGAGTAAGTGCCGCTGGGATTACAGGAGTGAGTGCTGCTGGGATTACAGGAGTGAGTGCTGCTGGGATTATGGTTGGGAGTGCTACACCCGCCCTGGGTCAGACAGCCTGGATATAGCCTAAGGAGGGCAGAGAGCCTGGCCCCTCTGCTGCAATCCCGCTGCTCCTCCCTTCCTGCTCTTTCTGCTTTGTTGTTTTCTGCCCCTATGAATGGCTGCCCTCTGCCATGTGCTACCCTGCCTTGGAGCCAGCCGAGTATGGACTGAAACCTCCACAAACTGCGCGCTAAATAAACCTTTCCTTCTTGCATTCTGGCTGTCGGATATTTTGACCCAGCAACAGAGAAAAGCAACCGAGACTCCTAAAAGTACTAGGAGGAAGAGAAAGGAGGTCAAAGCAAATGGACTTTGATTCTCACAGCAGAACACGTTCCCATGACACTATATTCCACAGATGTTTGCAGATGTCTGAATTGTACCACTTTAGTAAGGCAGTGTTTCTCTAGGGTGTTCCATGATTCCCTGTTCTAACTTTCCTCAGGGTTGATGGTTCTTTTTTTCTCCCATGTAGATGTTGTCTTCGCACTTCAGCCTTCGTGGGTCCAACTCTAAGCTCAACACCTTTATCCCCTCCCGAGTATGTTTTCCTCCTCCTTATGCACGTCAGAGCTACAAGCACAGCTGTGCAAGGTTAAATTTGTGACACTCTTTCTCTAACCCCAGCCCCTCTTTCTAGTGTCTCAGAGACATGGAAGGCAAAGCCGCACCAACCCTTCTTGTATATTTATTTTATTTTATGTTATCTTTTATATTCGACAATAGTTATTCATTGCATATTCCTGTCACCACATCCGCTGCTCAGATTACCAGATATAAGCATGCAGAACTGGTAAAACACTATAAAAATTTGAAAAGCAGAGAGTGACAGAGACAGAGAGAAAAAAACACACAAAAAGACAGAAAGAAGGAAAGAAGTACTGACTGCCCCTCTCAATAGACCAGCAGAAATCACCAATACAGTTATCCAAGCTATCCTGTGTATATACATATATATTTCCTTCTCTCTTCCTTCTTCTTTTCTTTTCTCCTTTCCCTCATCCAGTTGTTGAAATCTTGGAAATAATACAAAAATGCCCATCAGCTGAAAACTGGATTAAGAAATGTGCTACTTTCATTCAATGGAGTATTACTCAGCAATGAAGAAGGAAAAACTCGAGGCTTTTGTAGACAAATGGATAAAAATAGTGGCCAAACTCATAAGTGAAATAAACCAGCCTACATGTAAATATTTTTTTTGTCTCACTAGTATAAGAACATGAGAAAGGAAACAAAATCTGAAAGGTGCTTATGCTTTAATTTGCGTGCCTTTCATCACCGATTTTAGAAGTTGCTGAGCTCAACAGTCAACTATCAAAAAAATGAAAAGCAATAAAAGTAAATACAGCCAACTATCAGGCTTGTGCTGTCATTTGCAACCTAGTAAATGGCTCTCCTCTGTGTTCATCCTGACATAATTATTATAGACGCTGAGGTAGAAATAATCCTGGTAATCAGGCACTGTAGAGCCCGAAGCCGAGTCGGTGCCGAAGCCGAGAACAGAGCACAACTACGGCTGGTTGTGTGTCCGTTCAAAGCGGGGTGTCGAGCCAGTCACAGCACAACCAGGCCCGCGTGCCTTGGCAGGGGATCCACGATAAACTGGAGAGTATACTGTAGTCGATTATACCATAGTTGATAACACCCAGTCGGATGAAATCTAGGTAGACTTCAGGGGCCCAGGTGAGAGACCAGATTCTCGGGATCCCTCCCTTCCTGGAAAGGTCCCTGCTGTGTGCATGTACCCTTGAGTCCTGGCGTGCTTCTCCATTTAGTCAACATCACCGAAGCTGCCGTTTTATACTTCTGATCACAGGGATGGATTATAATTTCAACCCACATTGTACGCAATTTGTGATTCTGTATCTACCTCGACACTTTGCTGTTTAAAGCTTCTTTAGAGAAGTGGCTGGATTGGAAAGCCACCAGGAAGGGCTGGCCAAATAGCTCAGTGGATTAAAGCGCCTGCAAGCAGGTGCAGGGTCTGGGGGTCCGATCCCCGGGGTGCGCTGGGATGGCGATTGAGACTGGGCGTGGTGGCACACATCTGTAATCCCAGTTTTTGGGAGGCTGTAAACAGGCAGGTCACTATGAGTCTGATCGAGTAGTGAGATCCTGAATATCCTGTAGACCCTTCCCTAAAAAAAAGAAAAAAAAAAACAAAAGCCACTAGGGCTGTGTCCTGCCTCTCAGGAGCTAGGTCTCTTCATACATAGTTCCCACTCTTCATCTCTTAATTGTTCCTTAAAATTCACCTTTTCCCTTCATAAAACTGATACCCACCAAGTTGGGAGTTATATTACTTTTCCTATATCATAATGAGAGTCGTGTAAAGTGCTTTGCAAAAACTTTATTTTTATTTTCATTTTTTTCTGTCTCGAAGGGAAGCCAGTGTCTAGTTAGCACTGTGGACACTCCACCAGGATTTATCCCTCTTACTCCTTTCCTTTGGTTATTACTATTTTTATTTATTTATTTTTTTAATTTCCGCACTTTGGCAGATTAAGCTCAGGGTTTCCCTAGCTTCGAGCGGCGTCCGCAGCCCTTTCTCTTTTCTTAAGATAGAGTCTCCCTTATTTGCCCAGGCTGGCTTTGAACATGTGAACCTTCTGCGTCAGCCTCCTCAACAGGTGACATTGCAGGCAAGAGTCGTAATATCTAGTCAGTTGGATTGTTTATATTGGTTATCACGTCTATTTGCTGAGTTTTGCTTTGCTCTGCTTTGCTTCTGATTTTTTTTATTGCTTGCTTTCATCTTAAAGTGCATTCATTCGCTTTCCACCAACTGACTCACGTTTATCATTCTCTCTGGCCAGGGTAGTACTCCGCGGTGTGTAAGTATCAACCAATTCTGGAGCCAAGGTCTTTCCGTGCTTTAAAAACCTGGGATCCCATTTATCAACTTCCTAGTGGACCCACATTTTTCCGGCTGCTAAACCTTGCTGAGGTTTTTCTTTCCTGAAAGCTTTAATGATTGCGTTGTGCAGGCAAGATTAAAGGCTTGAGTTTAGAAGCCAGACACAAGGGCATTTTTTTAAATCTGATGTTGACTTCATCTCCACGTTGGTCTCAGCCCCGTTAGAACCATGAGCGGTATGATCTGGTAGTATTGGAGTCCCACACTTTCCATACATGTGTTTTGAGAGTACAAGTTATTTTAGCTGATAGCTGAATGCCGGGACATCACCCTCCCAAACAAGCTTGTTTTGAGTGTTAAGATTTCAGCATACAAATTCTTCAGTAGAGGTGTAGGAGAGCGAAGGGATGACTCCATATATACTTCATTATTACTGTTTTTTTTTTTTTGGCATACAATTTTCATTTTATTTTATATTTTACTTTTTAAAGAGAATATAAGGGCCGGCTGGATAGCCGGATAGCTCAACAGAGTAAAGCTGGCCCCGCCCCCAGGGTGCACTGAGTCAGGGATTAAAACTGAGCGTCGTGGCACCTGCCTGTAATCCCAGCGCTTGGGAGGCTGGAAACAAGTGGATCACTATGAGTCCGATCTAGTAGTGAGACCCTATAGACCCTGCACTAAAGTATATTAAAAAGAGAGAGACAGGTGGGGGGAAGGGAGGGAGGGAGGGAAGGAGAGAGAGAGAGACATACAAGGAAAAAAGTTAGAAATTATACAGAATTTCAAATAAAATTACATGAATGTGACAGTGTTTCTCACTGTCTTCAGAGTAGTTGCTCGGGTTACCAGATATATGCATGCAAAATTGGAAAAAAGAAAATCATAAGAAATTAGGAAAGGAGAAGTAGAGAAAAATCAAGAAAGAAGACAAATAAGCAAACAAAAATTTAGAAGTGTGGTTCCAAAATTGCATCCCATGTAAAACTTTTTATCATTCATATGTGCAATATGTAATGATTACTATTAAAAAATAGTGTTTGGTACAAGGTCTTGCTATGCAGCTCAGACTCATAGTAATCCTCGTGTTTTCAGCCCCCACAGCTCTGGGATTACTGGCATGTGACAGCAAACAAGGACTCCGTGGCGGGATCAATGTGCCCTGTTGCGGGCAGGCACAGAATGTGGGACGGGTGGGATGGAGGATTAAACCGTAGTCCCTGCACTTGCCTAAGGAGGCTTTTAATCCACTGAGCTATCTTGCAGGCCCTGATCATATTTCTCCTGTAGAGTTGGAACATGTACAGAAGATGTCTTCATTCCTCTCTCATCCCCTTACCTGGCTCTTTCCCTCCCTCCCTCTTTGCACCTTCTCTGGGTCCTCTTCCTTTAAAAATCTGTGTTACATCTACCTGCATTAAAACACATCACGTCCATATCTTCTTTTTCTGGACAACCTGCACCGTCATGTCTTGGGTTTTTCTCAAGAATGAGAGAAAAGTTGTCTCACATGGCTGATTTGTGCAATAGGCTGTCCCCAGCACAAGACAACATTAGACTCTGAGCACTGTCTGTCTGAGACATCTGAAGAGATACTGCAGGCATACCCACTTTCACTGCAATGCCAGGCATCATGCAGAGGCTGTGGAAGTAGTCCAGGAGCTGCTCAACAGAGGTCTGCAGGGAAATATCATGCAACCATGAAAAAGAATGGATTGTTGGCATCAAACGGCTAGATCAGGAGGAACTGAGTAACAAACACAGCGGAGAGACAGAGAGAGAGACACAGAGGGAGAGAGAGAGAGAAAGAGAGAGAGAGAGACACAGAGGGAGAGAGAGAAAGAGAGACAGAGAGAGACAAAGACAGAGAAAGAGAGAAAAGAAAGTGAGACAGAGAGACAGAGATGAAAAAGAAAAAGAGGCATAGAGAGAGACAAAGACAGAGAGAGAGAGAGAGAGAGAGAGAGAGAGAGAGAGAGAGAGAGGAATTATAGTAGGGAAATCCTTAAAGAAAAGATAGAGAACCAGGAAAAAGGCTATGGGAAAGAAAATAGAAATATTGGCAACATGAAAACAATCAAGGTATATTTTCAGTGTGTACAACTATGCCAAAACAGATCCCACTGTTCAGTATGAAGATGGTGCACTGATTTGAAAAAAAAAAAAATCAAGATAGAATGAAGTGCTTCCAACAGGATTGAAACTTTATGTGTGTTTTTTTCTAGTCCTCTTAACTTCCTGTTTCGTAGGTTGTGATTTCATTTTTTATATGGGAAACGAAATAAAAATAGTTGCTTTCCTGGTGAACTAGATATTTCCTGGTAATGGGGAAAGAGATGGA
>NW_004524879.1:790677-794668 GCF_000260255.1 Octodon degus
TTTGAGATAGTGTTTCACTATGCAGTTCAGGCTGGCCTTGACCTCACTTTGTAACCCAGGTTGGTCTCCAACTCACAGATATCCTCCTGCCTCAGCCTCTAGGATTCTGGGATTACAGTTTTGTGCTACTGCTCAGCCTCTGAGTGCTAAATTTTTCTAGTCATCCACTTCAATCACTGTGAAGTGTGACACCCTGTCATTGACTAAAACAGCCACAACTGCTATCTCAAGGCATGCTGAGCTAGCCCAGTGGACAAAAATAACATTGTTGTATAAATAGTGGTGAAATAACATAGTTCTATAAAATATAGATTCCTCGGGATTTTACAGGGTATCTAGGAATAGTACAGTTTTCTCTCAGGAGCTTATCCTGTACTTTTGCTTAAAACATGATCAGGTATGGGACCAGCGAGATAGCTCAGCGGATTGAAATGCCTGCCTAGGCATGCTTAGGTGAGAGCGGGGACCATGGTTTGATCCCTGGTGCTACATGCCATGCCAGTCCCACCCTCAGGATACTCTGAGCTCGCTAGAGTCTTCGCGTGAGGTGCTCTTTTAATCCCAGCACTGGGGAGGCTAAAAACAGGAGGGTCACTACAAATCCAAGCTGCATAGTGAGACCCTAGAACAACCAAACACATTTAAAAAAATCAAGTAATCAAAAATTAAATCAAAGGATCTGAACACACACAATTGCTTTGTCTTTATTGTTATTAAATATTTGGGGCAAGGGGCTGAGCTGTGATATTTTATGAAATGTCAGGTTTGCAGTACGCACCCAGGGAGCATTTGGAAAATGTCCGTGGAAATTCTAGGATTCTTTTCAGGAGGAGATGAAAGCCAATTAGACAGCTTTTGACAAGTGATGAGATAATATACACATATTTTCCATTTCTGGGTAATCTTCTTAATAGTGTTTGCTATATACAAATCTACTCTTTCAGATCTGACAGTCTGCAAGCTCTGCAGAGGTTGGAAGAGGTAGCAACAGTGTGCTCAGCGATTTAAGTTGTACGTTCACTCTAAGTCTGTCTCCTCCAGTAATGTCACCCTTTGTCTCACCACCTTCTCTTCTTCCCCCCGCCCCACATCACTGAATGCTTGAGCAGCAGCTCAGGGAGAAATAAACATTCACCCACCTCGGTGAAAATGTTCACCTACCCTGGTCAGCTGGTTTGAAACTTAGTGTCCACCAGGTTACCAGCGGACTCCCACCACTGAAGAAAAGTGTCCCTCAGGCTCTCAGTGCTCAAGGTGATTTTAAAGGCTGTACAATTGCAAATGAGACATTCTTTGGTATTAGTTTTTCTACGGCATCAGAGTACTCAACAGTTGTTTTCTCCCTTTTGCTTTTGTGGTGCTGGAGATTAAGCCGAGGATCTTAAACAAGAATGGGAAATATGTACTGTTCGAGGGAATTCGCCATCTTGCCCATCCTTACCAATTGATTTACCTAAAGCAAGTACATGGGACCTGAACCCGGAGACTGGTACAGGCTAGGTAAGCATCCCTCTTCCCCTGAGCTCTAGCCCCAGCCCTGATTATTTTGTGACAGTCTTCATCTTAGGATCCTCCTGCCTCTGCACACTAAAAATTTGAGAGTGTATATATGAACACCACGGCCTGGCCCCAGATTACTTCTTGTGCTAACTTCATAACAGAAATGCACAGACTTGGGTTTGGCTTGAAATGCTACCAAACTCATCATTAAAATGTATAATGAGGGTTATGTTTATTACTGAAGAGAAGCACAATGGAAAGCCAAAATACTCTCACTGCATACGTGAAAATTTAAATATTAATTCAGGTACAACATGCTGAGTGAACAAATGAAACTTGCCTTCTAATGAGCTGTAATTATTGACACCAACCCAAAAAGTGTTTACTGTAGGAGAATGAGTATACTCAAGGAAATGCATTTCAAATTAGAGGTGACAAGAAAAAGTCAAAAGACATTACTGCATAGAGTAGCTGTCTTGGATAAGTTTCTCTCTTTGCTGAGGTAATAATAACCAACACCCACATGAAAGAGGAAAAGGTTTGTTGTGGTCACAGTTTGCACTGAAACCTTCCCAAGAGTCCAATGTTGGGATGATGGGTGTGAGTGCTACACCCACCCTAGGACAGGGAGCCTACATACAACATAAGAAAAGGAAAGAGGCTTTCTCTCTGCTGCCCCCTCCCTTTGTTATTTTCATTTTGTTTTGTTTTTCATTTCATGTATTTGGTACAGGGTCTCACTATGCAGCTTGGACTCGTGGAGATCCTCCTGTTTTCAGCCTCCCCAGCACTGGGATTACAGGAGTGCGCCACCATGCCCAGTTGGGTGGTGGGAACGGAGCACCGGGGGCAGGCCAGCTTGCCATGTGGTGCCAGGGATGGAACTCGGGTCCCTGAGCTTGCCAAAGCAGGTGCTTAGTCCACGCTCATCCATTTTTGCTCTCGCTGCTTTTGCTGTTTTCCACCACGGCCATGAACTGTAGCCCTGTGCCACACATCCTTCTGCCTTGGAGCCAGGGTGGACCACGTGTCAATCACAAGCTCTAGGAGCACACCCCACGACCACAGGAGGCTTTGGGGGTTCATCTGATCGCAAAGCACAACCGTAGGCATGAAATGCATATGAAGGACCATGAAGATGAAAACAGTGACATGGACCTCGTAATGTCTACTGTGGAAAGGAAGATGGAAGGACATTTTTGGAAACGACCAGCAAGAATAAAAAACGAGACCTACAGCTGTAGGGCTAAAGGTTAAGGATCAGGAAGGGCATATGCATACCAGTTAGCAGAAGGGAGAGAAAAAGTACAACAGGAGGTAGTCATGGTGAAGTAATGGAGAATCCTTGAGATAGCCGAACAACAAAAACTCATTTTGATTTTTTCAAACTAGCTGACTGTATCCTGAGCTTCTACAAGGCCTGCAGTACAAATACTATTGTGATATTTACAGACAAAGAGGAAACTCCAGCAGCCTTCAGAGAAAGAGTAAATAAACTCTAACTGACAAAGGGGAAGATGGACAGAGTAGGTACAGGGAATATGTGAAACTCTGAGCTTAACACCAAAAAATTTAAATGAAAAGTATGAAATTAAATTAATCATATTAATGGTCAACTATGCAGTGGCGGGAGAGGATATTGGAAGATGAAAAACTAAAGTCTCGGGGCTGGGGAGACGGCTCAGTAGAATAAGCGCTTCCCTGGCAAGCTCAAGGGTCTGAGTTCAATCCCCAGTTCTGCAAAAAACAAGAAGGTCTCATACATATTGAGAAAAATTATCAAGAGAAAAATTTTATTTTTTATTTTTTATATTAATTTTATTGAGAAAGAAGTACCAGTGAGACAGTTTCAAAATAGGTTAGTAGGACAGGTACAATAATTAATATATTGCATATTGTTGAAGAGAAAAATTCTAGAAGCCAAATATTTGTTTAATGATGGGGGGAAGTGTGCAAAATATGATAAGTTCATTTTGGTAAAAAAAAAGACTGGCGCTAACATTTTATTGGAGAAAACACCCAGGTAAGGCTGTGAGTAATTTAAGTAGAACATTGCACAAGAAAGAAAAGCAAATGCTGCTGTTTAATGAGATTTATTTTTGTTAAACACGACTCAGAAGATTAAGAAAATGTGACTCCACATCTACATGAATAGATACTGAATGAGTGCTACTCAACCAAAAAGAACTAAATCAGTGAGATACTTGAAAATTTTTCTATGACATATGCTCTTTCAAAAAAAAAAAAAAGAAAAGAAAAAAGAAAAAAAACATGAGAAGTGGGGAGGTTGATCTTCTGCAATGAGGAGGGGGTCAGAATAGAGGCAAAGGATAAACCTGTATTCTACACATGTATCAACTGTCCATGAAGCATGAAGTGAGTCTCAATGCAATGTGAAAAGGGGCTAAGAAAAAAATAAAGCTCCAGAAAAATTCTCGTATTGTTGAAGCAATGGGAATATCTGTATCTATATCTATATCTATATCTATAT
>NW_004524879.1:795433-796161 GCF_000260255.1 Octodon degus
GGGTTCAGGGGCGATGGCCTCTCTGGGGTCTCTGTGATGAGGTTGCAGATCCGATCTTTGAGGCTGCATCTTGGGGTTCTTAGTGCCCGCCATATCCCCCACCTACTGTCATCAGCAACTTGGGGTGAGGATTCAACGCTGAGTTTTGGGGGGACCCGTACACTTTCAGATCGCAGCATGTGGAAAGGAAACCATTCCAATAAGATATGTGCTGTGAACACTTCTAGCAAAGGACCCTCAAAAATTGTAGAGAGATGCTGGCATTGTTACAAATATGCTAGATAGCTGAACATCTGGGAACAGAAGTTGGGGAGCATAATTTGATTGAGAAATTACCTTATCAAGTAGAAGTACTATAAACACATCATATACGATACAATGAATAATATACAATGGAATATAACACAGTATGCTTAATAAGCTGAAAATCTTAGGAGAAATTTGGTAAAACATATAAATAAATAACCCATTACTTAGCTATGAGAAAAGAATATTGACACAATCCGATCAAGAGGTGTAGTCATGCAGGGAAATCTACGCACTTTGACAACATAAATGTGGCGGATTCACAACTGGTGGTCAGCTTGCAGCACCCAGCTGAACTGAACAGGTGTGGTGCTGGGTGTGCGGTGACACTTGAGGGTTGCTGCCGATGACCTCTGAAGGAGAGGAAGAAGAGGCAGCCGTTGGTTCCCCTGAGGAGCTTGTCACGTTGGCTTCCCTGGCAC
>NW_004524879.1:797521-809858 GCF_000260255.1 Octodon degus
CGTTGAGCAACGCAACCTTGAGACAGCAAACAGTTGCTCTTTGAAGCGGCGAGATGTGTCACCATTTTCTTAATGACAGAATTAGAAAATTATCACAGCACAGTACTGAAAGAGTACAGAGCAGACAACTTGACAACTAAAACGGGTATTAAATGGTATCTTCAAATACATTAGAGAAATCAGTAGGATAAGCTGGTCTTCTGGAGAACCCCATTATTTTGAAGAATGAATCATTTATTAAATTTATTTATTTATTTATTTGGTACAGGATCTAGCTACGCAGCTCGGACTCATCGTGATCCTCCTGTCTCAGCCTCCTCAGCACTGGATTATAGCCGGCCAGTATAGTATGTGGTAGCGGGGATCAAATCCAGGTCTTTGTGCTTGCCAGGCAGGCACTTATACAGCCCAGTTGTGTCCCCAGTCCATTTGTTTTCTTGCATACCATCTCCCAGAATATACAAATAAGTCTTCTCTTACTCATTCTATTGAGCTAATGGTAGCTGGAATTAAATCCAGAAAAGTTCAACATACGTAAGGGAAATTACAGCCTCTCCAATTTTTCAGAGAAATGTAAAAAAAAAAAAAAAAAAAAAAAAAAAAAGGATGTATCATTATGTATAATTAACAGTAAATGAAATGTGTTACAGGATATATCACGTGTCACATGCATTTTAACACCAGAAAGCTCCATTCAATAATTTAAAGAACCAAGCAATGATAAACTATGAATGGTGTTGAAACAGGGAAGAGTGTGATTTAAGAGCTTATGCTATCAATTTAAGAGAGATTTATATTTCTTAATCTGAAAATGGTGATTGACAAACTGCAAATATTACATGAGCTGTTACGGTCTGAGAACCTGTGTTGCTATAAAAGGGGACCCATCGAGAGTGCCTCAGGGTCGGGAAGGTAGCTCAGCGGATTAAAGCACCTGCTTAGGCAGACGCAGGGGCCTGGGGTTCAATCCCCAGCATGCCCCGCTGAGAGGGTGCCTGAGATTGAGAGTGATGGCCCGTGCCTGTAATCCCAGAACTAGCAAGGCTGAAAACAGGAGGACCACTGTGAGTCCGATCTGTACAATGAGACCCTGTACACCCTTTAGACCCTGCACTAAATACATAAAAAAGAGTGCCTTGTTTAATTTCTATTTGAGCTCTATTCGATCCAGTGATGTTTAAGAAATAGTAATGCAAAATCCTATACTGTTTTTGGAAGAGGAAATCTATCTAACTTGCACAGATACTTGGAACTTAGCATGTAAACAAGGCATAAAACAGTACATCAATTTCCAGACAGAGAAATTTCAGCATTTTTTAATGAAAGTCATGTGCAAAATATTCTTCAAAATACATTTTGACTCTAGATCAAATTTTCAGCTTCAAAAAGAATTACATATACTTTGCCAACTTCTGGGTGTCTTGTGTTACAGAGCATAAAACAATTATTATCTCAAGCATAGAAATGGTTAAACACCACAGCTTAATATTTAACAAAATTTCTAGGCACTAATGGTGGTGAACCCCTGTAATCCCAGCACGGGGGAGACTGAGGCAGGAGGAACACTATGACACTAAGCTGTGTACTGAGACCGTGCAGCAAATTAGTAAATAAATAAAAGATTAAAAAAATAAAGTGGTCTTATATATAAAAATCAAAATTGGACTCCACTGAAAGTACTATTAGCAGAAGAGAAAATTTTGTAGCTATAACATCTAGTAAAGGTAGGAAATAATAAGCTTGATTAGGAAAATTTGAGCCTTAGGATGGGTCTAAAGGACTGAAACAAAGGGCAGAAAGAAGGACCCAAAAGGATTCTAACTTTAATTCAGGTCTCATAATAAAAGCTATTCTCTTTCCTCTTCAGGTACACAAGCAAAACATTCTTTGTAAAAATTTGTCTAAGGAAGCTTAAAAATACGACTACATAAAGCAGGTAGATGTATCAAATAAATTACATCCTTTCACAAACTTTAGCTCAAAGGCAGCGGCTTAAAAGTGCTCATGATGGGGCCAGGGAGATGGCTCAGCAGAATAAGCACTTGGCAGGCAAGCACAAGGACCTGAGTTCAATCCCCGGTTCTGCCAAAGGAGAAAAAAATGCTCATGGTTGGGGCTGGAGCAATAGCTCAGCGGTCTAAGTGCCTGCCAGGCAAGCGCAAGGGCCCAGGTTTGATCCCCAGCACCACAGCCATTGAGACCAGGCATGGAGGCGGTGCATACCTGTAATCCCAGCACTGAGGAGACTGAGACAGGGGGATCATATGAGTCAGAGCTGCATAGGGAGAGCCCGTAGGTAACTAATTAAGTAAATATCAAAAATTGCCCATGATCCAATATCGCTAATCCCTGAGAGGCCATGACCTTCCATTTGTGTTATAATCTCAATGGATCACTTAAAATAGTTGCTCATCTGGAGGGGGAAAATAAATATATATGTATTCCATGGTATCATGTTTCCTAGCCATGGGCCAAGGGCCAGTTTATATTAACTCCAGCAAGCTAATCAAATAGCTCAATTAATAGCTATGCAGGCTTTTATTAAAATGGTTTTTAACTGTAGCATTCTATTGCTTTCCATTGCCAGGCCTGGAGAGAACATTACTCGCGTGACGTTTCATTTGGGGAGGTCTCCACACAGCGGGGAAGTGATTCCCCAGAAAGTTTGGGGGCTGCCTGTCCTGTGGATTCCGGCTGTCTAACTGGAAACGGCAAACAGCAATTATCCACATGGTGAGCGCAGCTGAGCAACTTCAGGACAACCTAAACAGGATCCCCTGTGTATGCTAGAGAGAAGCTAAATCTACTGTAGAAAATCTATGGCATTGGAAAACACAGAGGAAAAAACTGGGAAGAAGATTTGCAATGTTAGAACCACGAAGACATGTGCAATTTGGAAGACTGATCTTTTTCTGTGGTCATGCCATGTTCCCAAGTTCTACCTGAAATCTTCCGTTAAATCTACACACACACACACACACACACACACACACACACACACACACACACTTCTGAGCTGGGCAATAGCTGTTAGTCTCAGGTTTGTAGACAAAGTGGAGAAAGCCCATGCCAAAAAATTATCATATTTGGAAATAAACACTGCATGTAATATCAAAGTCAATTTCAGCTCCAATTATACCCTTTCCTGGAATTAGAAGAAATTTTTGAGAAAGTGTGTGGATTCTTATGGACACTGAGGTTTGGACTTCAAATCATATTATTTATCTATACAAGCAGAATGCTCATTTGAAGGACTGCTGCTAGAAGCCTGGCTAGAACTTGTGTAGGGACTGGGAGATGGCTAGATAGCCTATGGTATATAAGGGTGTGGGAGGGAATAGATTATTAGGGCCCTAGACGCACCACAGCTACCTGTGGATTATGTCAGCATATCATAGAATCATCCCAGATCCAAGCTGTGTGTTTGCATACACAGATGTTGAGAGCGATTATTTTAACAGTTTTTGGTTCTCAAATATACTACCAGCGTTCTCCCAGAAATGAAATCGACAGTTTGGACAGCTCTGCACAATCAGAGATAAAAATGTCACATCTGACCTTGATGGGGGAGATAATTGTACTTCCAGATTCAGGGTAGGGTCGCCTTTTCTGAATTCAGAAGTATGTTCGAGGAATGCTGGCCAGGTAGAATTTGGGTTGTGTTTCCAATCTAAAAGCAGCTAATACACATGTGAGCTCAGTGAAGGTTAATAAATAAGAACCCAAATGTAAATGATGGTGGATTCAAGGCTAAGGGCCAGGGATTAAGTTAGAGATTAGGGCTCAAGTTAGACTTCTGGTTCAAACTCTGCATGGTGAATTCCAATTTCCAATTGGATATTGGGTGCTGATTGCTATACCAAAGGAATTTACCCAGAATGGAAACAGTGATCAAAAATTAGTATCCGGTTCTTGTCAAGAGGGTTTGTTTGGGAGCGAGTTCCTCAAAATTGTCACCATAAAAGTCTTGTGCAAATTTTATTAAAGGAGGATGTTGCAGAAATTGAGCAGCATTCACACATACACATTTTCTGCAGAATTTCTGAACTTACTAGGAATTTGTGTTCATTTGTAATCTTAGGTACAAGAGATCACAATTCTGTATTCCATCAGGCAAGCTGAAGCAATTGCGGAGTGTTTAAAATAGCCTTTGCCAGGCTGGGGAGATAGCCTGCGGTCTAAGCACCCGCCTCACAAGCACGAGGACCCAAGTTAGGTCTCCGGTAGCACATGCTGAGCCGGTCACAGAACCTGAGGTGCGCCATGCAGGCCACTGAAACTGGATGTTGTGGCCCACAGCGGTAATCCCAACACTGAGGAGGCTGAGACAGGAAGATCACTAGGAGTCCAAGCTGCGCAGTGAGGCCCTGTACCAATTAAAAATATTAATGATAATAACAACAAATAAAAATATCCTTTGCTTTGTAATTTCTATGCTCAAAGAATTTACTTTTTTTTTAAACCTTCCCGTGCAATGCTCAATTATTTCTACTTGATCTATTTCAATATTTCTATTTTGTGAAAAAAGTAAGGGTTTTAAACTTTTTGCTTTCCATATAATTATTACAATGATTGTTATTGTTATTATTGGAGTTGCTGATACGGTTATTGTTTCAGAAGAGGGTCTCACTATGGGGCTAAGTTGCCAGGGAAGACTACAACTTGCTGTCCTCCTGTGTCTGCCTCCAAATTTTTTTTTTTCTTTTTTCTTTTTTTGGCAGAACAGGGGATTGAACTCAGGCCCTTGCACTGGACAGGCAAGCGCTTATTCTACTGAGCCATCTCCCCGACCCTTCCAAAACTCTTGAGATTACAAGGTTGCGACACCATGCCTGGCTTCAGTACACCTTTCTGATTGCCATTTTCTATCATAATAATGAAAGGGATAGAGGTCCCTGGTATGGATTTGAGTTTGCAGTTATATCCAGAAATTAAAATAAGATGCAGAAACCTGAATCAAGTCAGCTAGAAACACCTAGAGTAGCTTGTTTTGCTTAGTACTACTGCGTTTGTTGGATGTGGTATGCTCCTATGTTGAGCTCCTTGGGAGGTCTTTTTCTGCTTCGATGCTCATTTTTTTAAATTCTTTCTTGGAGATAAATACACTACTCAGGTCAAATAACAGCAACATATGCTGATACAGTCCAAAATCTCTGAGAAAGGAGCGGGGAACAACCGAAAAATTAAGTAAAAAATTCTATTTCATCCTTTATCAGGCTTCATCCCAGAAACCTAGAAGACTTCGGAGAGAAAGGTCACACTGTTAGAAGATGAGATATGGTCGAAGGAGCAAAAAAGGAAGGAGCGAACAATCATACAAGCATATACACAGGATAGCTGAGGTGACTGTACTGCTAATTTCCATCAGCTTGTGTGTTTTTAACGCACAAGTTAGTGTTTGAAATTTTTACTTGGACTAACCCTATCTGCTAATATCTGTACTCTGAGCAACTACATGGGGGACAGCACTGTGCCGCGTAACAACCACACTTGTACGCCTTTCACGTTGTTCTTTTAGACGTGTACAGTGTCTAATGTCTTATCAATTAATATTACACTCTCTTTAAAAAGAATTAAAAGAGTAGAAAGGAAGAGTTAATGTTTAGTGGTTTGACAAATCTTGCAGATTTACAGCCAGTACCCTGAGCAACAAATTTGACCATAACAATATGCAATACAGCACTTGTTAATTTTCTATTTTGTTTCGAAATTCTGTAGTATTTGTATTGTTGTATGTTGTTTGGTTTATTCCTTTGTTTTTAAAATTTTTTTTTTGTTTCTCCTCTTTAAAATAATAAGTAAATAAATAAATATGCTCAAATACATTGCGTCCAGTGTGTGTCTTATATTAAGAACTGTATTCTATTGGGGGTAAAAAAAAGCATCCCAATACTAAAGAAAATAGAAACATATACTTTATGGACTCAATCGATACATCTACTTTTATACTTATTTTACTACTGAAGAGAGAGTCAGTGATTTAAGTCACTTTCATATCTTCCGTGCACATTTTATTACTAAACTTTCTATTATAACTTCATTCTTAATCGATTTCTCATGTAACAGACAGTTTGTGAGGTTTAAGTAGATGGGTCAGGCACTGCCTTCCAATTTGTCTTCCATTTACTGTTAAAAGAGGCTAATTGTGCGTCTTTCAGTCAAATCACGCAAGAGCTATTACAATCCTAATAAAAATAGAGAAAAAAGGTAGAGTCATACCCTTAGAAAGATTGACTATCTCAAAAGGCTTCCAATAGAATCTAACATATGAAAAATGGTATATAACAGAGGGACACCACTTGGTTCTATTTTTTAGAGCAAAGATATATTCTTTTGCTTTTTATTTTAGCTGAGTAAATGTGGACCTACATTCAGCAAATAGTTTAAAAGTCCTCTTTTGGGGGCCGACCAAAGAACTCAGCAGACTAAAGTGCCTGCTTAGGCGGACTCAGGGACTGGAATTCAATCCCTGGGACTGCTGCGCCGGCCCCGCCCCCAGGGCAGGCTCAGACAGGGATTGTGACTAGGCGTGGTGGTATGTGACTGTAATCCCAGCTCTTGAGAGGCTGTAAACAGGAGGATCACTACAAGTCTGATCTACGTAGTGAGACTGTGAACACCCTGTAGACCCTTCCCTAAAATAAAATCCTCCATCACTCTATTATACACTATGATAGTACTGGAGAGATTGCTAACCCATACGGCAAAAGAATAATGAACCGGAAAAACTAAGGTATTGCTTGAAAATTTGTCCTGGTATGGTTCGAGTTAGGGGAGAAAGAACCATAGCATTTTGGATATTACTCTAATGAGAAAGAGAGAGGGAGAAGGAGAAGGGAAGGGAAGGGAGGGAGACAAAGGGAGGAAGAGGGGGAGAGAGAGAGAGAGAGACAGACACAGAGATAGAGACAGAGATCAGAGAAATAGACAGAGACAGAGATACAGAGACAGACAGAGGCAGAGAGATTACAGATAACTTTGTGTTCAAAACAAATGTTTTGTTTTGTTTTTTACCACTTTGTCTTCTCTTTAAAAATAAAAAATTAAAAAAAAAAAAAAAAGAAATTATTGCTCTCAAGAATAGCAGAAGGAAAAACTCCAATCAGGATTTTAATACAGAGCAAAGCAAATATCAGTTACCTTCTCCAGGTCAGATTGACATTGTCATATAAACCTTATTATACACATTTAATTTCGGGAAGCAAGCAGTGTGGGTGGAAAGTCACTGCAAGTTCTTCCTGAGAACTCAAAACTTCCAGAGAACACAAGTATCTCTCAAGGTCTTCTCTTGTTCTTTGCTGTGATTGCAAAATGATTAAAAATGCAAATATTGCCAAGTGGCTGATTTATGATAATGGGCCTGCCTTTGACTCATTGCTGGTAATTGATGAAGGGAAGAAGTTAACCTGTGATTATGCAAAAGAACAGAGAATGTAACGCCAGGGTTCCAGCACAGCCGTTCCAGAGACCTTTGGAAGGTGAGGTGGAAAACACTTCTACTTTGGTCAGCTCTGTTCTACTCCTGGGATCAAATCTCTGACATTCAGAGCTGCAAGCAAGGTTCATGGTTTTAGAGGTGTCAAGGCTCAAGATTTTATGGGACTCAGGCCATAGCTGGCTGAATCCAAGGCAGCAAGGTCAGGGCAGCACCACACCACCCATATCCTCACCTCCTTGCAGACCCTTGAGCTGTGAACTCCTTCCTGGAGTTTTATTAAGAAGTTTGGCAGCTCCTAAATCTTGGGGTTCCTACAACCAGGCAAGCGGGTAATCAAGATTATCCGTCAGGCATGTTACTCGGAAACATTCAAATAATAACCGTTATATAGGACCAAAAGCAGGTCGGTTTCAGGGTGTAGAATTAAAAACTAAAAACAGCAGAACCTTGGAAGGATGACAAAGATGCGGAAAAAATATTTCCACCTGGCAATGTTTTAAGCCAGAAAGCAGAAGGCACTGGAGTAGGGATACAGTGGAGAGCAGAAGGGGCTGGAATGTCACTAACTGCTGGGTTGATCATTCATCAGACGGGAATAGGACGTGGATAGTATAACAATATTTTTATATTTGAGATTTTTCTGAAGGAAACCACTACATAAATCAGCTCCACAGCTGGTCTTGTAGATGCCAGAGCATGACTTGGAAGGACACTTCAACCAATCTTAACCTGTTTGTGGAGAGAAATTTTGTAGGCAAATTCTAAGGGTGTGCTCTTCAATTTTATTCCTCCTTTTTTAAACCTCTTCCTTCCATTTTTCTTTTTCTTTCTCTCTCTCTCTCTTTCTTTCCCTTCTTTCTTTCCTTCCTTCCTTCCCTCCCTCCCTTCCTTCTTTCCTTCTCTCCTTTTTCCTGCTTTTCTTCCTTGTTGTGGCATTGGGGTTGGACAGAAGAACACTTTACTACTAAACTACATCCTCATTCTTCTTTATTTTTATTATTATTTTCTTTCCTTTTGGATCAGAGCCAACAAGCCAGGCAGGCTTTGACCTTGCCCTTCCCCTGCCTGAGGCTGCAGAATAGTGGGAATTTCTAGCCTCGCCCCCATGCCCAACCTCCCTAGGTCATTCAATCTAACATGACTCTTGGTATTGCTTTATTCTACACATGTAACTAAAGATGTTGGGAAGCCGACACTGCAAACCAACACATCGTGCTGGACTCTCTGAGGCGCCTGATATAATCATTGGCCTCTCGAAAGGAAGGAGCAGAGATAGAAAAATCCATCTTATAGATGCCCTGGTGGATAACAAATGAGAGACACCGTGCAAAAGGGACTGACAGTTACTACCTGCAACCTGCTTGGCATCTTGGCATCGGCTGCAGGCAAACTGATGCGGACGAGTCATGCAAACCTCTTCAATTACATCTATCTATCTATCTATCTATCTATCTATCTATCTATCTATCTATCTATAAAATCTGGAGAAGTACATCTTTCAAGTCACTCCCTGCGAGGTAATGACACAGTTCGGGGCTTACTAGGCCACACAAATTTATAACATTATTTTATAATAGTCACTCAAAGAGTTATACACCGTGCAAGTGCAGGAAACCTGTCCACACACTAAGACCACAGGATCCAGCTCACAGCTGGGATCCCATGGAAATACCCTCCGTGAGTCCAGCTGCAGGCCTGGAGCCCAAAACAATGTCCCCCCAACCCCTTGCAAGACCTCCTGGAGGCCAAGGGCCCAGGATAATGTCCTATGCATGCCTATTTCATGGATTTGCACTGGGAATGCCCAAAGGTCAGCGGCAGAAGCTGCAAAATCTGTGTCAGTGGGATAAAATATTCAGCAGGCTGAGGGTTCTGTGTTGGAACCGGCAAGCAACACTCAACGTGGGGACCAGATAGCCCTTGAAAAATAATACTGGCATCATCAGCAACAGCAAGGCCCTGAACTCCTCCTCTGACAAGAACAGCAAGTTCATCAGGAAAGCCAGCATGACAAGGTCCCCCAGCAGAACAGCCCAAGAGAACCGGCAGCTCCCAACAGCTCCGCCAGTGTCTCCAAACAGCTTCCCTAGCAACCTCTCCAGTTCCTCCTCTTCTGTGCTGGCAGCAAACCCCACGCAAGCCGCCTGCTCCAGCATGGCCCTGGCTGAGTTCAGCTGGGTGTTACAAGTCAACCAACAGCTGACAATCTAGGACAGGTGATTTATGGCAGCCCCAATTCAAAGGAATGGAAGGAATCACAGGTTATGTTAACACCCTCTATAAACTCAAAGTTAAAAGTGAAGGGACTTGGAGAAAGGATGGGTTATTGCAAATATTCCACAATGTACTGTGCGTGGGGGCAAATACGTTTAGTGGCCAGTAGATTGAAAATATTCCTCAAGAAGAAATTGCACAGCACCTATGTAATCCTAAGCCACTATTCCTGGTTGAGAGTTTTCCGCACCAGCAATGAAAGCTGTGGAGATAGGCAGGGGGCTGAAATTATTTAAGCTTGGATGATCCTATCAATAGCATCCTCTAACCCAGAGTTGTTCTCTGCACTTTTATTTAGTAACAGTCCAATTTGCCCTAAAATATTGACTGAAATAATCTATGGAAAGTATTCCTGGCAGTTTTCCTGTTGTTGATACTGTACCTGATATCTTAAATGTAAAGGAAAGTGGTTTATTTGATTTATGGTTTCAGAAGATTTGGCCCATAGGTACCTGAATCTAAGGTACGGATACAATCGCAGGAGGTCAGGGAAGAAGAAGGATCTCTAGCACAAACTGGGCAGGAAAAAGCATGAGAAGAAAACCAAAGAGTAGACGAGCCCAGGGACTCTTAATCCTCAAGATTTTGATCATGTGCCCATCGAGAGACACTCAGAACCTTCCTTTACTAATCTTCTAGGCAGCTGCTAAACGAGTCCAGTTGATATCATTGAACTTAAGCATCACAATCCCTCAGTTTTAAAGTGTTTGCTATTCTGAGTCCCTGGATGAAGTCTTCTTTTGTTTGTCATTCCAGTGGTTAACTGTCTCTCCTACCAGTGTAGGTCCACAGTCGACACTTCCACAGGGCTCTCAGCCACCGTCTGTGTTATAAGAGTGGCAGTCAATTATCGGAACCTTGCCCTCACTTCACAAAGCATGAGATATCTGGTATTTTTTCTGCCAGTGACGTGCCATAAGGGATACCCACAGGCAAAAGGAAGGAAGGTTTACTGTGATTCATGGTTTTAGACTCTCTGCCCACTGGTTGGCTGCTCCAAGTCAAGCACATCCTGGTATAAGGGTGTTGGGGCAGGGGCAGATGATAATACCCTTTCAGTACATGGGACTCTGGGAGGCATCCCAGACCCGAAGCACAACAGGTCTCAAGGTGCATATCAGCTTATGTGGTTTAAGGTATCTGCTGACAATCTTGGATCATCTTCTGAATGGATGACAGAGCCTTTTGATAGGCATGTGTTTGAATACCTGCATGAGACCTCTAGGAACTGAGGTTGACCTGGAAGATTCTAGAGGAAAATATGGACATGGCCCTCAACCTTAACAATAGTAGCAAGAGTTCTTTCATCGAGGTTGGTGGAAACAACACAGAAATTGAGCAAAAACACTCTCTGCCCTATGGCAGCTATGATGTGTCCGGAATCCTTGATCTCAAGTGACAAAAAAGAAAGCTTAGATCACATCCCTCAGAGAAGATATCTCTGTTTCGTTATCATGCAGAGAGGTGCTTTGTGTAACCTAGATTGGAAGGATTTCCCACAAAACTCACAATCAGTAGTAATCTGCGACCTTAGAGCCACTCCTGCACTGCTATCTTTCATGCAGGCTGCAGCAGGATGGCCCCAACTTGGAGTCCAACCTAGCCAAATTAGGGACTCAACAAAACTTTGTCTAAAAATAAAAAATAAAATAAAAGAGTGGGAATAAAGTTCACTGTATAGCATCTGGGTTCTGTGAACAAGACCTAAAAGAAAAACAAAACCCTGGAGATTTTTTTTTTTACCTCTTTTGCTGTGTAGGGACTGTAGTGCATCAGATCTTGTGTCTGATCTCTAATAAGAATGTCATATTTGGTACATGTAAAACATTTTTGTATCAATATTAAATTGTATATTTCTGGATTGTGTATCTACTTTAAATTGTATATCTATATCTATGGATTTTGTATCTACATTAAATTGTGTACGTGCATAGTGTTATATACAGAGAGATTACATATCTGTATTAAATTATATGTCCATAAATTGTATATCTATATGGGTAGATTGTGTATGTATATTAAATTATGTATCTATATCTATAGATTGTATATCTGTAGCTATAGATTGTGTATCTGTATCTATACACAAAACTGTGTATCCCACGCTTGTTGATTTCCCAAGTCAGAAAGAAGAAGTTATCCAAAAGAAAAATCCTATTCAGTTACTTCTTACTGTTTTTTTAAAGTCGTTATTGAAAAAGCAATATTTGACTTAAATGGAAGAGCAAATATAATGCGGAGCACAATCAATTTGGAGCCAGAAGGCATTTGCCTCCTAAAGCCATTCTGTTGAGTCAGGGCTGGGAAAGACTGGAGGGCATTTTGGTAAAAGAGCATGAGGCAGTCTGGTCCCAGGAAAAATGTAAGGAGAGGAAAATTTGAGAGAGAAGTGACGGTGTCTGCTTGAAATGGCAGCACTCTGGGAGGCTGAGGCAGGAGGATGGGGAGCTAGAACTCTAGTGTGTGTAGCTTAAATAGACCTTTCACAAGGCAGGGAGGAAGAGAGAGAGAGAGAGAGACAGAGAGAGACAGAGAGAGAGAGAGAGACAGAGACAGAGACAGAGAGAGAGACAGAGAGAGAGACAGAGAGAGAGACAGAGAGAGAGACAGAGAGAGAGACAGAGA
>NW_004524879.1:812193-813667 GCF_000260255.1 Octodon degus
GTTTATCAATAAAACTTTGAAAAAAAAAAGAAAAAAGAAAGTGCCTAACATCACGGAAGGTCTACCACACGATGTGCGCAGCCGTGGAAAGGTTACTGATTAAGGATCGTTGAGCACACAAGCTCTCAGAGACAAACTCGTGGGCTTAGTTGCAATGAATCTACTGAGGAGATCACTGGAGCAGACATACACCATGAAGCAAGACCCAGGGGAAAAATATTGGCGTGTGCTTCAGGGAAAAAACAAACAAACGTAAAACAACTGACGGATGCTTCATTTCTGCAGATGATCCTAGCAGAAGAAAGAAGGTTTCTTGAGTGCCTGGAAGATCTGTGATTTCACAGCTTTAGAAGCATGCTTTCAGGGGTAAAATGGTATGTGGAATTGGTATTCGGTATTGAAGAGTTCCATCCATACTCATAGCTACAGTGTGGGCTTTCTTTATGGCAGTGTGACTCGTAGTGGCTATGCCTGGATGCGGTATACATGTTCATGAACAGATGAATGAGTTCAGAAAAAGGACTGTTAATATACAAGGGAATACTACTCTGCCATGAAGAAGGACTCACCTGAGGAAAACGATATCCATTTGGATCATGACTAAGTGAAATCAGTCAGGCACAAGAGCTTCAATATCTCATAGTTTTGCTTCTATGAGCAGCACAGCATGTAAATAAAGCCCAAAATGCAAAGATCACTAACACGTAAGAGGGGGGCAGAGCTTTTGTAGAAGAGGAATGGACAGACAGAGAAAAGGACAGAGGAGGGAGAGGAGAAGACGAGGAGAAGAATTAAGTTGTGTGTGCACATGCCACCTCTCCTCAAGGGTATTGAGAACATGCTTGAGACAAGAACTGTAAAAGGCTCAAGTCAACAACTTCTGATATTGCCAATCCTATAGATAAAACCCACTACTATTATGGACTGCTGGACTATATTGGATTATTTTGCTGAATTCACGCACCTACAATATTTAAATGACAGTGGAATACCCATCTCTGACAAAACTAAACGACAAAAGGGGATACAAATGAAGGACCATTTTGTATCTGTATATACAAAATAGGATAGATACACAGCGACTTTCTCTTAATTCAATGAGAAGAAAGATTTGTACTAATAGTGTTTGGACAGGAGATCATGCCTGCATTTGTTCTATGAATAACCACTATGAAGACAACAACATGCAATGTATTGATTATTGAAACTGTCCTACTCATTGGTTTTGAAACTGTCTGGTTGCTTTTTCTCAACAAAATTTTTTCAAAACCCCTGTAGACATGGACTATGCAAAAATAAAGACTGAGTAAAAAAACCAGGCACAAGTCATGAATATTGGGTGAGTCAGAAACACTGGTTGGCCGGTTCGACTCACACACATGGTATGAATGCATTGCATTAGCAGCCTCCTAGCAATAAAGATGTGCAAATAGTATGCCCCCTAAAATTAACATGGGAGTAGGTAGAAAAAAAA
>NW_004524879.1:814212-814769 GCF_000260255.1 Octodon degus
CTCACTTTGCAGCTCAGACTCCTAGAGAACCTCCTGTCTCCGCCTCCTCAGTGCTGGGATTACAGTCCCGCACCATGCACATCCTGTTACAGTGGCTGGCACTGCTTGTGGCATGAGGGATGAAGCGCAGGCCCTTGTACTTGCCAGGCTGCCACTTAGCCCACCGAGCTATCTGCCCGGCCCCTAAGGAAAGTTTTGAAAATGGAAATTCTCACGTTGTTCAGACATTGTGCTTCAGGGGAAATAGAATCTACGAATGGGATGGCAGTGGGGACTACAGACATGGATCCCAGGTAGGGGCAGAAAGAGTTAGCTAGACTCAAAGATATTGGTGGTAGCATAGTTGTTTTCAAGCCGGTAGTGTTTGCTCTGCTCAAAGTATATTTATCACACACATACTTGTACATGTGTATGTACTGTGTGCAAAGTTTCCAATATCAAAGAAATATGCACTTAGGAAAATTATTCGGAATGAAGACCATCATGATACTTATCCTTTCTGTATATCATATAGCCTTACAACGCAGACATTCATAGGGTAGCTGGGCCACAGGGAT
>NW_004524879.1:819218-827498 GCF_000260255.1 Octodon degus
TCTCTCTGTCTGTCTCTGTCTGTCTGTCTCTCTCTCTCTGTCTCTCTCTTTGTGTCTCTCTTTGTCTCTGTCTCCCTCCCTCCCATTTTCTCTCTGTCTCTCTCTGTCTGTCTCTCTCTGTCTGTCTCTCTCTCTCTGTCTCTGTCCATCTCTGTCTGTCTCTCTCTGTCTCTGTCTGTCTCTGGTTCTCTGTCTCTCTCCCTCCCTCCCATTTTCTCTCTATCTCTGTCTCTCTCTGTCTCTGTCTCTCTCTGTCTCTGTCTCTCTGTCTGTCTCTGTCTCTCTCTGTCTGTCTCTGTCTCTCTGTCTGTCTCTGTCTGTCTCTGTCTGTCTGTCTGTCTCTCTCTGTTTCTCTCTCTGTGTCTCTCTTTGTCTCTGTCTCCCTCCCTCCCATTTTCTCTCTGTCTCTCTCTGTCTCTGTCTGTCTCTCTCTGTCTGTCTCTCTCTCTCTGTCTCTGTCCATCTCTGTCTGTCTCTCTCTGTCTCTGCCTGTCTCTGTTTCTCTGTCTCTCTCCCTCCCTCCCATTTTCTATCTCTGTCTCTCTCTTTCTCTGTCTCTCTGTCTCTGCCTCTCTGTCTGTCTCTGTCTCTCTCTGTCTGTCTCTCTCTCTCTGTCCATCTCTGTCTGTCTGTCTCTCTCTCTCTGTCTCTGTTTCTCTCTGTCTCTGTCTCCCTCCCTCCCATTTTCTCTCTATCTCTGTCTCTCTCTGCCTCTGTCTCTCTGTCTCTGTCTCTCTGTCTGTCTCTGTCTGTCTCTGTCTCTGTCTGTCTGTCTCTGTCCATGTCTGTCTGTCTCTGTCTCTGTCTCTGTCTCTGTCTCTCTGTCTCTCTCTCTCTCTGTCTCTCTGTCTCTGTCTCTGTCTCTCTCTCTCTCTCTCTCTCTCTCTCTCTCTCTCTCTCTCTCTCCAAGAACGAAAATCAATAGGGGTGTAATTCTGCAAGAATTTCTTGGGATTATAACCAACACCACCACATAAATGGATAAGTGAACAAATAATACACTTAAAGACTCCAAATTCTGAAGAATACATTCTAATTCAACTCTTCTGTCTAGATCTTGAATTTGATACAAACGACTTTCTCCCTTCAACTGCCAGAACTAAAAATAAGAAGGGTGCTTAGCTAGTGAGCATACTGCTAGTCTTTCTATTTTCTTCTTTTTTCCCCCTAATTTGAGAGGAGATCTCTCTAAGATATTCAGGTTAGTTTGAGCTTAAGACCCTCCTGCCGCAGCCTCCCTAGTACCTGCTATTACAGATCTGTGCATGATTTTTAGACACAGTTTTCATACTAAAAGCAAGAGCTTTAGCACATTTGGAGTTCAGCGTACTACTAGGAATAATGACAGATATTCTGTGGAGGCCAGAGGCAGTCTGTATCCTTGAAGGATTTATCCTTTCTCTTGGGGCATTGGAACAAATGAGAAGCGCCCGCCTTTCTAAAAGCCTGGCCCGTGGAGGGCATCCTGTGGTTACCAGCCATATGTGTTCCACCTAATGAAGTTGCAATTTATAGTCATACCCAGAAAGCCAGAAAGAGACAAGACTGGCACGGTGCTACGGGTTGCAGGCAATGTGGACAGCTGCTGTGGCAACTCCAAATCTCAGCCCTATTCTGTCCTCAATTATCTGGAAAATTTAGAGCGGAAAAAGAGTCAATTTTGGAAGGTTGGAAGGCAGCAAGGGAATGCAAACATCTGGGGGACCAGGCGTAAGTAGGATTTGCTCTCGTCTGTGAAACACTCTGTGTTGTTATGACGGGTTAGGGCTCAGCTTTTCTCCTTTTCTTCATCTTTCTCTTGCTGCTGTTTCTCAAGCGGTAATGGGAAAAGAGAAGAAATACCAGAGAAGGGTAAGTCTAATTCACCATGGTTGTGCCCACACATGATTTTGATATTTACTGTATTTTTCAGACTTTAGAATATTTCCACGTATACAGTGAGATATGGCCCCAGTGGGACCCAAGTATAAGCAGGGAAAGAAAGCACTCAGATGGGATCCAAATCAGCCCCACAGTTCGAGGATGCTTTTGCACAACATGATAGGAACTTTCTAGATGGAAGTATAGCTTCACGGTGTGGAAATTTCCACTTGCACTGTGATGACAGTCCTGGGCCGATTTCTGATTTGGTTGGATTTCAGAGTTTGAATTTCTGAGTTACTGAGATGGTAGTCGACTTATGCGCTGTAATTTGTAAAAACGCAGCTCACTAAAAGTTGTGGTTTCCCCTGCCCAGAAACAACACAGAGTGATACACACTCCTGATTATAGTACAATTCTGTAGCAACAATATAGTTATTAATATCAGATAGCAAATTAAACAGTAGCCTTGAGTACTACTGAATCTTAACAGTGTATGTAGGATGATACTATATATTTTTTTTCTAATTCACCTTAGTGGAGAACATCAGTTTATATTGTTTGTATAGATTGTCATTCTGTAATACTGGTATGAACTGTTTCTACAGAGATACTATGCAATGTTACCATTGGTTACTACTGTACAATGCTGCGCAACATTTTTACTATGTGGTAACATATATAATGTTACTGTTCCATGTTGGTATACAGTGTTTCTGTTTAATTTACTGTGACAAGAATAACACACCTGTACTCTATACTGGTACTATATATTATTGCTACATAATTTTACTACACTTTTTAGAATATATTACTGT
Source organism: Octodon degus (assembly GCF_000260255.1). Taxonomy (NCBI): domain Eukaryota; kingdom Metazoa; phylum Chordata; class Mammalia; order Rodentia; family Octodontidae; genus Octodon; species Octodon degus. Next base: position 821,897 of record NW_004524879.1, read on the forward strand.
ACATTGTTTCTGTGTAGTGTTTATATATGTCCATTTACAATATTTCTGTGTCTAGTTGTTACATGGTGTCACTATGCACTATGCATTTTTATTATTTTTTAAGGAGAGTACAAATTAGAATTAAAACAGAAAAAAAATTACAAGTGATACAGAATTTCACTTAACAGAGTAATATGAAGTTCACAGCATTTGCTGTTATACTTCGCGCTGTCTTGCAACCAGTTTTTCATGTTGCCAGATATATGCATGTGAAATTGGAAGAAGAAAGAAAAAAGAAAGAAAGAAATTTATAAGACATTAAGAAGACAAGAGGAGAAACAATTGAAATAAGGAGATTTAAACAAATTAAGCATTAACTGCTCCTTTCCATAGACCAGCAGAAATGCACAGTACAGTTGTCCAAAACATACTGCTTACATACATAGATAAATAATCTCTTTCCCCCATGCCCTTTCTTGTCCTTCTCCTCAACTCAGTAACTCTTTCATTTTGATTAAGTTAATTCCCTTTTCCCAGTATGTATTGTACCCTTCAGATTCCATCTTTCTCTTTCAGGTTCTCAAACTAAGGAGACAATATGATGCTTGTACGTGTGGGTCTGATTTATTTCATTTAAGAGAATGTTCCCTAATTGCATCCATTTATCAACAAAAGACTCAAATTTATGCTGTTTTATAGCTACTCCATTGTATAAAAATACCACAAGTTCTTTATTTGTTCTTCAGTTGCTGGGCGTTTTGAATGTTTCCAAAATTTAGTTATGACAAATTGCACTGCTATAAACCCGGTTGCTCATATTTCGCTGTGGCATAAGGTTACTATGCACTTTTGCTATGCAATTGGTATGTAATGTAATACTAATTCTTACCATAGAATGTCTTCCTGCATTCACACTACTTGACCCTCTCATGCAATATTTGTATCCAGTGGTGGGACACAATGTTACCATTCGATTTAATGGAAGATGTTAATATACAGTGTTACCACAAAATGCTACAATAGATCATTTCTGTTACACATTATTGTGATCGTTACTGTGTTTTCTTCATTGTGCTGTTGCCTAGAGTCAACTTAATTTCTTTCTATGTCTTGTTGCTGTCTGCTGCTTTATACTTCTGCTATGCATCTAGTCTGCGAGATCGCTGTGCATGGCTTGTACATAGTGTTGGAGAAACTGTAACTCTGTACTCCTGCACTTTGTTTCTACGCAGAATTGCTACGCAAGATTACTGTACAGTGTGCAGCACATGATTAGCATAATGCTGTTACTATAAGCAGCTACTAAAAATGTTAATATAGATTGTTGCCATCTGCCACTATACATTGTAACCATATGTTACTCTGTCACTGGGAAGCGTCATTGTGCAATGTTACTGCAAAATTACTTTGCAGTATTTCTATATGAATTTACACTGTGGCTCCCTCTTGCCGCAGTGTAGTCACTCTACTGTCTTAATTCAGGGTGACAATAGGGTGAAATCATCTTTCCATTACTGTGCAATGTTACTGGGCAGTGTTTCCCTCCGGTGTTACTATACAGTGCTGCTATACATCAATACCATAACACGTTTGCATATACTGTCACAATACCATGCAGTGACATTGTGTAACATCACTTCACAGTATTACTGCAGGATGTTACGATATATACAGCCTTACTCTACAATGATGTTAAAGCTGTTTCCATTTATTGTTACTAGGGAGTTGAGTAATTTTACTATGCATTGATTCTCTGCATCATTTACTATGCCTTGATTGATTACTATGCATGAATGCTTGTATTACCCAGAGCTAGCCTACATCATGTCGGTACCGCTGGGTATTTCCCTATACTCTGAAGCAGAAGCACAGAGTGTATCTGAATTTTGGCTGGCAGCCCCACACGGTATTTATGAAATAAATTGGAAGGGTTTCTTTTTAACTTACAAAATATCAAGACCATCACATGTGATTAATGATCTCAACGTTGAGGACTATATGTAATTAAAGTTAATGAGACATTTGAGGTATAAGCTGTTTTTAAAGAGAAATGTAGAACTTGTAATGTTAGGGTACACCCTGAAATTCTGTGCTCATCATTAAACAAACAAACAAGAAAAGCACTTCCCAGTTTTAAACCTAACCACTAAGCAACCACACTTCAGGCTCAGCTAAAAATAAGCAGATTGAGGCATAGCCATCTACTCAGCACCTCAAGGGAGCCTTTCTTTTTTTCATCAGTATGTGATAATGAAAACAGTTCTACTGCCTTAGGCACAGCTGATGTGTCAAAAAGAAAATAAACTAAGAGCACAAAGCTAAATGAAAGAAACTACATTCAAAATAGTTAGGATAGATGCACAGCTGCGTTCTCTTGGATCATTCAGTGGAAAGATTTGTTTCAAATAGTGTTTGTGGACAGGATATCATGTGTGGATCTTGTACAATAAATAACCACTAAGAAAGTGATATGCAATATATTAATTATTGAAACTGTTTTAGTAATCGGTTTTGAAACTCTCATTGCTATTTGTTTCTCAATAAAATTATTTAAAAATATTAATCTAATCGATCAAAGAATAAATTTACTTATTAGAAAGAAAAGGAATAGGCCACAATTAGAGGAAAACCACATTGTATGAATCTCTTATTGAGAAAAACAAGAGTAAGTCAAATCAGGGTCACTCCAAACTTTCATCTTACTCCAGAGAGAAGGGCCCTCATCAGAAAATCAAGAAAATAATAAAAGATGGCAGGGCTGTGGGGAAAGAGGTACCCTTCCAGCCTGTGAGTCAAACCAGAAACTGGTAGGATCCTTACAGAAACCCTGATGGAGTGTCCTTGTAACACTAAAGCTAGCCATGTGACTAGTCGACCTACTCTGCTCTTAGATAAGTTGCGGAATGCTTTATAGATGCCGTAATGCAATGATCCAGGCAGATTCTAGGACACAGCGGAGCAGATCATGGCAGCTGCATTTTCAAACATGGATATATATTCATCAATGGATGGAGAGTGGATCAATGAAATGCTCTGTCCACAAACAGAAGAGTACTATTTTGCCATGAAGAAGAACAAACTAGTGTCATTCACATTAAAATGAGTACACTTTTAGGTCTTCAAGTGGAGTGAGCTACTTCAGACATACAAGCTTAAGTAAGGCAGGGCTTACCTCGTACAAGAAAACCAAAGAAGAAATAATTGAAAGAGTAAAATAAAAGAGAATTGGTAAGACACAGAGAGGTAGGGTTTGTGGAGATCGGAAGGGGACAGTAAACAAAGTAGAGAGAATCAAAATACAAGAGCACGTGTACAAGTTCTGGATGGTGAATGTATTGCACACATGTATTGATAGATGTATAAATAAAGAGACAACTATCAACAATAAGAATCTACATTCTGGTAGTTCTACAGGGGAGAAAGGAAAGCTGGTTCTCCCTCTAAAGAAAACTTCTAATCACAAAAACTGTATTCTGTGAGAAGGAAAGTATTCTGCTGAACTCACAGAAAAGCAATGCTAATTTCTGTTGTGCTGTGGAACAAAAAAAAAATCCATGTTCTTTCTGAATATCTCAAAGGAAATAAGAAATGGAATAACAACGCCAACCAAATGAGACCCAAAGTTAGAATGAAAACACAGGTCCCCAAACAATAATATAGCATAATTTAGAATAGTAACAAGTGACCAGGCCAATATCAAGAACTTTTTTTGCAGAAACTCATTATTGTAAACTCTCAGTTGCAGCAAGGTTATTTTTAAAATTCTCAAGGGTTTTAATATTTGCCACAGTGAAATGAGCAGATCAAAACCAGCAAACAACAGCTACATCAGTACAAAGTGGACAAAGGTCTTTTTTAAGGTCAGAACTGTCCAGCACACAGTTGAGATATTTCAGCAACATTGCTTGCCTATTTGGAAGCAATGCAAAATAGCATTCAAGAGCCAAAGATAAGAAAAGTGCTAAACCCAGGTACACGCTACAATTGTAGCTACGCAGGAGGCTGAGACAGGAGGATCCCAAGATGAACTCTGGGTAACTTATAAAGACACTATCTCAAGAAAGAAAGAGAGAAAGAAGGAAAGAAAGAAGAGAAAGCAAGAGTGAATGAAAAAGAGAAAAACAGAGAAAGTTGTGTCAATTTTTTATTGATTATTATTATTTATTTTTGCAGAACTGGGGATTGAACTCAGGCTGGTGTGCTTGCCAGGAAAGTGCTTATTCTCCTGAGCCAATTCCCTGGCCCCTTTTATTAATTTTAAAGAATACAAATTAGGATTAAAAGAGAAAGGAATTACAAGCGATACAGATTTTCACGTAACAAAGTAATATAAATTTCATAGTACTTATCATAATATATAATGTTGTCTTTCAACCAGTTATTCATATTACTAGATATATTTATCCAAAATTGGGAGAAGAAAGAAAAAGGAAAGAAATATGTAAGAAATTAAGAAACGAAAAAGGACAAACAGTTGAGAAGAGGAGCTAAAACAAATTAAGCTTTATCTGTTCCTTCGCATAGACCAGCAGAAATGCACAGTACAGTTGTCCAAGCCATCCTGCTTACATACATAGATAAATCTCTATCCCCCATTCCCTCTTCTGTCCTTCTAATCAACTCAGTAACTCTTTCCTTTCGCATAAGTTCATTCCCTTTTACAATGTCTATCGTGCCCTTCAGATTCTGTTTTTCTCTTTCAGGTTCTCTTTGTGTATATCAATCAATGGTGGAATGTCCCTGGCTTCAATCCCAAGTACTGATGAAAAATAAACAAAACTCAAAACAAACACAAGATAAAACAGCAAACTGTAACAATAAATGTTCCAAAACTTCCCTATGAGTTGCACCAACAGCACAAAAACACTTCCAGGACGTCATGAACGAAAATTTCTGCTGCACTGGCAGACAAATTTTTTTAAAAAGTACTTGGATAAAAACATTTTTTAAATATCATACTACAAATGTAATTAGGACAAAGAGGAAATTCTATCTGCAAAGATTTTCTAAGTCATAGCCTCACAAAGTATGTAAAAAGAAAAGAAGCCATAGTTAGTTGTGTTGTTTCTAAATGGGTCTTTTTTTAAAAGAAACAAGAAGTGAACAAAAAAAGAAAAGAAAAAATTTCAAACGGCCTGTAATAAACATAGGTAAGTTAAAACAATGGGGAAAATGTTCATATTCTTATTCAATATCTGATATATTACTGAAGAATGTGTTATTAGAGGTAAGGATGTATGGGCTGCCATATGTCATGGGGAAGAAGTTCCAATTCCCCTGGTCAAACGCCGTTGTCCAATGTCAGCCACTGAGTAATCAAGGAGCAAAGTGAAAATAATGAAGGGAGCCAGGCAGAGTGACACACCCCTGCGGCCCCAGAGGCTGAGGCAGGGGGTTTGCTGTGAGTTGAAGACCAGCCTGGGCTACAAAGTGAGCTTGCGGCCAGCCTGAAGTGCCTAAGTGCATAGGGAGACCCTGTCTGAAGAACACACAAGAAGGGAGGGAAAGAGAGAGAGACAGAGAGAGAGACAGAGAGAGAGGGAGAGAGAGAGAGAGAGAGAGAGAGAGAGAGAGAGAGAGACAGACAGACAGACAGACAGACAGACAGACAAGACAGACAGAC
>NW_004524879.1:827598-828483 GCF_000260255.1 Octodon degus
CAGGGTCTACAGGGTCTCACTACATAGATCAGACTCGTAGTGATCCTCCTGTTCTTGGCCTCTTACGCACTGGGATTACAGATGCCTGCCACCATTCCCAGTCTCAATTGTCATCTCAGTGTTCCCTGGGCACAGGGTTGGCACGGCAGGTCTGGGGATAGAACCTCCAGGTCCTGTGCACTTTAATCCACTGAGCTATCTGGCTGGCCCAAGAACGTAAAGTCTAACAGTTAGGAAATACAGCCCAGTGATTGACAAGGAGTATAAATGAGCTGTGGTAAACAGGTCCCAATTGGAGTGGATGAAGATCTGAGATGTGATCGGGGAGAAAACTGTGAATAAGGCATGAAAGATGCAGAAAGAACAAATTCAAGGGCTGCATTGGGCAGAGGGAGGCAGGTTAAGATGCATTTATAAAAGCTTAAAAGAGAGATTGATGTGCTGCTGTTGGGTACCACTGGTGAATCCTGAGGAGCACAGGATGAAATGTGGGAAACACTGAATGTGGAGTTCTCAAATAGGTTTGTGAAGGTTGGGTTTCCCACAAAACACAACGTGCCTCTGTGTCTCTTTTTTCAGATCCACTCTCTGTGTTTAAACTATGTTGTTAACTGGCATATTTGTGAGTGAATTGGTGGGTTTATAACAAAGGCACTGAGTGATTTAATTACACTGCAAGTTAATCCAGTCTGAGGGGAAGGAAAGGTGCAATCCGAGTGTTCCGGGAGGCAGAGAGAACAGGATCACTGTTGGCATCTCCACCCCAGCACCGTAACGACTCAGCCAGAGCCTGACACAGAGTAAGAGAGACTTGAAAATAAAAATAAAGACACTAAGACACTAAAGAAAATGACTCTGGGTGTAGGTTAATGCAAAAATCCTGGA
>NW_004524879.1:833663-836186 GCF_000260255.1 Octodon degus
AGAAAGAAAGAAAGAAAGAAAGAAAGAAAGAAAGAAAGAAAGAAAGAAAGAACTCATCATGGGATGGACCAATTATTGCTGCAAAGGAAGGAGAGAAAGCATTCAGGATTTTGATAGAATTTAAAAAAAGAAAAAGAAAGAAAGAAAGAAACATCTGCTGTGCTTTGGATTTAGAAGGCTGTAGGACACGAATATGCCAGTGTGTCAGTGTGCTTTCTTCTCAATTTATTTGTTTCTAAAAGTTGACAAAAATGAAAGCCAGGAGAAAAAATAAAGGGGGGGGGTTCCTGTTAGGGCATAATAACATCATGTTGTATAGTGCACACAACGGGTGTGTGTGTGTGTGTGTGTGTGTGTGTGTGTAGGCAGTGAAGGGAAGGGAGAGGAGGTAAGGAGAGAGACAGAGACAGAGAAAGGCAGAGATAGAGAGAAAAAAGACAGAAGCACAGAGAAACATAGGGAGAAGAAGAGAAAGGGAAAAACTTACAGAAACAGTGAAAAAGACATAGAAGAAAAGGAGTACTTTACAGACTGAATATTTGTTATGATTTGGAGACAAAAGGTCCCCCTGGAATCTCATGTGTTGGTTGGTGGCTGGGGTTTTGGAAGGGGACTGAATCAGGTGGTGCTGTGCTTCTCGGACATCTGTCAGGGACGAGTTCCTGGCTGACCGCACTATAGGAGGGGGTTCCTGGCTGGAGGAGGTGCCTGGGGGACAAGCTCGAGGGTGAGCTCTCGTCCCCTGCTCCTCCCTCCTCTCCCTGCTCCCAGGCCACCATGATGTGAGCGTCTGCCCTCCCCCACGCCTGTCCACCATGACGCTCCTGCCTTGGAGCAGCCACCATGGACTGCACCCTCTGTCACCGTAAACCTAATTAACCCTCTCCTCTAAATTTGATATTTCGGGTACTTGGTCACAGCAACCAAAGGTGACTCTAGCACACCTCTGTAGCCACCGAAACTTTAGTGCATAAATAAAATGTTTACATATGCCTGAGTCTCTTTGCAAATTAAAATGGATTCTTTCAGCAGAGAGCACAGAACTCTCTAATCATCTTGAGTATCACAAAGAACATGAATTTTTATTTCCCTGATACAGGATTTATGAAGACCTCACATAAGCATGGTTCATGAAGCCTCTTGCTCAGCTTACATGACACTCGAACATAAAAGAACTGAAAACATCACATTATAGTGACATGTGCACCTATGTTTATAGCAGCACAATTAGTGATAGCCAAATCTTGGAAGCAACCAAAATGCCTGTCACCTGAGGAACGGATGAAAAAGTTGTGGGGATTTTATACAATGGACTATCACTCAGCTATAAAGAATGATAAACTCAAAGCCTTCATATTTAAGCCACTGTCACTTGAAGACATACTCATAAGTGAAATAAATCAGACCCACATGTGCAAATATCATATAATCTCTCCAGTGTGTGAACTCAAAAGAACAAGTAGAAATTGAAAGGTATAACACAGTTACAAGGAAAGTGAGAATGTAAGGATTAAGCAATGAAGAGAGGGCAAGGAGAAAAGTTAGGAAATATGGCAGGGGCAAAACCATACATTTATTTAAAGAAGATGGTTAAGGCAATGGTCCTAAGAATCTCCAACAGGTTTTTGAAAATAGCAGTTAATGGGTAGAACTCTCACCCTGACCAACTCTATATGCTCATATCTGTGAATGAAGCAACTACACTGAGGATAGCAATGTGTAACGCTAAAACCAGGCTTGAAATACCTGTCATTTTGCTCCTCTAAATGTGCATTGCTTCCAACATCATGTCAACTATTGCTATACTCTTTTTAAGGTAAATGTTTGCAAAAAGTAAGAAAACAAGATACAAGAAGAAAAAAATGTCATAGGATTGTCCTGCTACAATATTATATATGGTTTGATTTCTAAATTTCTCTGTAAAGATGTGCAATTTTCTTTCACATTCTGTAGGGATTTAAAGTTTAGACTATCCACGGTTGTTGGAAAATACCAGTTCCGTAAGGCGTTTGATACTCAGACACAGAGTGATGTTAAGCTCAACTGCCGCTGTTACAGAGTAGATTCTATTAAGTGGCAACTTTCTTTTGTTTAGCCTGCTGAGAACTGATTTACATTCGCATTGTGTTGATTGTTTTGTTTATTTTTTTCCTCTGACAAGGGGGCCCGAGAGTGTACAGAACTGTAGTTCCAAGTGATTGTCTTTCCTCAGCTTCCTGATTCGTTAGGCCTGGAAGCGTGGGTCACCAAAAACCCACCATAAGAACATTTTTATACGTTCCACTTTCTATGTCCTGTTTTCCTCTTTCCCAAAAACAAAGCTTCTGTTTTAGCCATCTTGGAAATACGGTGTGTTCGAGGGACGGGTGAAAGCCAGCTTAAAAGAGAAGAACGTGAAATGCGACCTTAGGTATCAGAAGAGAAGGAGGAAGTTGACCGTTTCTACAAAGAGGATATCCATGGGTTTCGAAAGGGCGATGCTAAACCTGAAAGCGCTACCCAGAGTTTCACAAAAAGGCTTAC
>NW_004524879.1:837268-841742 GCF_000260255.1 Octodon degus
GGAGGAGGAGGAGGAGGAGGAGTTCATTTAGGCTCAGCCCGAGGGGCAGCCCCAAGTGAAATCCAAAAGGAATCTTGCCCGGCGGGAACTACCGAAGTCAATTTGTTCAAGGATTAGTTTCAGGACTGTAAGTGAGAGTAAGCCCCAGATGAGGAGGAGCTGGGCAGTACTTCGGGAATCCTCCACCCGGCGCTTTCTGCAATTCTTGCAAAAGTGTGTGGCACAACCCAGGCATTTATTGGACACCCACAGCAAAATGGCCTGGGTCCTACGCACTGTCTTGTACACGTTCAGTATATGCGTCCCTGCGTTCTACCTCCAGAGAGCCCCAGGTCTCTAAGCATGACCGAAAAGTGTTTCTTACTTGCTAAGCTGACACCAGGAAAGGAAAAGAAATCCCCTGAGTGAACAGTTGAATCGATATGTTTATTCATCCTTTTTATGGCTACACATTTGCAGAACACACAGCTTGTGCTCCTTGTGCACCGCTGGCACGTGTCGTTCACAAAGCCGGAGTGTTTCTTTTTCTTCTTCTACTCCCCTGTTTTAAATCTTCCTCCGTCCCTTGGGCAGCACCCAGCATTTGCAAAATGTCTAATTCTCTCTTTCATAGTACCTGTCTTTTCTTTTGCTCTTTACTCATAATTTGAGTTGCTCATAGAAGATAAACCACATGGCGTCTCAGCTTGTGCATCTGATTTTTCACATAGTAGGATGCTGGGGAAGAGCATCCCTTCTCCTACATGGAGCTTGTACTTCTTCCTGGTAGAGTAGCCCCCCATTGCAGGCAAACACATGCTCCTCCCCCGAGCATCAGTGGATGGATATAGAGGCTGCCTGCAAACTCTGCCTGTTACGATCTGCATTGTCATGAACAGGGGTGTGCATGGGGCACTGTAATGTAACACGTTTGTCTCTTTGGAAAGACGTCTAAAAGGGGAATAACTGCATTCAGTGGAATTTTCAGTTTAATTGTATGAAGAATCTCCTGATTTTTTTAAATTTTCAAATGGAATAGAAAAAAAATAGTACAAAAGAAAATGATACAGAATTTCACGAAATACAAGGAAAGGAATTCAACAATGGTTTTTATATTGTGTATTCTTGTCTTCAGATTAGTTGTTCAGGTTACCAGACATAAACCTGTAAGACTGGTCACAAAATTATAAAAGTAATTAGAAAGGAGAGAGGAAAAAAAAAATCAGCACTAACTGATTTTTAGACCGTTTATACTATTTCACATTCCTACCAGCAATGTAGACTTTTTCTCTCCACATGCTTACAAGTATGTATTAGTATTTTTTTTTAATTTTTTTTAACTTTTATTTATGGTGTGTGTGTGTGTGTGTGTGTGTGTGTGTGTGTGGTCAGCTCAGCCCACCAGGGGGCGGGGCTGGCTGGCATGTGGTGCTGGGGATCGAACCGCGGTCCCTGTGCTTTGCCAAGCTTGTTCCAAGTAGGTGCTTTAGACCACTGAGCCATCTCACCAGGCCCTGTATTAGTATTTAATGGCTTTATAATAGCTATTTTTTTTGGAAGTAGGAAAAATCTGTGTGGTTTTAATTGGTCAGAAGCGTTGAATTCTTTTTTCAAGTATTAAAGCAACAGGAAAATACACATCTCATGGACATCAGACTGTATCAAAGGGGAGAGATTTGGATTTCTCTGTGTTATGGGTAGAACTGTGTGAATTTTCTCGAAAATGTTTTAGTACAAAAACCTTTAATCCCACCATCATTCCCATACATTGGATATGCTGCAACCAGTAATCTGGAGAATAAAATGTATTTATTTATTTATTTATATATTTATGTATTTATTTTTTAATGTATTTGGTACAGGATCTCACTATGCAGCTTGGGCTCCTAGTGATCCTCCTGTTCTCAGCCTCCCCAGCGCTGGGATTACAGGCATGCACCACCATGCCCAGACTTGAACACCAGCTCATCGTGCCCGGGGGCAGGGTCAGCAATGGCATGTGGTGTGGGGGATCAAAGCCTGGTCTCTGTGCTTCCCTAAGCAGGCGCTTAGTCCACTGAGCTATCTCACCGGGCCTTAAAATATATTTCTGACACAGTAATAATTAGAAACTTTGATGATGGAAATATGTGCTGTGTTTGAATTAACTGGATTTTCTGACGTAAGGCTAGGGTAATACACGTAGAGAAAGATATCATGTTCACTGTGATTAAGTATTCTTGCATTCAATAAAAGGTAAAATAAATAAATAAATAAATAAATAAATAAAATTATTACCAGAAAAGACACTTTTGCCCTAATTCCACTCAAAATATTCCTAATGGTTTGCAACACACTCATTCCAACATTCTTATCCCTTTCTGCGCCGTCTCTAGCATCCTCTTTCCTCAGGGTCTTTATGAAGTGTGATCTAGGGCCAAGAATACAGCTCAGCAGCATAAGCTCCTGCCTGGCAAGTGCAAAGTCCCAAGTTCAATCCCTGCTGGCTGGATAAGAAAAGAGACGTGTGTTCTGAAATCCAGTGAACGCTGCTGCTGAAAGCCATGCGGCACAAAGAGAACTCACAAACGTGCTGCTCTGTATCCTCATCCAGGTGGTCACTGGATCATGCACCACACAACTTCCAGCTCCTCCCCAAGGTCAAAATGACCAGGAAAGGTCAACATGTGGAGTCCATTCTGGACAGCGAGGCAGCCAGGACAGCTCAGCAAATGACCCTGACGAAAGAGGATTCCAGAGCTGCTGCAGACAACAGCCAGGACTGTGGGATGGGTGTGCTCACAGTGAGAGGGAAGATTTCGAGAGGGCATTCAAAGCAACGTATTTTCTACTGCAATAATTGCTTAAAAGTTTAAACATTCACAGTATTGTTTGATTACACCTGTGCAATTCTTTTTTTTTTTTTTTTTTTTAAAGAACTAGGGGTTGAACGCAGGCCCTTGAGGTTGCCAGGCAAGTGCTTATTCTACTTAGCCATCTCCCTGCCCCTTATATATAATTCTTAACGTAACATTTATTATGTGTATCCTTTTCTGTACTATTGTTTATGTCTACTTCTCTGTGGCCTACTTTTCCTAATAAAGACAGTTTACCATGTACAAAGCAGGCACAGCCTGCTTGGGAACTATTTTTATAATTAATTTTTTTTTTTCTTTTGGTACAGAGTCTTACTGCGTAGCTTGGACTCATAGTGGTCCTCCTGCTTTCAGCCTCCCCAGTGCTGGGATTACAAGGGTGCACTACCTCACCCAGACTTGGTCACTAGCTCAGCGCGCCCAGGGGAAGGGCCAGTGCAGCACGTGTTACCAGGGATCGAACCCCGGTCCCCATGCTTGCCTAAGCAGGTGCTTAGTCCACTGAGCTATCTCACCGGCCCTGGAACTATCAGAGACTCAACGTATTCCTGTGGCGTTCATGCTGTGGTACTGGTGACTTTTTGGCATGATTTATATTTTTACTGCAGGGTATTGAGCACCTTGCATGAAGAAGTTTCCTTTGTCATTTCTCAATAAGCAAAAAGAGTCATCCATGGACACCCGAGTTGATTGGCAATGGATTTATTTGTAATTGATCATAGTGACATTGTGGTGGGTTTTCGAGAAGGTGATTGCTTTGTATTAAAATCGGCTTCTACTGCTGGATGTAATGTGAATACATTTTGCTAAGATGCTTCCAAGCTGGGTGAGAAGTTTAATTTTTACATCTTCTAGCTAGAAAGGAGGCTTTTAGAGACACCATTCCTTAGCACAAAGCAATAGTACAACTCAGAGAAATTCCATGAAAAGCAACAGAGAGGACAGACAGCATACAGAATGGGCAGCTGGACTGTCTTTTGTCTTTTTATTTATTTTTCATTCTTTATGAAGTAGGTAATCTTTAAAACTTTCTAGCCGGGCTGTCCCCATTACCTGGCTCCATAATTCACACTTAAGGGAAGGTTCTGTATATCAGATCTGTGACTTAATTCATTATTTTTCAGTCTTCTGTAACCTACTATATGTTTTGAACAGTAGTTCTCTGATGGTAGCATTTCAAGTTCAAATCTTCCCATTGGTAAGACATTTCAGGATTCAGTGCTGTTTGTTTTTCATAAATAGAAGTACCACCACGGAGAATGTTATTTAAAAGAACAATATGGAATATAATAACCATTGTTAATTTCACACCAACTTGTTTTGCAGTTCTGTGTTGTTCTTATTGTTTTCTTATGCTTTTATCAGCAAAATAACAATAATAAAAGTTGCCCAAGTTGGGCTTGAACTTGTAATCCTTCAATATTACAGTCCTAAACAGCTGGGATTACAGGTCTGAACCAACATACCAAGAATTAATAATTATTTTTTTGTCTGAGAAATTGACTTTAAGAATCTAGCAGCTTGGGGCTGGAAAGATGGCTCAGTGGTCTAAAGCGCCTACTTGGAACAAGCTTGGCAAAGCACAGGGACCGCGGTTCAATCCCCCAGCACCACATGCCAGCCAGCCCCGCCCCCTGGTG
>NW_004524879.1:842202-843299 GCF_000260255.1 Octodon degus
ACACAGGAGCTTAAAAAGAAAAAAGCTAATTCTGATTTACTGAAATGTCAGTGTCAATTTGAAATCCCATTAAGGTTTAGAAAACAGTTCTTTGCCATGGATACAGAAAAAAAAAAGATGAGTCATTTCTAAACTTTTAACATGCTTCTACATCTTAAGGGACCTACAGAGTTGTCCTGAGTAGGGTTTTTATCACCTGAAAATCCTGCAGCACAGAAGAAAATAGTGTAAACCTTCTGAGGCTGACAGTGGGTGCCTTTGAGGATGGAGTGATTTTTGCTGCAGAGATGCATACGAAAATCCCACATGCATAGCCTGATTTCATCTAAGGAACATTATGAGCCAGTCAGAAGAACGCTTGGAGAATTCCAAAGCCAGTCAGTCCTTGTCATCTTGTATCTGCTTCTCCTTTCTTTTTTGGCTAGGCTGTGGGCTCTGGGTTACTGTGCATGATACACAAAAGGTTCTTTTTGCTCTGAATTCTAGTAGTTACGGGTAGTAAAAAAAAAAAAAAAAAGCTAAGTGGATAGAGATAAAGCCAGGCACATCTTCCCATGCCTCTAACTCCAGCAGTGTTGGAGGCTGAGACAGGAGCATGGCAAGTGGAGAACTGAGTAGGGCGCTTGGGGAAAACCTTGCCTTAAAGTAAAAGCCCAAGTTAAATGAAAAAAAATCTTCAGACATGAGCAATTCATGCATGAGAAATAAATATTGTGGGGAATATTTTTATAATTGCTCTACTTTGTTGTTTATTCCTGTTGTCCATACCTGAGAGGGTATGCATCTATTCAACTTTGTGACCATGCATGTCTGTTCTGGAAGTGTCACAGTGCCCTGGTATGTAGATCTTTGTCACTTCTAGTGCCAACCACCCATTAGGGAGTTTGTAGCTTTATTTTTTTCCCAGGAGATATTATGAGGAGACCTATGTGTGTTTATTTGTATAGAAATGAAAGTGAAAAATCAAGTGTGTTCTTCTCTCTCTCTCTCTCTCTCTCTTTCTCTCTCTCTCTCTCTCTCTGTCATACCTAATTTTTATTTGCTTAGTCATTTACTCATTTAAAGAGAGTAACAAACGGTCAAGAAAAGGACATTAG
>NW_004524879.1:843874-845890 GCF_000260255.1 Octodon degus
GCCACCAGCCTGGTGTTGGCGGTTGGCACAGCACACCCGGGGTTCTGGGGCTGGCATGGCTATACCCGGAATCGAACCCAGATCTTTGCACTTGCTGGGCAGGTGTTTATACCACTGAGCTATCTCCCCAGCCAGGTATTTTATTTTTAACTAAGTTTATTGGGACTATTTGACTATACATTCTAATCACTTTTATCATAAGGAATTTATACCTGTACATGGAGCATCTTGATTCTACCCCTCATTCCCCTGTTCTCCTTATTTACAAAGCTTTATTTCCATTTGATCCTTCTATCATCACTTTTTCTCCTTTCTTTCCATTCCTCCTTTCACTCCTTTGTTCCCTTTTCATTTTAAACAACTTCTTCCTACTTCACAATATCTATATGCACACAAGTAGGATCTCATTGTATTGAAAAACTTTAGCACATGACATGTAGCCACCCGCACTGTAAAGAGACAGGACACAGAATGCAGAAAAATTACTGAATTCTTCCCCAGACACAGGAATAATATCTAGAATACATAAAGACTTGGAAAAAAAAATCAAACCTCCCAGATTTAAGTGTCAAAACCAAAACCGGGCTTGTGAGATGGATCCACACCTCTCAGGCAAAGAAGCACAAACAGCAAATAAATGTATCAAAACATGTTCAGCATGACTGGTCATTTGAGAGATGCAAATTAGTGCGTTCATTTTAGTACTTAAAAAATTCTAGTTATACAATACGAGACAGTTTTATCAAACTAAGATAAACCTACAGAAGAGATAGATGGCTAATCCACTTGCAAAGCTTTTTGCCACTTTATCCTTGGAAAGTCACATGCAATTATGTAAATATGTTTTCTGTATTGAGCACAAAATAAATTCAAAGATCATAACTCTTGGGAAAACTGAGTTGAGGGTGTTTTCTTTAAAAGGACAGAAGAGTTGACACACAGTTATCATTTTCCTATAACATTTCCTTTTATTTGTTTCAATCATCACACATTGACGTTTGAAATTTGTTAGCATAGAATTGGGCAAAATTACTTCACACATATTGTGTTTTTTATTTTATGGCTTCGTATTTTTGATGAGATATATTTTTGTTGTTTCTACACATTTTCTGGATTTAAAAATAACGCATGCCTTTCTTTGATGCACTTACCAAGTTTATATTTTTAATAAGAAAGAGAAGGACACATCTTTTGCAAAAGAAAAAGAGACAGATAATGAGGGGGAGAAAACAGGTGTAAAACGCAATTAAGATGTATTACATAGGGCCAGTCAGATAGCTCAGCAGACTAAAGCGCCTGCTTAGGCAGAGTGCGGGGACCCGGGCTCCATCCCCAGTGTACCATGTTGGCCCCGCCCCCGAGGTGCACTGAGGAGGAGATTGAGACTGGGCATGGTGGTGCCCTGCCAGTAATCCCAGTGCTTGGGAGGCTGAGAACAGGAGGATCACTACGTGTCTGATCTACATGGTGAGACCCTGTAGATCCTGTCCTAAATACATTTTTTAAAATGTATCACATACATGCATCAACTACACTATGAATATAATCATTTTGTTTTTGCAAACATAAACTAAAATAAAAGTTTAGGAAGTAAAATGAGGATGATTTAAGAGTACATAACAGAGAAGAAATGATTCTGAAGGCGGAAATAGACCGTCACTTTATATGGACTGAACATACACAAAATCCAGTCTTGAAATCTGAACTTCCACACTTTTCTTGAGGAGTCAGAGCCCACAGCGTCTTAGAGGAAACACAAACGTGCTCCTAATGAATGAAATTACCATCCTTTCAAAAAAGGAGAGACTCCATAAAGTGCCTCTATGCCTTCTACCCTGTAAGGAAAAAGACAGAAGAAACCCCATTTCGAAGGAAAGATTGAGGTAAAAGGTACAGAAAAACCTCAAGGAAGCAAATCCATATTAAGTGTCTAGACAAGTTCACATTACATGCCTGATGATAAGCTCTACCAAGAGCCCAGGGAAGATATTCAAGAAGAAATTAGAAGCACCTCTG
>NW_004524879.1:847120-865003 GCF_000260255.1 Octodon degus
ACATGTAGGTGCTGATACAAGTTGAACATGCAGGAGTGCATAGGAGCATTTTCACTGGTTAGTGTTTCTCTGAAACTCCTTAGCATGAAGTGTTTCTTTTTTTGTCTCAGTTTCTTTTTTTATGTCTCAGTTACTTTTTTTTTCCTTGCTGGACAAAATACCTGATGCCCAAAATTAAGGAAGGAAAAGTTTATTTAGCTCACAATTAGTTGAGGTTTCAGTGCATATTTGCATGGCTCCAAGGCAGAGTGGCACATGGCAGAGGGCAGCGGTTTGTGGCTGCAGAAAGCAGCAAAGAGCAGAGGGAGGAGCAGCGGCTGCAGCAGCTAGCCAGCTTGTCTCCTGTCCTTATGTTGTGTTCAGGCTGACCTCCCCGGGGTGGTTGTAGCACTCTTGCCCGTAATCACACTGAGCATTGGCTCATGAGTTAATCACAAGCTCTAGCAACCACTCCATGTCTGCATGAGGCTTTTGTGGGGACACAAGACAACAACCACAAAAAAAATCTCAATACAGGAGGCATGGAGTGGTGGTGATAGCTGTAAGGATTTATCCTCAGTCTGTGGACTAATTTGGTCTTTTTTTCTGAGAAACAGTGAGTACGAACCAGAGCTGACAGAATGAGGGCATTTGGTTGTAGAGAGACACAAGGAGCAGACAAAAATCCAGCAAGAGACACAAATTGGATTCAGTCTGGATCTCAGGTTTTCCTCTTTCTCCTGATTTGATTGGAGAGATAATACCCATTTCTGCAGTAAGACTTGGGGGCGATTTATTTGTTACAGAAGTGCTGAAGGAGAGCAGAAGTCAGTCTTTTATTAATGATGCAATGAAGGCTAATTTCCAAGCTAGCACATGCAAGGCATGACATTCAAAATGGAGACAAAGCAAATCGAAATCCTATCCTTGGTGGGAACTTCCTTTGTGTACATAACCTTACAAATTGTCTTTGATTCCATATGCTTGAACTGTACATTGCAGAAGATGAAAATGAAGGAGGAATCCACGTGATGGAGACCATAATCCATTAAAGGAGAAACATGTCTGGAACTTTGTCTTTGCTTTGAAAACTCAAGTTTTCAGAGAACATATGGATTTCAGCATGATGGTAACTATGAGTTAGTCAGAAAGGGTCTTGCTATGCAGTTCAGGTTGGCCTTGAGCCGCCTTAGTACCTCTAGTTGCTCTTGAACCACAAAGCTTTTTCTGCCTCAATCTTCCATAGTGCTGGGATTACAGGACTGCCTCACCCTGCCCTGGTGCAAATCATTTTTGGAAAAATTATCATGAAACAACCTAACCAGGAATGGACTTGTTCTTGGCAAAATATAGAAATTTCTGTAATTCTGCATTATGCCATACTTTCTCATCCACTTTGCTTATTTGTGTAATTATCCACATATGAGCTGGAAGATGTTTCAGTATACACTGCTTTGGCAGAGGTAGAATAGGTAGGAAAGAGATCTGGAAAGGGCATCTACAGTTTTCCATCAGTTGTTTATTTTTTTTATCCTCTTTCTGTTTCTCTGTGGTGCATGCAAGCATTCTTTGAAAACAGTGTTACACGAAATACATCAGAAACACACTATTACATGTAGCATGCATCCTGGTGTACATGAAACACAAGGTATAAATGCAGAGGAAAATAAGACAGGATAGCCTCTAGCAAGATAGAACTTTTGAAGAAGAGGACAAAGAAAGGGAGATAGCAGGAAAAAGGGGAGGGAGATAGGATGGAAAGGGAACTACAATGTGTGTCCAGTCCCACACGCACTTCACACTAGGAATGCAAACACTATATCCTGAAAACATACACTACCACCCAGTTCTTAGAAATTAATAACCCCTAGACACCACATGGCAAAGAAAGTTTGAAAGGACTCGAGGAAAGCAAAGTCATGAAAACAGCGTCTCTGTCACAAAACCTTGCTCAGGGGAGAAGTTTGCAAATGGAGAATTTGGCCTTAAAAAAAAAAGTATTTGTGAAAAAGAAATCTGCATCCTCACTCTTGCCATACCCGAATGAGGAATGTGGGACAGACATCGACAGACAGACTGGCAATCTGACTTCTAGACTCAGGGACTCACACAACTGCAAGCATCTCCGGAACACACAGCATAGAGTATTTCCTCCCATGTGCTCTAGGTTCACATTGGTGGCACAAGATGCTGGCTTGTTGCTGTTCTGCATGAACTTTACAGAATATAGTATCTTCCATGACCCTGTGGACCAACACTCTATGTCATCAATTTTAGAGCAAGTGGTCCCTCACTGAGAGCCATAAAAGCCTGATTTCCTATTTGGGCTGGCTATTTAGGAGCCTTACTTCCCAGGCTTAACTCTACTTTGGAAAAACCCACATAAAGATTGGTTTTCACATCACTACCAACCATTACATCCTTGCAGCGAGATGCCAGGAGTGAAGCCACCGGTGCTGAGAGTTTTCAAGGTAGAGTCCAACAATTCTTCTTTGCAGGAATCTGAAAATGTCCCTGATGCAGGTGATATTTTCATGATGATTTTGATTATTGCTTAGCCTGGGACCCTGTAGACCCTGTACTAAATACAGAAAAAGATGCATGTGTTTCATGTGACTTTCTGTGTGCACACATGTTCTGAGACTCCCTCTTATTTCTCTGTCCTCCCTAGATCTGATCCTATACTATGTGTATAAAGACAATGTCTCCATTACTTTTCTCTCATTGCTGGAAAAAAATTCCTGACACCTCCATTAAGGAAGGAAATATTTCTTTAGCTCACAGTTAGTGGAGGTCTCAGTCCATGCTCAACTGGCTCCAAGGCAGAGCAGCACAGGGCAGAGGGCAGCAGTTCATGGCTGCAGAAAACAGCGAAGAGCAAAGGGAGGGGCAGCGGCTATAACAGCTAGCTAGCCTCTCTCCCTTCCCTATATTGTGTTCAGGTTATCTGCCCCAAGGTGGGTGTAGCACTCACACCTATAATCCCAGCATTCAATCATGAATTAATCTCAAATCCTAGAAGCTGCCCCAATAACAACGTGAGGCTTTGGGGGGACAACTAGACACAAGCCATAAGCGATATCATTTCTTTATTGTGCTGTCTAATTTATTTTATTTTATTTTGCGGAACCGGGGATTGAACTCAGGCCCTTGCGCTTGCCAGGGAAGCGCTTATTCCACTGAGCCATCTCCCCAGCCCCATGTGCTGTCTAATTTAACTCCAGGAAAAGTAACTGAATTTTGAGGACACTAATTACAGCTAATTACCTTGATCCACTCAGGAGTTTATATAGCTGAATGGGTGGGTTAGATATGGCAACTACTTGTTTTTTGTTGTTGTTGTTGCAGTTATTGTTTAATAATTTTATTGAAAAAAGAGTAGGAATGAGGCAGTTTCAAAACAGATTAGCAGTACAGTTGCAATAACTAATACATTGCATATTGCTGTCTTTGTAGTAGTTATTCACAGTACAAGATGCATACATGGTATCTTGTCTAAACACTATTAGTTCAAAACTTTCTTCTCATTGAACTAAGAGAAAGTAGCTGTATATCTATGCTAACTATTTTGTATATACAGATATATATATATATATATATATATTTTACAACAGAAAGGTCCTTCATTTATATCCCCCTTTTTTGTTTGCTTGCATCAGAGATATATATTCCATTGCCATTCATATAAAAAAAGAAAAAAAGAAAAGGTAATAAATGAAAACAAGAGACAAGAAAAGATGTCATAGGACTGTCCTGCTACAGTGTTGTGTAGTGTTAAATTTCTAAATTTCTGGGAACTATTTGGAGAAATGAGTCAAGCGAGTGTGGCCTAAGGGATTACAGCTGTCTCTGACCACTTCCTGTCTGGTGCTTTTGCCTTCTCCTTTTGTGCTGCGTGAAGTGCGTACCACTCCTCTGTCACGTTCTTCTGGCATACTGGCTCAGTCTTGGACCCGCCACTGTGGACTGACACGCCAACTTCGGCTCCTTTCACCCCAGTTATCTAGTAAAGGCGATCCCTAGAACCATTTCAACATTTCAAAGGAAAATCGACTCCCATAAATTAATCCACCTCTCTGAGGAATCAGGGCCACGCTGAAGGAATTTGTGAGTATGGTGCCAAGAGATCAATGAACTAATTCACTGTGTTTTGTCTTTTTTTCCCTTTGGAATGAGCACTGTGTTACTATTCTACTCCGAATATCGAAATATGTTTGGGAGCAGCTGAAGCTGGGATTTGGTCACATGCATACGGGTAGAACAAGATCACAGTGCTTAATGCAGTCAAGCAGTTAGAGCCTTGAGAAAAGCATATTACCTGGACAATTCCAGCCATTATTATTTATTTATTTGTTTATTTATTTATTTTTTGCGGAACTGGGAATTGAACTCAGACCCTTGTGTTTTCCAGGCAAGCACTTATTCTACTGAGCCATGTCTCCGGCCCCAAAGGCAGACCCGGGACTCGAACCTACGAACTCACGCTGTAAAGCCTAATGCATAAACCGCTATGCTATTTCTCCAGCTCCAGCCATTACTTTTTGTAAGAGTATAAATATATGGTCCTGGATAGATAGCTCAGAGGACTAAGCTCCTGCTTCGGCAAGCCCAGGGACAGGGGTTCAATTCCTGGTCCTTGAACACTGAGCCAGGCCCCGCCCTCAGGGGGTCTTGGTGGCACATGCCTGTAATCCCAGCACTGGGGAGGCTGATACAGGAGGATCACTATGAGTCTGAGCTACACAGTGAGACCCTATGCCAAATACACAAATGCAAAAAAATAAATACATAAAAATAAACAAATGCCTTACTGGTGTTTATTTTTCTTTTCCCATCGTGTAAAGAGGTCTCTAACTGACCTCAGTCACATTTCCTTTTTAATTTTTTTTTTAAAGGCAATAAAAATCAGTAAAACCAAACAGTCACACAAACAAACAAAAAACATTACAAACAATACAGAATTCCACTCAACAAAATGATAGGGATTCAACTATGCTTGTTACATTACATGTAGTTGTCTTCAAGTTAGTTGTTCATATCACCAGATGTAAGCATGCAAAACTGGTCAATTTTTTTAATTAAGAAGAAGAAAAAGAAAGTTACACATTAACTTTTCCTTTCAATAGAACATTAGACATCAGAAGTACAATTATCCAAGCTATCCTCTGTATGTACATATGTATTCTTGTCCCTTCTTTCTGTCCTCCTTTCCTTCATCCCAGTTTTTCCATCCCTTTGAACAGATTCTTTCCCTTTCACTGTATCTATTTTACTGTTTAGATTTCATTTACTCCTTCAGGCTTTTACATGAGGCAGACAATGTGATGTTTTTCTCCGGAGCCTTGCCATTCATTTCTAACCAGGACCACGGACAACCACGCAGGTCTTGCCTTATAGTCAGCAATTCACTATGACAGCATTGTACAGTTGTCCAAACTTTTCAATTTCCTGATGATTGTATCCAGAAACCCTTCCTCTGTTGCGTACTACTGCGCAGCAATATCACGTGAAAGGAATGACTTGAAGAAGAAGAAAATGAAAACTGCCTAGCAATGATTCATTTTTCAGATGACAACAAAGTCTGAAGCTTTGTCTTCTACCAATCTCAGTAAGAAATTTATTAACTAATTAATTAATTTATAAATTTATTTATTTTGACCAATGTGCTCTCTGTGAAAGACAGAGAATGTCTTCTCCCCATGTGACTCTCCTTAGGCACACTCTACGTCATCAATCACTTTCCTCTTTGGCCCCATAATCTCCTTGATCAGAAAATTTGGGAAACTACCAAGTTACATGACGTTACAGTACAAGTTCTCATATGTCCTGAGTCTTAATTGACCTTGGAAGGCGAGGGCCAAAATGTTGGCTTTCCTTGTATCCCTCCTTTTTCTCTAATTTTGGTCTGCAAACTTAGGTTGTTAACCCTCCAGAAGAAAAGCTTATTGTTATTACCATACAACCTAGGTTGTTAAGCTTAAGCCATGCTGTTATGTTGAGCTGTAGGGGACTCAGGTCAACAATTTCTGACATTACCAGTGAAGCAGAAGACCCAATACTATTATGAACTAATGGACTCTTTTAGAATATTTTGCTGAGTTAACACACCTATGATATTCAAATAATGGAACTTAACAAAAAAAGGGTATACAGATGAATTTACATTCATTATCTGTGCATTCAAAATGGTTAGGATAGATATATAGTTACCTTCTCTTAATGAATAGAACAATTTGTTCTAATAGTGTTTGTAAATAGGATATCATGTCCACAAATTGTGCAGCAATTAACCCCTAGGAAGAGAGTATGCAATGTGTTAATTATTGAAACTGTTCTGCCAAAAACAAAAAAAGGAGTAAAAATAAAATAATTTTTAAAATATAAATAAAAATAATAATAACTTTATTTATTTTGAGACAGGGCTTTGCTGTGCAGTTCAAGGTGACCTTGATCTCCATTTGTAGCCCAGGTTGGACTTGAACTCACAATTGTCCTCCTGCCTCAGCCTCCTGGGACATAGGCATGTGGCACCACACCTGGTTTTAATAATAATTTTTGATCAAGATTCAAAGCATTTTGTATGAGACCTACCCTATTTGCTTCTAGGTTTCTGCAAGGCTGTCAGCCTAAAGTTCCTGACTTGCCTCTTTTCAGAAAAATTAATTTACAATTCCTATACAGGTAATAATATGGAATGTGTGGGTGAAGCTTTACCTTCTATTGTCTTAGGAGGAATTTCTTCTTTTTAACACTCAAAGCACCCTTAATGAGATTTTTCTCCCATATTCATTTCTACCTTCCCACAAAATCTTTAGCCTAACAGTATTTACTTAGCACCTGCTTTAGGCTATCAATATATCTTTCCCTTCACAAGCAATTTATATAAAAATCTTCTTTTATGAAACTTATTTCCCCTTGTGGATCGCTTCCACTGGAGTGCAGAAATCCTTTCAATGATATGTTAAGAAATTCATTCTTCCTATTTTCTATCTCTAAGTAATCTGAGTAACACAGTTATATGCAATAATCGGTGAGATTCTCACCTCTCCAGTTATAGCTGCTGCTGGCTCTAGCATTTGTGCGGTTAGAAATCAGAAAGGCAGCTAAAGTTAGCTTGCAGTCAGTATAGTTGGTGATAATTCAAAGAATGAACTACAGGGACTTGCAGTATTATACTCCTGAACTTAGAGAATGTCAGAAGGACCACAAATCACAGGCACTAGCTTTAGGAAAACGGATACACCTTGAGACCCTAATGCTAGCTGAAATAAATGAGTCATGCCAACTTAAATATCACATGAGTTCTATTATGCAAGAAGGGTCCAGTGATATAGATCAGTGGCAAAGTGCCTGCCTGGGAAGCTCAAAGTCCTAGTTTTAGAAGTAAGGAGACATATCTTTTTCAAATGGGAAGAGGATCCAGAGATTGAGGCGGTGGGAGGGAGAGAGCAAAAGGTAGTGGGAATAGAATTAAGATTTTTTATATCCATGCAGAGATTCTGCATAAGAAATCTACATGGTATGTAGTGTAAATATGGATTACTGCCAAAGGAAAAGTAATCAAGACGTATTACAAATACTATTTCTACTATTAGAAGTCGTTCTGAGGCCAGGAGGAATTTCTGCTCAGCTCTCTCAACAGGACAGTCATCTACAACTCTAGCTCTTGACCAGTTTCCCAAATCACGGTTGTCTAAGGATCCGGAGACCGTGCTTTTCTGGAGAAGGAACAACGAAGGTGAACGGTGTCATGGTATGTACCGTGGCTCTCCCTGCCATGGTTGGTAGCTTCTAGAAGTTTCTTAATCTCACATCTTCTGCCTGTCCAGCTCCATGGCTGCTGTCCAGTAGCTGGTCCTCGAGCCTCCCTTCGCAATACCAGGAAGTTGCATTGGCCACAACTTTCCGTTGTTCCTTCCCACTCCTGCTCTGAGAAGCTTCTGCTTGGGGTGGGGATCATCTCCTCCTCTCACCAACTTTTGCAACACTGGCTAAGGGAAGTTTCCAGAGTCCCAAGCAATCCGAGGGCCGTTGCCTGTCACTATCTCAGCGTGGAGATGCGTGCAGATGGTAGACACTCCTTTACCACATGAGCAGCCAGCCAGTGGTGACTTCCTCAGTAGCTCTTTCTTTAGCCAAGAAGATGATAGCTGTCTTCAACTGATATCATCTAAGCTACCTTTTGTCTTTATTTTAGGAATAATTATGTCAGAAGCATACATAACAGACCTGGGGGAAATTGTAATAAGCACAGCTGGACTTCAAACACAGTATTTCTATTATATGACTAAGGTACACTTCGTTCTGGGTCAGAGGGACAAGATGTTTATTTGTTGAATCTCAACACAAAGCCCTCAGGCATAAGAGATTCTTACTAGGTGTGGAAAAGAAGTAGAATAATTTTGGAAACATGCAACTTTAATTTTATTTAATAAATATTCTTTTCTCATTACAAGCACATCCCTAATAATTCTCTGAGTTATCTTTTAGGCAGTAGTGCACAAAACTGTAATTTTGTCTATAAAATTAACATGCAGTGACTGCGACTGGTGGGAAATACATGTATTTCTAGACTTTGCAAATCTGAGGCAGGAGGATACCTGAAATTTTTAAGGCATCCTGGGTTACACAGTGAGTTCAAGACCAGGATGAATGAAAGACTTGTTTTAAATAGACAAAAAATGTAACAAAAGACGAAAATGTCTAATAAAAGAATAATGTATGTGGTAAAGTTCTTTCCAAATTGATATACATGTGTGGAAATCTGTGTGTTTGAGGGTTGTTGTTGTTGTTTTTTAATATGTGTGTTTAAACGCTTGTCATCTTATATTTATTTAACTGACAGGGGCTGGGGATATAGCTCAGCAGCATAAGTACCTGCTTGGCAAGCACAACGTCCCAAGTTCAATCCTTAGTATGACAAAACAAACAAATAAACAAACAAACAAACAAACAAAAAAGAGACTGGGCATGGTGGTGTGTACCTGTAATCCCAGCTCTTGGGAGGTTGTAAATAGGCAGATCACTACAAATCTGATCTAGTAGTGAGACCCTGAACACCCTGTAGAACCTTCCCTAAAATACAAAAAAAAACAAAAACAAAAACAAAAACAAAAAAACAAGCAAAGCAAAACAAAACAACAACAAAAAAAAAACCCCTGACAACAAAATACTTAAATTTCAAAGATACAAATGTAAACTATTGAATGATGTATAGTTTGGAAGACAGCTTATCATTTCTGTGTATTTGCAATAGGGTCTCACTATGCAGCTTAGACTTGTACTGCTTCTCCTCCTGTTTTCAGCCTCCCCAGCACTGGGATTGCAGGTGTGCGCAGTCACGCCTGGTCTTGGTGGCTGGCTGGGGGTGGCCGGTGTGAGATGGGCACGGATTGCGGTACCAGGGATCAAACCTGGTAACCTGAGCTTGCCTAGGCAGCTGCTTAGCACGCTGAGCTATCTCTGTAGCCCTATCATTTCCAGTTAAGGGGAAAATAAAAATCAACTATCCCTAAAGCTTCTGGTCTGTTTCTTTTCTTTTCCTTGTGGCCGGCTCAGCCCGCATTGGGTGCAGGCTGGCGTGGCATGTGGTGCCGGGGATTGAATCGTGGTCCCTGTGCACTTGCCTAAACTCGCCTGAGCAGGCGATTTAGACCACTGAGTTATCTCCCTGGCCCTCTGATCTGTTTCAATTCTGCATCTCCTAGATAATTTTGCCTCCACATATGGCAAATTTTTTCTTTCTTTTTTTTTTTTTAGGGAAAATTGTTTATAATCTTTTCCCTAAATGTTAAAATAATTTTCATAGGATGAGCTACAAGAGCACTTGTGATAGTTTCTGATCTTGAAGGGCAAACTATCTGGCACAGGAAAAGTTTAATGTGGATCGTGGAATGGCTTCTCTGCTTTTTGGCTAAGATGAAGAATAACTTGGATCATGGTTGCAGAGCCAGCTGGGAGGAAGCAGAGAGACAGAGAGAAAGAGGAGTAGTACAGGAAGGAACTTGGCATAGGAGATCTCTGCAGACTGCACTACTGTGCTGTCATGGAAGGTTGAGGAAGTGGAAGCTCTCGGGAGGAAAGGAACATAAGGACCCTGTTCATGCACAGATGTGGGACAAAAAATACAGAGTTGGTCTGGCCTGGAAGGGGTGGAGCTCTGAAGCAGAAGAAAAGCAGACAGGTGTGTAGGGTGTGTGATAAGAGGATTCATTTTAATCCCAGCCAACTGGAAGTCACATGCGTGAGGCGTAGGAGGAGGAAGCATAGCACACAGCTGCAGAATCCAGGTCCAGCTTTACACTCGCACCCTGGAATCTTGTTCTGGTTACTGCCCAGCTTGCGGCTCCAGTTTCCTAATCTGTGCATTGAGAGGATGTTGGTGGGGGAGAAATCCTCCCGGAACTGCACAATGGAACAGAAGAATGAAGATGAGTTGTTTCTAGAAAGAAATGCTATGAGGTCACTATCATACTGCAGTGTCTGCTTACTTACATATCAAATGAAAACCTTACAAGGAAGTAGACCGGATTAAGAGGCTGTCCATTCTTATATAAAAATACAACATCTGAAATAAGAGATCATTATGTTTAGAATGTATTAAAAATCATATGTAAGGGCTGAGGAGATAGCTCAGTAGAGTAAGTGCTTGCCTGGCAAGTTCAAGGTCATGAGTTCAATCCCCAGTAAAAAAAAAAAAAAAATCATATGTAAGGCACTCTTACAACCAATTAATATTTGCCTACATTGTAAAAACTGAGGAAACACAGAGATAACTAAAAGGAAACAAAAAGGCTATCTCAATGGATTTTAAATATGGGAACAGAGTCTCAGCATCGTACACAAAAGAAACAAATTGGAAGGTGGAGGCAGACTGGGTGTGGCATGGCACACAGGTACTTCCAGGTCTCTGGGAGGCAGAAGCAGGAATATTTCATGCTCAACCCCTGCTTGGAGAGCTTGAGATAGCAAGAGCCTACCTCAAAAACAGCAACAGGTGCTGGAGGCCAGTGCAAGCATCCTGAGTTCAATTCCCAGTCACACCCCAATATACACACAAACACACACGCACACACACACACACACACATTCATGTACCATCTTGTCACAGAATGAAACAAGTGTTTAAGAAATTAATTACTCTGAATGTGTCTAATTCAAGTTGCCAGGAAAACTAAAAAGAGAATTGGAGACATTAAAAATGATTCACACTCCCTTGGAGTCCTGTGAAGGCACTGCACAAGTGCAATTTAAATGCAATACCTAAAAAAAAATAAAAAAATAAAATACAACCCCTGCATGCACGCCTATCGTGTTAGCTCCACTCTTGGATAGAAGTAAAGCAACTCCATTGTGTATAAAAATAAATATGGCAAAAACTGAGACACAAGGCAGGTAAAACAGTTATGCATTCCAAAGCAAAAACACTGCTGTTTTCTTCTCTGGGGAGAATTTTCAACCTAAGTTCCTCATCTGAAGCTTTCTTTGCTTTCTTGTAAAACCCCTCGCACAAAACTGATTCTGTCCATCCTCATGGGGCCAAGAAGTTCATGATGGAAAATGTGTATAGGCAAAAAAAGAGGACCTAGAAATGAAGCTTCCCAGCGAACTCAAAGCTTGAGCTACAGATGTCCACCAGAGAAGGTCAACCGTTCGCTTCCCTGCTTGTCTTCCTGTACAGCAGTACTACAAGACGACCTCAGGGGTGGGCTAGCAGCGGGTTGCCTTCCACTTCTTTGTATATTTGCTATTAAGACAGTGAGTTCCTCAGTTGCCCGGGCAGGTGGCAAACTTGCATCCCTCCTGCCTCAGCCTCCTAGAATGCTTGGGCTCCATGCAGGCACCTTTGCACCCACTGGGTGACATCTTCTGTCCTCCAAGACTTCCCTGAAGGTAACTGCCCCAAGAAGCCAGCAGGCATAGTGTGTCTCTTTGTGACGCACCAGGCCTAAATGTCACAGGCATCTGAATAAAGCATGCACCGGTGCAGGTTCTCCTGCTGCCCAGTGCTGTTGAGTTCAGGAAGGTCAAATCTCTGAAGACTTCTGGCCAGAGCTAGAAGCACGGAGAAGAAAGCTTACGCCTTTTCCTGCGTGCCATTCTGAGAACTCATTTCATAAAGGAAGCTCATTAGCAAAGAGAGAAGTTTCCTGTTATTCATCTCTCCATCTCCTGCTGTGAAATCACTTAACTCATTTTTCAAGAGGAAGAGAGAGACATTGAAGGCTCTTACCCTTTGGATAATGTGGGATTATTCCCCCTCCCTAATGCTCTCAGAAAATGAACATGGCCCCTTCATGGCTTGAAAGTTGAGCAGCCCCTCTTGGAGCTCAGCAGCTTTTTTTATTTTATGTTTGGCAAGATCTGTACTTGCAAGTGCTAAAGCTATTTGAATCTCAGCCTTTATGACTTTTGACTTTTGCATGTAGTTGTGTGCAAGAATTCATAGCCTGTTTGGGAGCTTGGTTAAAATAAAAATCAGGAGCTGACGGAGGAGGAATCATGCACTTACTGGGAGGATAAATGACAGATGAACACCGTGAAATTTCTCATTGTCACATGCAAGTAGTTTTTCAAAGGTGACCTTGGATGGCACTGGTCCGTGTCTTAGTGAGAAACAGGCTGAATATTGGAAACGTTTCTGTTTTTAAAGATGAATTGTTTTTTCCTTGATTAGAAAAAAACCACTAAATTCACAGTAGCGTAGCTGAACCAGCAAAGCTTTTCCTGCAAGCTGGGTAGTTCCACAATGACATGCAACTCAAGAACTCAGGTAAACATCAAGGCTTCTAAGGTGATTTCCTGTATAATTTAATTCAATTCCTGCTTCACAAGAGAGATTATACGAAGAGGAATGGAATGGAAATAAAATTCCTTCGTAATCTGCTCTGATTTGCTAGGTCCCAAGGAGAAAGTCATGAAGGGACGCAGAAAGAAAGAGGAATGTGTGTCTATTACATATTTATATATTTTTTAAATAAAACAGCAAGGATTTTTCCAAATAAAGACAGAATTTAAATGGTGCTAAACTCAAACGATCTACCACACAGCAGGGTGAACATGCTGACTTATATCTGACGATCTTGACAAATGGTAAGTGGGCAGATTTTAAGGTTCCTACTATTAATAAAAGGGTTGACAAATGTTGTTAAACTGCCTTTGACCCCTACACAGCCAATCCCTGCATATTTCAAAAGGGCTACATTTTATGGCATAAATCTACACCATCTTTTTTTTTTCTACAACATCTTTATCAATGAAGTTTAAAAAAGTATTAAGGCACAAGAATGGTCATGCTTATAGAGATATTAACTAGCTTAAAACATAAGCTAGATGCTCTGAATTAAAAAAACGCACTCTCTAAAGATTTGCAAGACTAAGGTTTTATCCTCCCGAAATTTCAAACTATTACAACAAATTTCTCGGTCTCTATGACTTACACATTTTTGAGGAGGTCCTGTGAATATGTGTTAATAAAAATAAGAATAAAAGATTTTCCAGTGAAGGTTCTCTGTTGGTTTTTAAGAGAGAATTCAGGGGCTGGTGAGATGGCTCAGTGGTCTAAAGCACCTACTTAGAACAAGCTTAGCAAAGTACAGGGACCGCGGTTCAATCCCCCAGCACCACGTGCCAGCCAGCGCCGCCCCCTGGTGGGCTGAGCTGCCCCCCCCACATAAATAAATAAAATCTTTTTAAAAAAGGAGAGAATTCAGTGACACAAATCATGCACCGCCACCTAGCACAGCATCAAAGGTATTCGACGCACTCAACATTTCCAAAAATTTTTTGCAAATGCTAAATAAAGAAACAGCGATATGAGTAGATAAGATGAAACCCTCTTTAAGGGGTATAAATTAAATGTTGTGTTTAAAATGTTTATCTTGAGCAGGCCCTGCCTCCGGGGCATGCTGAGACAGCAAATGAGACTGGGCGTGGTGGCGTGCACCTGCAATCCCAGCTCTTGGGGGGCTGTAAACAGGTGGATCACTATGAGTCCAATCTAGTAGTGACACGCTGAGCACCCCGTGAACCCTTCCCTAAAATACAAAATAATAATAATAATAATAATAATAATAATAATAAAATGTTTATTCAAATAGATTATCTTACTTGAATCATTCATGTTACACAAATTTAGGCTGGAAATGACCACCCAATCAATGCAATACATATCACATAGAACTGGAAATAAATCTATCATTTATTGGCGATTAGTGGTATTTGTATTTCTGTTTAACTGTGCTGGTCTATGGCTTCATCTGACATTTTAATTCAATATCATTTTACCTTCATTACATGACTAAGTTATTTGCTCTTAGTACCAGGCAGTCCAAACTCATAGTCGCTTTACCTACTACTCTTTTTCATATGAGTCTTAACGGACCAGTTTCACTAGATAAGAAACCACCTGGTGTTTCATTTGGGGTTGTCATTATTCTGTGGATTGCTTTGTACAAAATGCGTCTCTTGGCAACTTAAGCCCTCCACAGCAACGTATCCCTTCATTTGATTGGGTATTCATTAACGCTTCTAATTTTCAGATTACATATATATATGTAGACTACAGCTGCTGAAAACAGAAAAACAAAAAAAACCATATGACAGGTTCTTGAAAAATGTTGAAATTTCCATTTTATTGATATTTTTTGTTTCTGTTTAGGCAGATTTTCTCTATGT
Organism: Octodon degus; assembly: GCF_000260255.1. NCBI lineage: Eukaryota > Metazoa > Chordata > Mammalia > Rodentia > Octodontidae > Octodon > Octodon degus. Next base: position 861,776 of record NW_004524879.1, read on the forward strand.
AGTTCAGGCTACCCTTGACCGTACTTAGTAGCCTATTTCAGCCTCAAACTCACAAAGATCCTCCTGCCTCAGCCTCCTAAACGCTGGGATCACAGATGTGTGCCACCAGCACAGCTGGCCTGGGATTTTTATGAATACTATGAAAGTTCTTTTCTTTTAAATTCCATTTTTAGCTTTATTCTTCCTGAAAACTGCACCAAGGGACTTTGCATGGAGTCCTATTCTCCAAATCTGTTTTATTTTCTATTTTGAGCCCATGTCTTTCTCAGCTGTCGAGGTGAGCTCAGTCTTTAGATTTGCCTGTCTCAGCATCCAAGAGTGGTAGGGTAGCAGGAGTCCAAACCCCACTACCCCCAGCTCCCAACATATTTGTTTCCATTTCTTTCTAATTTTATTGAAAATTGATAAAGTAGGAACTCTGTACCACTGAGATCCTGTACACGATCTTTATATTTGTGTAAGAGAAATTGAAGTGTATTTTTCCCCCTCGTCCTAGACTGGAAGGCCCTAGTAGAAAAGCAGCCGATAGAGACTTTAAAGGATCTAATTTGCAGTAGGCTCCAGTGAGTGGAAATGGAAAAGATTCCAACCAAAGCCAAATATTCAGAGCGATCACTATATAAGCCTAATTTGCATTCGTAGAAAGCATAGATTATTTTTAAGCCCTAAAGAAATTGGAATGTTCCACCCAAAAGGGCCATTTTTCTTTCATAATGTGCCTGTACTTTGCACATAAATTGGGTGCTATTGGGTGAATCAATAGGTATGTGATCACAGGGCCGTTATTTACTGCATACATAATGCGTACCCAGAAGCATGCCAAGCCCTCACATTCTGGCCACCCTTCCCATCGATTTCTGACGTGCTGGTGAGCAGCCGGCAATAAATCCATCATCTATCTTTAAGGTCAACGATCTTCCCGCATAAAATTATGCATCCGCAAGTGTGAGCCGTCGGAGAGGGGAGCATGTAAATATCTGATTTGTAACTAAAACTCTGGTTTAATAATTTCTCTGTGAAGCATTCATCTGTGTGTTTCTAAAAATGGCTTTTAATCATTCATTTCCACAGAACAAACACATTCACATAAACCCAACTAGCCAAACATGCTTTTCCCAGGAAACACTCAAATATTGATTGAAAACTGTAAAGAATCTCTGGAATCACCAAGAGCACGGTTGAATGCTTCACAGAGAAACTTTAATGAAATTCTCTTTTCATCCAGAACCCTAGCATTCTAAAATCCTAATTAAAATCCACGCCGCATCTGCTGTCTTCCTACTTGATGATTAACTGTGAGAAATTCCTTTGAAGTTTGATTTCTTAGAGAAGAGAATGCTTTTTAAATTTATATTAGTGCCTGTAAAATAAACTGGAGTTTCTGTCAACTCTGAACTACTCTTAGGAGAATATACTTCTAATAAAGCATTCACTTTATTGCTGTGAAATTCTAAAAGGGTATTTCCTGCTGACTCTGGGGCGCAAAAATGAGAATAAATCAGAAGATTGTATCTTTTCAAACCAGGTAATCCACACCTTTCCATGGGCGCCGATTAATAATGTGGGTGATTAAAACGACCCTTCGCCATCTGTCCGGGCAGAAATGTTATTCCGGGGTACAGAATCGGGCTTGATGAGAAGAGATTGTTCTCATGGAAAAAGACGAGGTCACGATCTTTTCCATCAGACTTTTTCCCCATCAGGCATAAACAGAAAGCAGTTCTGCTGGGAGTCGGACCTTTCGCAGCACCTGACAACTCAGGGAAGACAAGAGCCGGACTGGAGAGAGGGCCTTCAAGAGTAGCACTGTGCTCACAAAACATGAATCTGAAAATCTGTTCATTCCAGTAATCCCAGCCCCTGCCCCAAAGCAGGGATCAATTATAAAGACAGAGCAATGCCTAATGAATAAATCTCAGGAGGGATGTCTATGTCTATCAGCAGATGAATTGATAAAGAAGTTGTGGTGCTTACAGAATGGAGGATTGCTTTGCCATGAAAATAGGTGAACGTGGGGCTGGTGAGATGGCTCAGTGGTCTAAAGCACTGACTTAGAACAAGCTTAGCAAAGCACAGGGACCGTGGCTCAATCCCCCAGCACCACATGCCAGCCAGCCCTGCCCCCTGGTGGGTGAATTGGACACACACACACACACACACACACACACACACACACACACATAAATAAATTAAATTAAATTAAAAAGAAAATAGGTGAACGTGAGCCACTTGTATGTAAACAGGTACTCCTGCAGAACAAACTATTAAATGAAATAGACCAGATGCACACTTTTAAATAAAGAAATTAGATGGCTAATAGCTAGATCGAGGGCCGGCTAGATAGCTCAGCAGACTAAACAGCTTGCTTAGGCAGGCGCAGGGATGGGGTTTCAATCCCCAGGCCTACTGTGCCAGCTGGCCCTGGGTCACCCTAAGGCAGAGATTGAGCCTGGGCGTGGTGGTTCATGCCTGTAATCCCAGCAGCTCTTGTGAGGCTGAAAACAAGAGGATCACTATAAGTCCCATCTACGTAGTGAGATCGTGTAGTCCCTTTAAGAAAAAAGTCGAGAGAGAGAGAGAGAGAGAGAGAGAGAGAGAGCTAAATAGGCATAATGAGATGTTTTGGAAAACGGAAGAGATAAAAAGAGTGAGGAGGAGAGGTGAAAGGGATAAGAAAAAATTTAAGAAGTGATATGTCCATGCGCCAGGTCCCCTTGAGGATTATTATCAAAGGTACAGCAGACATGAGCTCATACAAAAGGAAATTGAAAAAGTTACAAAGATGACCAAGCACATACAGAAAGAAGAAGTCACTAGTAATAGCCAGTCAGCACAAATACAAAACTTTTTAAGATAGGGTAAGCATCAGGCATGTATGATAATCCTAGGCATTTTGCAAAAAATGTTCCAACAACTAAAAATTGTCGAGACACAAGAAAAAGAGGCACGGTGTCTATGCAGAGTGAATAACTATGGAAAATGGAAAAAAAAATGAAATAAATTCAAGCTACAGTGCCAAGCAGAAAGTCTAGAAAGAGTAATGAAATTAGAAAGATAATTAGGAACTGATGAATTGAGGCATTGCAAAGAAGTATAGGTATTTGCGCAGGGTAAAGGAGGCAGAGAGAGGCAGGAAAAGAGAGGTAGAGAGGGGGTAAAATTCCCGGTATCAGAATTAGTGAGTAGTGAGGAGGGATGAGAGAAAAGGGGAGGGAGGGAGTTAGGGAG
>NW_004524879.1:865415-866387 GCF_000260255.1 Octodon degus
ACATAATTTAGGCCTCAACAATGGTGCTTAAGAAAATCAACTTGATTCAGAAATCTGACTTCAGGGCTGGGGACATAGCTCAGTAGAATAAGCGCAAAGAAGGAAACTGTTTGGGCTTGAGTTCAATTCCTGGTTCTGAAAAAAAAAAAAAAAAAAGAAACCTGACTTAAAATTCTATGTCTGAGCCTGCTGTTTATAGCACTTAACTGACATGCACAAGGCCTGGGTTTCCATCTCAGAATTGACAACAAAAATAGAATAGAAAATAGAGTAGAGTAGAGTAGAGTAGAGTAGAGTAGAGTAGAGTAGAGTAGAGTAGAGTAGAGTAGAGTAGAGTAGAGTAGAATAGGAGTAAATTAGACTAGACTAGACCAGAACGAAATGAAATGAAATGATTGGCACAGGGACAGATTAGATAAAGTGGAACAGAAAACGAATAAACTTTAGAAGTGAAAAAAACTACCCAGAATAATTGCAGAAAGAGTAAATGGTGAGAGACTTGGAAAGAAGAGCTGGCGGTGATGGGATTAGAAGCCGAGGGGCCGGGGCAAGGCCCGCATCCTTAGGGTCCCTACGAAGTGTGCGAGGACTTCATCCCAGGAGGCCGAAGAGCAACGGGACAGTGAAGAAATCCACGAGGTGGTCATGAAAGCAAAGAGGAAGGACGACAATCTGCAGAATACGGATGGATATGCACACGGGAGGCAGGAAGAAGAGCTCTACAGATAGAAGGGAAACACTATGACAAAAGTAAAGATTTTAGCCACGCGGTACTTACAAACGAGACTGGAAAGGGAATTATTATCATCACCATTTTTTATTTCTTTTTAATGTCATTGGTACAGAGTCTCACTATGTAGCTCCGATGTGTAGTGCTCCTCCTGTCTCAGCTTCCCCAGTGATGGGATTACAAACACCTACTTAGTCCACTGAGCCATCTCTGGCTCTGGAAAAGGAATTTATTTATTTATT
>NW_004524879.1:866727-877465 GCF_000260255.1 Octodon degus
GTTTTGTTTTGTTTTGTTTTCTTTTTTTCAGAACGGTGGATTGAACTCAGGCCCTTGCACTTGCCAGGGAAGCGCTTATTCTATTGAGCCATCTCCCCGGGCCCCTTTTCTTTTTCTTTTCTCTTTTTTAAGTGTTGTCTTAGTTAAGTAAAACTGTGTAGAAAATTCATGTGACTAAGAATTCTCATCAGATTAAAAAGAAATTACAGATAACCTTAAATTTTGAAAGGACTTACAAAAATTAACTATAAAAGCACATTACTGCCAACCAATAGCACATAAACTGAGAGCTCGATTCTTACAGCAATGATATAAACTAGAGAACACGGTAAATTTTCTACTGTCGAGAAGAAAATAGATTTTCATTAAAATTCAGTGGAAAAACTATCCTCTTCAAAGAAGAGGGTCAGTTTCAGAAAAGAGTACTGAGGGTTCCCCTCACCTCATTAGTTTGCAAACCCATTTTAGATCTCTATTAATTTTCTTTAAGAGTTCCAGACAGAGTAGAAATTACAAGAAATAATAAAGTTCAGGCTGGCATAAGTATGAAGAAGGTAAAAATTAAAGCCGATCGGTCAAGTAAAATCAGAGACACAAGCTTAAATACTGCATCACTTCTCTTATAGGAAAAACTAAATTTATAAATAAAACAAAAGGGGGGAGAGGCATGCAACTCAACGGCATAAGCGCCTACCTGGCAAACACGAGGTCGTGAGTTCGATTCCTATGCCAAAAACAGAGCGATGTTATGATAGATAGATAGATAGATAGATAGATAGATAGATAAGCAAAATCAAAAAAAATACAAAATAAAAGACAGTAGGAAGAAGGGAGATAAAATCTTTCAGAAAAGGGGACGAGATGAAGGGACACAAGGAACTATATGGAATTAAAAGAAATTAAAATCTACTTTGTACAACAGCCAATCCTGCACAACAAATATAAATATTATGCGCCGCAAACAGGATCTAAGAAAATAAACTCTTATGCATGCTGGCAAAATCCCATGTAGTGTAAAAACGTAATGTAACTCAAAATTATAGTGTAATGAAATACATGTCTTTATGCAGGCATAAAAATATACTTGTTATAAAAATCCTGAAACAATTAAAGCCTGTCAAATGATCCCAAGAGGTGGTAAATTAGGTAGAAGAATATAAAGCTGAAAAGCACCGTGGTAATTACTATTTTGAAAGCAGTGTGAAATTTTGTTAGTATTTCAAATTTACACCTTCTCCGGAGAACGCCACTCAGCCACAAAAATGAGTAAAGTTCTGTGCTGTGTTCCAGTATAGGGGAGCCAGCGCCGTATACTTTAGAGAAAAAGAAGATAGGCACAGAAAACAGGAATATCGTTAGTTCTTTAAACATTCAAAGAGTGATTCTGTTTGGTGGAGTTTTTTTTTTTTTTTTTATAAAGTACATCAAGGGCTGGCCAAATAGCTCAGCAGATTAAAATGTCAGCAAGCAGGTACAAGTGCCGGGGTTCAATGCCTGGGCCTGCTACATCGGCCCTGCCCCTGGGGTATGCTGAGACAGAGATTGAGACTGAGCGTGTTGGCGCGTGCTTGTAATCCCAGCTCTTGTGAGGCTGTAAACAGGTGGATCATTAGGAGTCTGATCTAGTAGTGAGACCCTGAACACCCTGGAGACCCGTCCCTAAAATATGATAAATAAATAAAACGAAGTAGATCACGTAGGTGTACAAATAGTGTAGCAGGTGTAGAAAGCTCAGAGGAGGTGAGAGGAACAAGTTGTGACATTCTGCAGAACCCCCGGGTGACTGGCAAGCAACAGCTGCTGGTATTTTCATACCAAATGATAAGAGAGAATGTAGCAACTTCCAAATGCAAAGAAAAGCTAAACGCTTAAGGAACTGGAAACGTTAGTCACTAACTCATGATCACCCATCAGGCTCCCACCATGGATAATCCCACTGCGCCAATACAAAATGGACAGTTATTTTGTGTGGATTATTTTATGGCTGTAATTCTTTTCCACGCTGCACGTTTTTGAGGGTTCCTTTTGGATGGCAAGGAAAGAAGGGAAGACTCGTAGTCTCTAATGTGGGGAGGGAACACAGCAATTGAATGATGACATTAAGATGGGCAGAGGCCAGGCAGAAAGAAAATTGAGATTAAAAAAAGCAAGTATTTAAAATGCAAGGAGAAAACGTAACTAAGCACCTTCAGATAGACGTCGGTCAGTGGAGAATAATCCAAACTCGCCAGGCCCGAGTCCACACCACCGATGAAAGATGATTGAATTACAAGCCTAATGACGGGGGATGCAGCTCAGTGGTAGAGCACGGAAACAGCATTTGGGAGGCCCTCAGTTCTGCCTGCAGTGCTGGTATGTGTATTTTGCAAAATGGGATTAAGAGTGGGCATGGTGGCGCGTGACTGTAATCCCAGCATTTGGGAGGCTGTAAACAGGAGAATCACTATGAGTCGGATCTACGGAGTGAGACCCTGTCCTAAATACAGGAAAAAAAAAAAATCTTACAGCCTAGGCTGCCTTCTAAATGATTTCCATATCTGAATGTACATCTTTATTTATGGTTATATTCACAAAACACAGGCAGGCCAGAACATCGGTACAGACCTATAATCTCTGCACTCTGGGAGGCTGAGGCAGGAGGATCAGCAACTCAAGCCTGCCGTGCTCTACCTAGTGATTTCATAAGTCACAGTGTCAAAGTTAAATGCAAAGACCCCCAGAAAACATAAAGCGTCACAAAAACGACAGGATCCCGCGTCAGAGAGAAAAGTTTGTGAATAAATGCTCCCAGGGAATAAGTTCACGGTTGGCAACTCACCACCTTAAACTCGTTGAGTGACAATAAATCTTGCATATATCCACGATTTATTTTCATTTATTTTTGTTTCTAATTTTTTAAGTTCAAATAGAAAGAATAATGGATAAGACATGAGAAATAATACAGAATTTGATGTAATATTTATAATTCATTTATTTATTTAATTTGGCACAGGATTTCGCTGTATGGCCTGGGGTTATACTGATCCTCCTGTCTCAGCCTCCCCTGCACTGGGATTACAGGTGTGCTCCACTACACCAGGTTTCAGTGGCCAGCACAGCGCACCTGGGGTTCCGGGACGAGCATGGCATGCAGTGCAGGGGTTCAAACTCGGGTCCTTGAGCTTGCCAGACAGACACTCAGACCGCCGAGCTATCTCCCCAGACCAGAATTTTTTTTTTTTTTTTTCCCGCAACCAGGGATTGAACTCAGGCCCTTGCTCTTGCCAAGGAAGCGCTTATTCCACTGAGCCAGCTCCCTGGTCACGGACCAGAATTTTTAAAAAATAAGATGCCAGGTATTCAACAGAGGGTATTATAGCCCCCATTGCTGACTTCAACGCAGTTGGTTGGATCAGACTTCAATGCAGTTGGTCGGATCACAGAGATTAATTTGTGAAACTGCTCAAAGTAAAAATTGTAACTTTAAAAGTTGATACAAATCTGTAAAACAATAGCTATCCTCCGTGCATACATACAAGATGTTTTCCCCTTTATTATTATCTTTTCTCCTTTCCCTCATTGCAATTATTTATTTTTTATGTTCAGTTTCATTACATCTATTGTCTCAGATTTGATTTACTGTTTCTAGTTCTTTTTTTTTCTATTTTAGGGAAGGGTCTACAGGATTTTTCAGCGTCTCACTATGCAGATTGGACTTGTAGTGATCCGCCTGTTTACAGCCTCCCAAGAGCTGGGATTACAGGCACACACCACCATGCCCAGTCTCAATTGCTATCTCACCGTGCCCCCCCTGGGATTGAACCCTCCACCCCTACAACTGCTTGACCACGCTTTAATCTGCTGAGCTATTTGGCCAGCCCTTCTACTTCTTGCGCTAGGGAGACAATAGCTGTTTACGCATGTGGGTCTGACTGTTTTCACTTATGAGTGTAGCCTCTAGCTTTATCCATTTACCTATAAAGGCCTCAAGTTTATCTTTCTCCATCGATTTTAATGCATCCTAGCATAAGTTTTGCCCTACATTCAACATGAGGATTTAGAAAGTGCTAAGTCCAACCAAGGGTGGAAAAGGAATTCACCAAAATATGATAACTGTAAGAATCTATGATCATTACCTGGAATTTTCCCCCTGCACACAAACTTAAATGGATATTAGATTATACAGGTCAGGCTGATAGTTCAGTGGACTAAAGCGTCTACTTAGGCAGAGCGCAGCGGCCATGGTTCCATTCCTGGCGTGCTGTGTCAGCCCCGGATGGACATGCTGAGAGGGGGATTGGGACTGGGATTGGTGGTGCTTGCCTGTAATCCCAGCACTTGGGAGGCTGTAAACAGAAATAGCACTATGAGTCAGATCTATACCGTGAGACCCTGTAGACCCTGTGACCTTGTCCTAAATGCAGAAAAAGAAAATCATACAGTGTAGGCTGAAAAAAAATAAAAAGAGATCATGCAGCGTAGGCTGCCGTCTAAGCAACTTGTATATCTGAATGTACATCTTTACTTATAGTGATATTCATAAAACAGAGGCAGATAGGCACATCAGCATAGTCCTGTAATCTCTGCACTCCAGGAGGCTGAGGCAGGAGGATCAGTGACCCAAGCCTGCCATGCACTACCTAGTGACTTCATACATCACAGTGTCAAAGTTAACAAACAAACAAACAAAACACCCTCAGAACAAACAGATAAAGGGCTAGGGGGACAGTTTACTGTGAAGGGCCTAAGTTCAATCTCTAGTGTGACCCAAACAAACAAACATGAAAATAAAAAATACAACCACTACCATGAGCATAATGAGAAGGGGGATAAAAGAGAAACGTAGTAGCTCCCAGAAATAAAAAAAAAAAAAGAAAGAAAGAAAAAGAAAGAAACAGTGCAACAGAATAACAGCATGAAAACTATGTTAAGAAACCAGTGCAAACAACTTTTTCTCATCCGATCAAAATTTTCAACTAAAATCCTACAGAAAGAATTAGTTAAAAACTAAAAAAAATTACTCCACTCACAAATCTGACTTTTGAGAAATTATCATTTTTTTTTTTGAGGAATTATTTTTTTATGGGCGAAAGTATACGTGAACTTTTTTCTGCTTCATAGTGAACACATATTTCAATAGTAAACATCTAGCAAAGTGACAAACCCTGCTTGTTTTCTAAACTTCCAATTTTATGTCTCAGCAGAAATGTTTTTGTGCTAAGGCACGGTTGTTCAGCCTGCTTCCCTAAAGATCACTTGCAGGCCAGCCAAGTAGCTCGGCGGATTAAAGCACCTGCAAGCAGGCACAGGGGCTGGGGATTGGATCCCTGGTGGTCGTGCTGGAAATGCTGAGAAAGCCATTGAGACTGGGCGTGGTGGCGCGTGCCTGTAATCCCAGCTCTTGGAAGGCTGCAAACAGGCAGATCACTACGAGTCCAATCTGAACACCATGAGAGACTGTGAGACCCTGAACACTACATAGACGCTTCCCTAAAATACAAAAAATCACTTGCTGATCTTACCGTCAAATTTCCTTCACATTTGCCCTAATAAAAACCATTCATTTTTCTAATATATACATATATTAGTTTAATTATTTGAACATTGGAAACATTATTTTAAATCATGATTTAAATTCAGAAAGAAGAAAAGAACTGTCTCCATGTTCTCATTTGGCAATGAAAAGCTGGCCTCAGGTACTGCAATAAGCACAGAAAATGCAGAGAGAAAAAGTTAAAGTCAAATTTGTGTAGCATCTCAAGTGAGACAAAAGTGAGTGAATAAAATTTCGAAGAGTAAGAGACTTTTCCTGGTTTTCTGGCTGCAAAAGGAAAGGTAAATAAAAATGTAACAGTATTTCACATTTCCGATGAGCATTTTATAAATGAAGATTTTGCCATACTGAAGATTATTCCTACAAAACAATTAAACAAAACGTGTGTTACCTATTCAGAACACAACTAAAATATTAGAGAGTAAGACAAAGAATGAAAGGTGTGAAAAGAAAAAACATTTTCATAAATTGCGCTCCTTAATATTGAAGGATGCCTGGAAATTTGAACTCCCACAGTGATGTATTGCAGGGGTTTAGGATAGAGTCTTACTATGTAACTCAAGCTAGCTTTGAAGTCACTTAGTATTCCAGGCAGGCCTTGAACTTGTGGCAACCCTCCTGCCTCAGCCTCCCGGTCCTGATATTACAGGAATGCACCATGACACCCAGACAATATGTGATATTTTTAACTACAACTCAGATGCTTGTTTTTAAAGGAGGAATTACAGGAAATTTATATGAAAAAGTTAAAGGGTTGAAAATAGTAAATATTCTCATTAAAAAGCACAGAGAGACGATTTGCTACAGTTGATATTGTGACTGTTCAAAAAAAAATTCACAGTGATTTAAGAAAATTAAAAGACAAAGAGATTTATCAATCTTTAGTGATAGAGCCTTCTCGATAAATCCTATTGTAACACCTTATTGTTCATAAAGGAAAATTGAACCTATTTATCCCACCACAAAAATAACTAGCTCAGTATATGTGTGCTTTTCAAATTTCAAAGAAAGGATTACAGCTCTTTCTAAGGAAATGGCAGAATGCAGTCACAGCGTGGGATAAAGATCTCTTGAAGAAAATTTCAGATATATTAGTCCTGCGGGAAGGCATTATAAGATTGAGAGACATGTAGTGAGAAATTTGGCACGTTAAAGGAATCATGAAAAATGACTGAAATAAGCCAGGCACGGTGGCACGTGCTGGGAATCTCAGCACTTTGGGAGGCTGAAGCAGGACAGATGCGTGTTCAGACTCAGCATGGGCGGTACAGTACAGAAACACCGTGTATAACAAAGATGGAAGATAGACAGATAGGTAGAATAATAGATAGATAGATAGATAGATAGATAGATAGATAGATAGATAGATGATAGGTAGATAATTAGAAGATAGATAGGTGATAGAGATAGATAGATAGATGATAGATGATAGGTAGATAGATAGATAGATAGATAGATAGATAGATGGATAGATAGATGATAGGTAGATAATTAGAAGATAGGTGATAGAGATAGATAGATGATAGATGATAGGTAGATAGATAGATAGATAGATAGATAGATAGATAGATAGATAGATAGACAGACAGGTAGATAGATAGATAGATACATAGATAGATAGATAGACAGACAGACAGACAGACAGACAGGTAGATAGATAGATAGATAGATAGATAGATAGATAGATAGATGATAGATAGATAGATAGATAGATACATAGACAGACAGACAGACAGACAGACAGACAGATAGATAGAAGAGGAATGGAAATACAAACACAAATAAAAAGAAATGGTAGTAAAAGTAGAGAACAGGGGATATAGCTAAGTACAAAGTCCCTGCTTTTAATCTGCAGTACTAGTGTAGACTGGGGGAGTGAAAAAAAAAAAAACACTAAAAAAGACAGTGGGGTGTGTGGGCGCACTGCTGTAATCCCAGTTACTCAGGAGGCAGAGAGAAGAAGGCCAGGCTGAGCATCTTAGTGAGAATTTGGTGAGGGAACCAGGGAGGGAGGAAGGGAGAGAGGGAAGACCCAACAAAGGAGAGAAGGAAGGATAGATGGAAGGAAGGATGGAAGGAAGGAAGGAGGGAGTGAGGGGAGGAGGGAAGGAGGGAGGGGAGGAGGAAGGAAGGAAGGAAGCGAAGAAGGGAGGGAGGGAGGGAGGGAAGGAAGGAGGACCCAACAAAGGAAAGAAGGAAGGATAGATGGAAGGAAGGAAGGAAGGAAGGAAGGAAGGAAGGAAGGAGGGAGGGAGGGAGGGAGGGAGGGAGGCAGTGATAGAAGGAGTTAGAGAGGTAGGGAGGAAGCCAGGAAAAAAGAGAGGGGGTCAGATGAAAGTAAGGATTATATCTACAATTTAGATCAATGCATAAATTGGCTGTCAACATTAATGAAGACAATAATGTTTGAAAATCAAAAGAATCATTGGAGAGAGAGACACACACACAGAGAGTGAGAGACAGAGATATCGAGACATTCAGAGAGACCGAGAGACAGAGACAGACAGAGAGAAAGTGAGATGGAAATGGAAACAGTGGAGAGATAAAAAGAGACAGAGGTAGGCAGAGAAAGAAGAGAGAGACAGAGAGAGAGAGACAGAGAGACAGAGATAAACAGAGAAAGAGATAGAAACAGAAAGACAGAGACAGAAAGCAAGTGTGCAGCAGCCACACGGCCGCGTGTCCCCGCTGGAGACAGCAAGTGAGACACGGTGGCAATCTGTGCACACCCGCTAGACCAGAGCAGGAACCCATGTGGCAGCTGCGGAGTGTTGCTGAAGATTACAGACCGGGACTGAAAGCAGTAATCTCTGCTTGGGAAAACAGTACAGCCTTTCGGTAAACTAGAACTAAAGAGGGAAAATGCTCATTTTGGAATGAGTGTGCAGGGCCCAGAAAATCCCCCGGGAGAGAGAAGGCAGCAGCCTGGGGCTGGGGAGCTGGGACCCGGCCAAAGCAGAGGGCAGGATGGACAGACACATTCTGATTTGGCCCTGCTGTAGGTGCAGGCAGAAGACCTGAGACTAGCAACCCACATAAATGAGGATTATAGACCCTGGACTCTCATAGGTAGATGGGTGCAGCCAGAGCCCCTACTTGTAAGTGAAGCAACTCACTCCCACGGCCGGCCAGAGAGCTCAGCAGATTAAAGTGCCCGCTTGGGCAGACGCAGGGACCAGGATTCAAAACCCTGCATGCCGTGCCGGCCCCGCCCCCTGGATGCACTGAGACCGAGATTGAGACTGAGCGTGGCGGCACCCATCTGTAATCTCAGCACTTGGGAGACTGAAAACAGGAAGATCACTATGACTCTGATCTGTGTATGGAGACCCTGTAGACCTTGTACTAAATACATAAAAAAAAATCATTCCCACATGTGTAGACATCATATTGTCTCCCTAGTGAAAGAATAAATAGGATGTGGAATATAGAATCGATACCACGGAAGGTAAAGAATCTGTTCATGTATTCTAAGAGCATTCTACTTATCCTTCCTTTCTTCCTTGCTTCCTTGCTTCCTTGCTTCCTTGCTTCCTTGCTTCCTTGCTTCCTTGCTTCCTTCCTTCCTTCCTTCCTTCCTTCCTTCCTTCCTTCCTTCCTTCCTTCCTTCCATCCTTCCTTTGTTTCTCTCTCTCTCCTTCTTCCCTCCCTCCCTCTTCCACTGGGGATGGAACCCAGACCCTTCTACGTGATATAACCCTGTAACTTCTTGACAGTGCTTCACAGGAGCCCTGCCTGCTTATGTGTTACTTGGCTTTGCATTTCCACTGACCTCAATGACACGTAAATTTTTTCTCTGTGCATGACTAAGTCCATGCTTCGAAAACATAAGAATTATGAGTGCAATTCTTTTTCCCACTTGGGGTTGATTCAAAAGTGTTTGGGGGATATTCTCTCACGTTGATCAGTACCTTCAATCACCCAGAAGTGTGGGCCATTTCCTACAAGAGATGTGGTTGGGAGCAAATCTGGCTCTAGACATCCAGGTCCAATAGGAATTAGGCCAGTGCTGGGGAGATAGCTTGGTGGTCTAAGCACCTGCCTGGCAAGCACAAGGACCCAGGTTCCATCACCGGTACTGCACGCTATGCAGGCCCCAGGCATGGTGGCACAGACCTGTAATCCCACTGCCAGAGAGGCTGAGACAGGAGGATCACTCGGAGTCTGAGCTGTGAGTCAAGACCCATCATCAAATCAATCAACCAATTTTAAAAAATTAAAAAGAACTGGGCCATTTTTTTTTTTCTCTCCAGGTGACTCTCCTTAGGCACACTCTACATCATCGATCACTTTCCTCTGTGGCCCCATAAACTCCTTGATCAGAAAATTTGGGACACCACTGAGTTACAGGATGTTACAGTACAGGTTTTCTTATGTCCTGAGTCCTCACTGACCTGGAAGTGCTAGGGACAAAGTATTGGCTATTCCTGTAGCCCTTCTTTTTCTCTAATACTTGCTCTGCAAACTTTAGTTTTGAGCCCTCCAGAAGAGAAGCTTAATGATATTATTACCCTGTAACAGCCGCAGTTGAGCTTCACTTCACTATCTGTCTGAATGTCAAACACCTTAGACATAACATGAAACTGGTATTTCCAACAACCATGGATGTTCTAAACTTTAAACACCTATAGAATGTTTAAAAGTTACACATTTTTACACAGAAATTTAGAAATCAAACCACATATGGCATTATACCAGGACAATCCTATGTCATTTTTTTCTTGTCTCTTGATTTTCTTTATTACCTTTTTTAAACAGAAATTTACTCTAAAGAGAGTATAGCAATAATTCACATGATGTTAGAAGCAGTACTCATTTGGAAGACTAAAATGATAGTCATTCCAAGCACAATTTTAGTGTTACATGTTGCTATTCTCAGTTCACAGATACCAGCATATAGAATTTGTCAGGGTATAGCCACAAGATATAAAAATCAAAGCCATATTAATATGCTGAGCTATAAAAGTCTCAAGTCAACAACTTCTGACAATTGCAATTCTGCTGATAATCTACAATTATTATGGACTCCTGGACTATGTAGGGATATTTTGCTAAATTCAAGTACCTACAAAATTTGAACTGGTGTTAAGTATAAAAAGATCCTTTAAAGACTTCTCCAAATACAGCTTCTCTAACAGCAATGGAGCACCCATCTTTGACAAAACAAAAGAAAAAAGTGAAAGACCATTTTTGTAGTGAAAAAAA
>NW_004524879.1:877942-881268 GCF_000260255.1 Octodon degus
AATTTCCCCGGCCCCATGGAACATACCAGTTATTTCCATGGAAGTTGCATTGTAAAATTTCTAAGTCTTCAGGCTCTGGGCAAGGTGCTGGTGTGAAGCAACCACCCCTGCCTTGGTTAACTGTAGATCTTGCAGTGTCGCATACACGGTACACAGCGATGTCAGGAAATGCTCAAGTAAAATGTTAAGAATCAGCGTGATGAGCTTGCTAAACACAAACTGCTGAGGGGGAAGGAACGGATAGCTGGTGAGGAACTACTCCTTAGAAAAACAAACTTGGAAACCATGATGGATGGATGGTACACAGGTAGCCCTAATTATTATTTCTTTCTGATTTTCAATGCACCCCAAGAGATTTTAGAATCAAGTTCTGCTTTATTTATAGCTGTACTCCTTTTGAATTAAAGTTGCATTAGACAATGTGGCAATAACTCACTTTACTCAACAGATATAAATCCACAGATATAAATCTTTCTTTCAGGATTAAGAGCTACCTCATACTGAGATATGAAAAATAAATTGCTACTGGTTTTGAAGTGATTTAAAATCAAATAAGGAGAGATGTAAAAGGCCCAGGCAGGCTCACCTCGTTGCAATTGCAGCCTCACCTTCTCTTGGCAAGCTTGAGGATAATTGTCCTCTTTGGGCATCAATAATTCCTGGTAAACTTGTTAACTTACACTAATCTCATCATGCAAAGGCCTGTTCTTCTAGAGCTTCTACTGCTGATTGAAATGACTTCATTTGGGAGAGCGTGGCTATATTTGTTTGTATTTTGCAGTACAGAACAGTGTGCTGCCCATATTTTTCTGCTCTCACTTTGAGCTTACGTGCCTACAATACACTGTTCTGGAAGTCTTACCTTATAGGAAGTACTGCTGTTGACTACATTGTAAAGATTTCCTTGACCTGCAGTTTATATGTCTTTCCTATAATTTTATCTCAAAATTGTCTTTTTCTCTTTTAGGTTTTCTTTCCATGGATTTAACCATGTCTTACCCATACATCAACCTTACTTTTTCCCTTCCTATTTTCCTCCTTTTCTTCTTCCTTCTCTCCTTGTGATTTTTCATGAAGCTATTTACCTTTCTGTCATATGCATCTATCCATCCCTTCAGATAGCAACATATCATCCTCCTATATGTGTATCTATTTTCATTTATCTATCTCCTATTTATTAGCTTCTTGTTTTGATATATTCTCTCTTTTTTTAGCACGGGAGATTGAACTCAGGCCCTTGCATTTGCCAGGGAAGCGCTTATTCCACTGAGCCATCTCCCCGGCCCGTTGATACATTCTATTGATCTCTTTCTCTATATCTTTTTCAACTATTCCAGCAGATATATATCAACAGATATAAATTTTGTATTCACCTAATATCTATCAATTATCTATCTATCTATCTATCTATCTATCTATCTATCTACCCATCCACATACCTTCTAAATATTCTTATTTCCTGATCCATCTTAATGTATCTACCCATCCAACTATTCATGCATCTATGTTTGTATATATGTATGTTATGTATGTAAGAATTTATCTATCTGTCTGTCTGTCTGTCTATTTATCTATCTATGTCTCCATATGTCTATTTGCACACCTATGTATGTATTTTTTCCTATTGACCTATCTTTATCTATCTGTCTTATCTATCTACTCATCCTACTTTTCTCACCTACCTACCTTATTTTTGTATTTTGGAAATATATCTTATTGTTGTTTTCACATTCAGGGAGAACGAATTAGCTGAGGAAAACAGCAGAAGTAACTGGGCTCTACTATGATTTTGGAAAAGAATGATATGAAATGAGACATTGTTCTCCTTAGAGATATTTTGCGCTCTGTTGCTTTTATAGTTTAGTCAAACTTGGGAGGTCTTTGATCTCTAAAGCCAAAGAAGTCAATGTTTACTGCATAATTTTTCTCTGTTTTTCCCCCCTCTATCAAAGTGGAAGCTGGAGTCCCATTTCAGGATGCTGGGAATGTCCATGATTTGTCATGTGCTCCAAAGAACAAGATGGAAATGGATTGGGTGAAAGCCTTCAAATTCTCTCATTTAGGCAGTGTCCTCGGAAATAAGGGTCTTTCTTCTGTGTGCCAAGCCTTGGGTGGAAAATCTGCATACAGCAACAAGAGCTACCTTGAGCTGGTGGTGCTAACGTCTCTCACCTGGAGAGACACAAACTTTGTGCATCTCGCTGAATGATGTGACCCTTACTGCCCACCTTATTTTATCTTCAATTTCATTTCCCCCCAGGGTCATAGCTCATTCCATGTAATTGCCAGAATGACACATTCAGTGAACTTTTAAAGAGTCACCGTGTTAGAAATGGACAAGTTGTCTTCTGAGAGATAGAGTGGTACATGGAAAAATAAAATCCACTACAGATCTTTTGACGCTATCTAAATTTCGGAAGAATTCCCCCAATTGAAATGTTTTCAGAAAGTTTTCCACTTTCTAGTTCTAGAGTAATCCCTTAGAACTGATCTCATGAAAAACAAGAAGAAAAAAACCAGTTTTAGAGGGCCGGTGAGATAGCTCAGTGGACTAAGCACTTGTCTAGACCAAGTGCAATGACTGCGATTCGATCCCCAGTGCCTCATGCCATGCTGGCCCTGGCCCTCGGGGACACTGAGACTGGGTGTGGTGGCACACACCTGTAATCCCAGTGCTGATGAGTCTGAAAACAGGAGGATCACTATGAATCTGAACTGCATAATGAAACCCTATACAGGTTACATAATAAATAAATAAATAAATAAATGTTTTTAAGAATCAGTTTTAAAATACTGGGAGAATAAGTAATGTGTCTGAAATTATAGTCAGAAACAGAAATGCCTGTTACCTTAAAAAACCTGGTAGAAATTAGAAGTCGAATCATCTTAGCTATGCTGTGTATATATTTATGTGGTTTTAATTATTACTTCAACCAATTTTATAGACTAATATCGGCAATCTGAGCAAGTATATTGAATACCGCAAGGTGTAATATAATAATCACTACTGAATATATTTCATTTTGCATTCATTTCTTTTTGTTTTTTTGTTTTGTTTTGATTTGTTTGTTTTAAAGCTGTATCATTTCTTATGCATTATCTATTATGTTTTTACTCTTTAAAATAATCTAAAAATTTAAAAGGACCCAAAATATTCAAATTTTACAGAAAGAAAGAGTTAATATTTTAATTATTTAATCAATCTTGCATGCCTATATCTGGTAGTCTGAGCAACAAATTGGATAATAACTTCATGTTATATAGCAATTGTTGTTAATTTCCTGTTCTTGTTTTGAAGTTCTGTACCACTTTTATTGTCTTATGAT
>NW_004524879.1:882024-884079 GCF_000260255.1 Octodon degus
TGGCAGAAGGATTTTGCAGAAGAGAACTGCTCAGGTCATGGTGGGCAGGAAGCACAGAGAGAAAAGAGGAGTTGGGTGAGAAGATAAAACCTTGGAGGTCACAGCCCAGTGATCTGCCTCTTCCAAACGGGCCCAGGTAGTGACAGAACACCTACCTCTGCATTCTTCTCTGGTCAAGCTGCTGATCAAAACCACACCCCAATAATCCAATCATCTCCTCCAAGCCACATCTCTGAACACATGAGGCTTTTGAAGAGGGTTCTCCTATATTTGGATTCCAGTCACTTGATATAGTTCACTACTGGAACTCTTTAGTTGAGACAAACAAGTACCATAATAAGAAATAGTTGCCTGCTCCTTGGAGAATAAATATATCACCAGTGGAGACCTACTGGCTAAACAGAAGCCTTTGAAGAGTTGGACAACATTTTGAGTTGGAGATGAGATAGTCAAGGTTGGAACTATTGAATTTAAGACTCTGGTAGTGTATTGTTGGGGTGGACTGTTGTAAGGCATTGAGCAAGCTCTCCTTGGAAACCTGCTCATGAAAGATTGAATCACTAATCAAGAAACAGATGGAGCAGTACATCACAGGCTGAGAGATTCTGTGGATGGGTGGTTGGCCCATCGTTCACCCATGAGCATATTGAAGCTACAAAAGCCCAGGGAAATACAATGATGAAGAGGAAAGGTGAAAGAGAATTTCTGGAGAGAAGTCCCTTCTGTCTGTGCTCATAAGGGATTCAGATGAGAATATTGTAAAAAAATTAAAAAAAAATAAAAGGCTCTTTGAGCAACTACCAACAGAATGGGCTCAGAAAAAAAAAAAATTCTGCTTCTGAGAAATGTCTATTCATTTCATTTCCATGTTTTTGATTGGATCTTTTTTATTGATGAGGGGGCTAGAATTTGTCCATTGTTTATGTCTTCTAGATATTCTATCTGTGTGCTAGCAACAGCTGGCAAAAAATTTGTCCTACGATGTAGATTTTCTTTTCATTGTATTGAGGGTTCCATTGCTTTGCAGAAACTTTTAAGTATGATATAATCCCTTTTGTTGATTGCTAGTACCATTTACTATGTAACTAGGCTTCTCTTTACGAAGTGCTCCTCTATGCCCAAGTCTTCAAGAGACTCATTTTATCTTCTAGCAGATGAAGTGTTTCTATTTTAGTGTTCACATCTTTGATCCATTTTTCATTTAACTTAGAATCTCTTGAGAGATGTGCAATTAGATTCATGTATATCTGGTTAATCAGCTTTCCCAGCTTCATGTAGAAGTAACAAGTAGCAATTGCATTTCATCTAGTTATTTTCCCTCTAAGTGTCTTTCCAAAGAGAGACATCACATACAGGAATACACGCACGCCTATGTTTATAGGAGCACGACCCACAAGACTTTAATCTTGGCAATAGCCCACATGTCGACCAACACATGATTGGAAAGAGAAAATGTAGTAAACATACACAGCAGAGTACTCCTATATACTAAAGAAAGATAAATTTAAGCCATTGGTGGGAAAATAGATACAACCTGAAACCATAATGCTAGTGTGTTAGAATTTGTGTCTAGTCCCCCCCCCACCAGCCTCATACAGTCCTGGGTTGGACTTCAAGAGTTTGTGATTTACTCATGATCCACTGGGATTATGGGTGTGACTGCTGCTGGGATTATGGGTGTGAGTACTACACACAGCCTGGGGTGGGCAGCCTGAATGTAATTTAAGGAAGACAGACTTGCTCTCTGCAGCCAATGTTGCTGTTACTCCTCCTTTTTTAACTTGCTTTTATGCTGTTTTCTGCCACTATGAACTGCTGCCCTCGGCTGTGTGCTTCTCTACCTTGGAGCCAGCAGAGTATGGACTGAAACCTCCACTAACTGTGAGCTAAATAAACCTTTCCTCCCTTCATTCTGGGTGTTTGGTATTTTGTCCCCACAATGAGGGAAGAGTAACTGGGATATAGTAAAAATGTCAGACACACAAGTTTATCTATCTCCAGGTTTTTCTTACATAAGAAACCTTAATGACAAACAAAGAGAAATGCAAGCTACGT
>NW_004524879.1:884299-888160 GCF_000260255.1 Octodon degus
GAGAGAGAGAGAGAGAGAGAGAGAGAGAGAGAGAGAGAGAGAGAGAGATGAAGGCAAGATGGATGAAGAGAATACAGCCAGCCAAACTCAAATATGAATGAAATCTTCAGTAGAACAGACACAGCCCAAATTGATTCTCCAATGATTGATCTGCTGGAAGCTGTGACCATGGTCAGAAATGTGCTGCCTTCAATCATCAAGAAAAATTAAAACAAAATACAGATGCAGACATCTGCTGCTTCCGGAGGACACCAGAACTGCAGGGAATGTGCACAAACATGTTTTCATTCTTGCCTCATTTGATCTCATTAAGAGAGAGGAAGGCAATTCTCCACATCTTCCTTAATCAGTGGCTGCCCACATTTTGTTTGGCCATGTAAGAATGGAAAGTGTTGACAATGAATAAGAAATTGGAAATGAGCAAAGTGGATGAATAACGCCATGAGCACCCAGCTTTGTGCTAATAATCTCAGCTATAGAGGAGAAGACATGGCTGTAGACATAGGCTTGCAATCTAAGCACCTGTCTGGCAAGTGCAAGGATCTGGGTTCTATCCCTGGTAAGCCATGCTGTTCCAAGCACAGAACCCAGGGCACCATGCTGGCCTCCGAAACCAAGCATGGTGGCACACGCCTGTAACCCAGAACTGGGGTGGCTGACACAGGAGGATCACTATGAGTTGGAGCTGCATAGTAAGGCTCTATACCAAATTAATAAATAAACAAATATGGGGAAACACAAGTTTGCACAATGTTCTGTTCATAATTTGATGTCTCCTCCAGGACTCATGAACTGAGAGCTATGCATTTGGGAGGACGCTGGACCAGGGGTGTGTGACGCTCATCCACAGATCACCTCACTTATGGGTTTGTAACTGGGTGTAGGGTTGGCAGGTGGATCCTGATTAAAGGAGGTGGTAAGTGGGGCTGTTTGTCTTCCTCCTTCTAACCTTGCACCTCTCAAATTCCTGCCTGGCACATTGGCTTCCTGACCCAAGTCTCCTAGTTAAGTAGGTGGATTCTGTGAGCAGAAATGACCTTTCAATGAAGTCACTTTCCATGAAGGTCCCGTCCTCATTGTGTCTTGACCAACATTATGTATGAAGCTGTAATCCCAGAAATGGGATTACACTGGGATCACCCTTCTGCTTCCCTGTACAGAAGGGTTTGGGCAGGCTATGAAAATCTGAACTCTGAGGGAAAAGGTACAAGAAATAAGGAATAGCTGGGTAGGAAAGCTGCGGTAACAGAAAATGTTAGCAGGGGAAGCCAGTAAGAGTGGTCAAATCTCAGCCTGAGGAAATTCCCCAAAGTAAATCTGGATATTTGCAATCTATTTCTGCACAGAAAATAAAGACAGTGTAGCCCAAAAGTTAACATTATTGGATAATGGTGGGCCAAATAGCACAGCATACTGAAGCGCCTGCTTAAGCAAATGCAGCGGCCAGGGTTCAATCCCCAGCATGCCGTGCCAGTCCCACCCCCGGGGCGCACTGAGACAGTGATTGAGACTGGGCATGGTGGTGCACTCCTGTAATCCCAGCACATGGGAGGCTGAAAACAGGGGGATCAGTACAAGTTCAATCTACATAGTGAGACCCTGTAGACCATGTATTAAAATACAAAGAAGAAAACATTATTGGACACAAGGGAGACTCAAGTCTGCATTAAGTAGCTTCAGGGATTGGGTCAAAGACAGCACATACTGACCAATAGCAATTCTTGAAATATTAGCAACTAAAAGGGCAGTGTCTTTGAGCTCATGGTTAGAGTAGTCCTCAAAAAAAGTTGGCCCATATATAGCTCTGCAGGTGAAGATACATGGGCATAAATTACACTAGTCAAGAACGTGAAGTTCTACACAAGTCCATATGGTGTGACCAAGAGTCTCCATTTTGAAAAAGCCGGGTACTGCCGTATGTGGTGTTGTCTACCAGCAATCCCAGCTTTCTCAGAATCTGAGGCAGGGAGATTATACAATGTGACCCAGCCAGAGGAGCCAAACAGCCTTGTAATACCCTTTGGCAAAACAATACCACCAACATCAATGCCAATACCAGCACCAGCACCAATGACACAAAGCAACTGCACATGCAGCTTAGTGCAAAGACTCAGGATTTAAATCCCCCATATTGAAAAATTGAAAGAAAGGGAGGAAGGAAGGAAGGAAGGAAGGAAGGAAGGAAGGAAGGAAGGAAGGAAGGAAGGAAGGAAGGAAGGAAGGAAGGAAGGGAGGAAGAGAGGAAGGAAGGAAGGAAGGAAGGAAGGAAGGAAGGAAGGAAGGGAAGAGAAGAAGAGAGGGAGGAAGGAAGGGAAGGAGGGAGGGAGGGAGGGAAGAAGGGAGATGATATGAAAAGAGGTGAGAAAAAAAGAAGCAAAGGGAACATAGGGGAAAAAATGCTTTGTGGCTATAGAGTAGGTATTAAGCAGAACTCAAAATACCATGAGTTTTAGCATGAAAATAGAAACACTCTTGCATCTCTACCAGCCAGAGCCCCCCTGAGTTTCCTGAAAATCAGTGCTCTTCTTTGCACCTTCTTTTCTTGGAAAAAATTAAATATATTATATTTATAAAGAAAAGAATTCCTTATGCACTTTCTGCACATGCAGATTTACAGAGACAGCACTACCTGAATTCTGTGTTTCTCGAAGGTGCAGAAGAACCTTTACTGTTTTTCTTCTCTTCCAACATTTATGAGCCTAGAGTTCATTTCTCCTTACAACACTTATCATGAACGGATAGTTCCGTGTGTCTTATCACAAGTGAAGAAATAGTTTTGCCTTGAAAGCGAGGCCAAAGATAGCGACAACGGCTGAATGATTTCCTTAGAGAATCAGACCCTGCTTGGATATCCGAGCCTGGGCCTGGATGCATGCGAAGCAGAGAAATAAGGAGCTGTTAATCTGCTGCCTCTCTACATTCTTCACATTTTACGTCTGTGAAGTTCACAGGAGCCCTTGTAGTTGGGAGTCTGATTTTCATGCTTGAGACCCAACTTCCCTTGGATCCTTGTCTTTGGGGAATTCCCTCAGGCTGAGGGTTGACCTCTAGCATTTTTGTTGCGTCTCTGTCCAGCCTGAGTCAGTTAGAGAGCAGGACCTCGGAGCAGCAGGAACATATACCTAGCGGTAATGAAGTGTCACCCTCTTGGCCAACGAAGGGGTAATTAGACATGACGTTCCCATGCTCAAAGATCACTCACGACGACTCCAAGCGTGCACACCTGCTCACGGAAATAATATTGATTCATGCCATGGAGGTCCCATTGGAGCCAGCTATTCCCCTCCTAGGTATTTTCCCAAAAGAAATATGAAGGGGACCACAGTGTGGGTATAAATTATATTTTTGCAGACAGAAAACCTGGCTGCAACCTTTCCAGGTTCCTCACCTGATGGAAGTTTGCAAACCCACAACAATATATGTGCACCTATATCTATAGGTGCACAATTTGTCACAGCTAAATCTTGGAAACAACCCAAATGCCCAGCAACTGAGCAACGGATTAAATAAAAAACTTATGGTATTTTTACACAGTGGAATATTATTCAGCTACAAAAAAAGATAAATGGGAGGCTTTTGTACATAAATGGATGGACCTAGAGAGGCTGGTAAGTGAAGTAAATCGGATCCACGTGGCCAAACATCTTATTATTTCTACGGTGACAACACGAAAGAGTAATGAAAGTCAAAAAGGTACAACAGATCCTGTGAAAGGGAACAAAATTACCCAATGGGAAGGATAAGCTGGAACAAGGAAAAGGACAAATGCAAGAAGAGAAAAAGAAATATTTAGGTATGTACTCAGAACAGTTTGGATAATTGTATTGTTGATATTTCCTAGTCTATGGAATGAAGTTAATG
>NW_004524879.1:888951-891855 GCF_000260255.1 Octodon degus
CCCAGCCAGTAATTACTATTTGATTTAAAATTAAAGGGCTTTTTTCTTTTTATTTGGAGAGGGAGTCTTCCTAATTCCTGAGTTGTCTATGATGGGCATAAACTTGCCATCCTGCCTCTTCGGCCTCCTAAAGGGCTGCGAGTACAGTAATAAACTACCTTACCCCGGTGCTTTTGTCTTTAAGTTCTGGGTAATTAGGGCAATACAGTCAATTTCCTATATTACCCAGTGGACATTAGCTATAATTATAATTCATCCTGTGTATCCAAGTTTGTAAAAACTCATATTTTGCAGAATTCAAGAACCTACAATATTTGAACTGGCATCAGGTATGAAAAGGTCTTTTAAAGACTTCTCCAAATACCGCTTCTCTAACAGCAATGCAACACCCATCCCTGACAAAACAAAACCAAAAAGGGGAATTTAAATAAAGGACCGTTTTGTTGTGGAAAAAAATATATATGTATATACAAGATAGTCCTAAGAGTAATAATAGTAATAGTACACCTAGTTTCTCTTAGTTCATTGAGAAGAAAGTCTTGTGCTAATATTGTTGACACAAGATATCATGTCTGCATCTTGTCTTCTGAACAACTAATGTGAACATAGGAATATGCAATGTATTAATTATTGTGACTGTCCTAGTAACCTGTTTTGAAACTGTTTTGTTACTGTTTTATTATTTTTCTCATTCAAATGAATAAAAAAATAATAAAAATGCATATAAGGTATGTATATCCATAAAATACATCTAAAGAAAAAAAATACATCTAATTATTACTCTCAATATTCCTTGATTTCTTAAAGGGGATGCCTGCATCAAGCCGCTATTTTCTTTTGCCCAGAGGCGGGTCTTTTACACTCTCTGGTTCAGGCAGGAGGTGGGAATTTGTTCTGCAGGTACAGAAGCTGGAGAAAGGCCTTCAGCAGGGTAGTGGTAGACCAGATGGACGCTCTGAGCTATGTGCCCAGTTCTATGAAGGCCAGATGGAAGTGGGGTGTGGGTGACCGCTCAGGAGCCCTTGAAAAGATGCGGAGGATGACAGGGTGTGGCGGGCAGGCTAGCGGCCAGTAGAGGATCTCAGGCTGTTCAGAGACTTCACGGGCCCTATTTGCACACTGAAGTTCCCTCTACAAGGGTGTGTGTGGCTGTCCTTTGCCTGTTCAGGGTGTTCCATCTGACTGCAGAGAATCTCTCAGAGGGATGAAAGCATCCTCTTTTCTCTCTTTCATAAGCACACTTATGAACTGAGCAATGAATGATTTAAAGAAGGCTCCTCCAAGAGCAATGGCCCTAGATATCTATAGGTTCTATAGGGTGGCCCTGGCCCACTGTGGTGGGGAAATATTCAGAAATAAATGGTACAGGAAGTCATGCTCCGCAGCACTGGGCTCGATTTCAGCTACTCAGGAAGCTGAGGCAGGAGAATAGCAAGTGTGAGTCCAGCTGAGGTGAGTTAGGATATGGAGAGATGCTGCCTCAAAATGAAAGGAGCAGGGGATGCAAGTCAGCGAGCAGGACACGGGTTCAGTGTTTGCAAAGAGAGAAAAGGAAAGGGGAGGAGAGGGGAGGGAAGAAAAGAAAGAAGTCAGAATTGAATCCGTGCATACTTTTTTCTTTCATGAAGAATGTAATATAACATGATTGATATAACATACACATTTTGTTAGGAAGAAAAAGTACAAAATGATATATAGCATGAACACAGAACTTAAAACCAATTTCTTTAGGCACTCTCCTCTGTCCCTGTCTCTCTCTGTCTCTGTCTCTCTCTGTCTCTCTCTCCTCTCTCCCTCTGCCTCCCCCTCCACATCGCCATCTTTCTCTATCCCTCTCTGTCTCTCTCTTTCCCATATATATGTGTCATAAATCTATGATATTCCAACCTATGATAGCATACCTCAATCATACAGCTGGGGCTGGCCAATTGGCTCAGTGGATTAAAACACCTGCAAGCAGGTGCAGGGACCAAGGGTTTGATCCCCAGGCCTGCCGTGCCAGCCCTGACCCCGGGGTGCCCTGAAATGGCAATTGACACTGGGCATGGTGGTGCGCACCTGTAATCCCAGCTCTTGGGAGGCTTTAAACTGGAGGATCACCATGAGTCCGATCTAGTAGTGAGACCCTGAGCACCTTGTGTACCCTTCCCTAAAAAATAGAAAAAGAAATAGTCTAGCTGAACTGTCAAAACTTCAGAGAATAATTTTATGGATGCTGTCTAGATGTGTTTACCTGATTTAACATAGTTAGAATCTAATATACCATCCACATGATAATAACTTTACATCTATGAATCTGAGATTATATAACTCTATTGGCTGAGGTTTTTAATTTGTATTTTGCAAGCATATTTGAGTTCTTTTTTAATTTTTTTGCTTTGGCTTTTAAAGCCCAAGAGACCTTACTCAACCAACCCTCTATTAAAATTCCCTCCACTTATGAAAAATGTAAATTAAAACACTTGAATCAAGAAAAGCCGGAGTGCTTGAGTAGAGTTAAAATCTAGGACAGTCTTGGAGAATGAGCTGAGATTTAATGAATCATCAAAGAAATACTTGTCAGAAAGCTTGTGAGATCTAGGCCAGATTTGATAGGTGATTTCTTTTAAAGTATGGTATGTCTCTATTCTGTGCAAAGTGTCTCAGGCTTGCTGAAGGGTAGTGTTTGGGACACACATGCAGTTGAATGTCATTGGCAGGCTGAACAGGCGAAGGACTGAATGAATAGTATTTAACTCTTTTTGGATTCCTTCTCTCTGTTTCTTTCTCTTCCATCTTCTCTCTCTCTGTCATTCTCTGTCTCTCTTTTTCTCTGTCTGTTTCTGTCTCTCTGTCTCTGTCTCTGTCTGTCTGTTTCTCTCTCTCTCTCTCTCTCTCTCTCTCTCTCTCTCTCTCTCTCTGTCT
>NW_004524879.1:891955-897642 GCF_000260255.1 Octodon degus
TCTGTCTGTTTCTGTCTCTCTGTCTCTGTCTCTGTCTGTCTGTCTCTCTCTCTCTCTCTCTCTCTCTCTCTCTCTCTCTCTCTCTCTCTGTCTCTCTCTGTTTCTGTCTCTCTCCCTCCCACTTCCTGCTCCTTTCTTCAGATTTTTTTTTATTTCCTCGAGAAAGGGTTACATTACTTAATTCAGGTTGCCTTCAACTCACTAAGAAGCCCACGCTTGCTTCAGATGCCTGGCCTTGCTTCTGCCTCAGTCTTTCAAGAGCTGAGATTACATATGTGTGCCACCCTACCTGGTTAACTGAATATGTTTCACACCTCAGTGGAGCGTATTGAAGGTAAGGAGAGTCATGCCTAACAGGCACATAGCTTTACATCACACACACACACACACACACACACACACACACACACACACACATTTTGTAACTCTCTTAGTCTTGTAATATTTTTTGGGGGGGGGAGGCAATCCCATATAAGCTAGGTCCTTGTGCCTCACTCTGAGTGTCCACTATTGTGCCCATTTTACAGATGAGAAAAGTGAGTCCCAGAGAGGCCAATGCTCAACCGCTCCATTAGGTCCAAATGCTATTCTCATTTTACTTTACACACTACCATATAGAACTGAGGAGGAAGTTCTGAGCTGTCTTAGTCCCTCTGGACTGCAGAGAGCATATTGTGGGTCTGTGGGGCTTCACATGCATTGGGTCAATGTGATTAGTGTCAGTACTCTCCCAGGGAATGGCCGAGTACATTTCTGGATGTGTAACCTTGAGGAGTCTATGCACACCCTGTTGCCTTTCTCTCTAGCTCTCCCAGTACCCTGCTTCTCATGAGCCATGAGCTCAGCATGTTCTGCCCAGAGAGTAGTCTATAAGCGACCACCACAAGAACTGAAGGGAAAGGCACCAGGATCCAGATGTACTCCTGAAGGCAGTGCCCTCTCTCATACATGCAGAGATGGGCTCGGAGAGCAGTCAGCACCCTGCTGCAGGGGATTCTCTTCGTTAATAAAGCATGTTATGTGACCCACTGTTAGGGCCTGGGTCTAGGTGTCCTGCCAAGGCTCAGGCAGACATGGGGCGGGCTTCTAGAGTTTGTGATTGATTCGTAATCCAGTACTGGGATTATGAGTGTGAGTGCTACACCCACCCTGGGGTGGAAAGCCTGAACACAACAAATGAGGAAGAGAGGCTTGCTAGCTGTCTTCCACTGTCATGAAGGGCTGCCCTCTGGCGTGTGCCACCCTGCCTTGAAGTCAGCTGGGTGTGGATGCAAACCCCTATCAACTGCGAGCTCAATCAACCTTTCCTTTCTTAATTCTTGGCAGCAGGTATTTTGTACCAGCAACGAGAGAAAAATAACCAAGAAGTCCATAATGCCTTAATTTTTCTTTTACATAGGAAACCTGCTTTAGCCCTAGTATTATATTTTACAAAAGAACCGCACTGTGACAGCATTATCAGTTACAAAACTGATTGCATATGATATAAAATTCTATAAAGATGTTGCAAACTGTCTCATTGCTGTTTATCAATAAAATTTTGAAAAAAAAGATGTTTTGAGAATGGGCATAAAATTATTCCCTAAATTTGTGTTTATTCAGACATAAAGTCAAACTGCAGAGAATCCAATACCTCAACATTGAAAGTGAAACAGCGATTTGTCAGCTGGATTTAAAAAGAAAAAAAAAAAAGATGTAATGAAGAATATATGCTTGGCCAAATTGTTTTAAATGCATTTATTTAAAAATTAAATGTAAGTGAAACAAGGAGACACATTGAAATAATGCATAGGTTCTTTTTTTGGTTTTTTTTGTTTGTTTGTTTGTTTTTTTTTTTTGGACAAAAAATAAGAATTTCGGTCATTGTTGTATGGTTCATTTGGAATGGCACATGGGAGAATTTGCCTTGGATATGGTGCAAGTGAAAATACAGTACATTGGTTTGAAAATACATTTTACTTCATTAAAATCCAAATGTATAAATCAGGGTTTAGGGGATTTTATTCAATAGGTGGCCAAATTTAGCTTCTTGATGCTGTGGAATTGAATATATGTCTCCTTGATCTTTTCCGATAAACCAGGCTCATTCAGTTTGGAAAAAGCAAGCATGTATCTATTTTTCTTCCTACTAATTTCCACTAGTCTTTGAAACTTGCAAATGGCTACATTAGCATGGCTGAGTTAGCAGGGGTTTGAATGCCACAGGATCAGCTATAGACCTCAAGAAATTTCAGTATAAAATTTTGCATCCCAGCAGGGAGTGGTGTTGCCCACCTGTGACCCCAAGCACTCTGGGAGGCTAGGGCAGGAGGACCGCGGTTTGTGACCCAACCTGAAAATTTTAAGAGAGCCTTTCTCAAAATGAAAAAAGCTGGATTAGAATGTAGCTCGGTGTGAAAGCCTTCAGCTCCATTTCCTCATAGCCAGTAACACACACACACACACACACACACACACACACACACACACATTCTGTCAGAAAGAACAAAGAACCTAAACAATATCAGTCTGTTTGCTAACTGAGTTCTCTAGAGTCATTAAACATTCCTAGAATATTAAAGTAGTATCACCTTTCTAAAAATAAGTACAATTGCTTTGCTTTGGTTGCAAACCTATCGAAAATGAGCTGAGTCCCCTAATCAGTGCAAAGCAAATGTACAATTAAATTGATAGATAAGGAAAAGTATTTCTCTATCTGATTCTTTCCAAAGCTGGAATCCCTCAGGCTGAGAAACTAAATCTTAAAACAAAGAACAAAAACAACTAAATCTTAAAAATGTAATAATAAGTTTTAATATTTGAAACAAAATTAAAAGATAAGTTCTCTCTGTCTCCCTCTCTCTCTTCCTCTTTCTCTCCCTCTCTCTCTCCCTCTTGTAATTTAGATTTTAAGATTTAAAAAAGAGAGGGGCTGGGGAGATGGCTCAGTAGAATAAGCACTTCCCTGGCAAGCGCAAGGACCTGAGTTCAATCCCCGGCTCAGCAAAAAAAAAAAAAAAAAAAAGAAAGAAAGACCTTTGGGCTGGGGAGATGGCTCAGTAGGATAAACACTTGACTGACAAATGCAAGGATCTAAGTTCAATCCCCGGTTCCGCCAAAAAATAAAATAAAATAAAATAAAAATAAAAAAGAGAAAGACATGGACAACAATCCATCCCATGACGCTTCGAGTGCATGTCTCTTCTCTGTATCTTGAGAAACTGTGTCACCCCATCACCCTGTGAGGCTCAGAGCCTGCCTCAGAGGGGGCTTGTGGGTCTAGTCAGATAAAGAGAGGAAGCATCAGTAATCAAATGAGGCACAGAATTCAGCATAATCAGTAACATTTCTGCCGTCTAGTGCTCACCTGGCAATTCTGTGGTAAGAACACCAATGATGATAATGAAAATTAGAGCTACACATTGAAAAGTGAATTCAATGTGACAAGTTCCCTTTAAGTGAATTCAATGTGACAAGCTCCCTTTGTATGCAAGAGGGGTCATCTCATCCCACAGGAGCCAGGTTACAATGAGCTGTTACAGGAGGACAGGACACCTATGTAATGTCTGATACATGATGTCATTGGGAGACGTTTCCTTAGTGCTGCAACTTAGCAAGGGGCCAGGGTCCTCACTTCGTAAACATCCTCTTCCTGTGCAAGAGGAGGGCAGGGATGGTGTGAGAGACACACTTGCTTATAAGAAGATTCCCCCCTTTCGTTCTTCATGATTTTGCTGTGTTCTGCAACCTGGAACTGCTGCCCTCTGCCATGTGCCACTCTGCCTTGGAGCCAGCTGAGTGTGGACTGAAACATCCACACACCCAGAGGAAAATAAGCCTTTCCTTCCCTAATTTTGAGTGTCAGGTATTTTGTCTCAGCAGTGAAAGTAAAGTAGCACAGGTGGCATGGTGACAGAAGGTGACTTGCTTGGACAACAAAAAATATTGATACAGTGGTCCCTCACTTATCCCAGAGGAAACATTCCGAATGCTCCCATGATAAGTGAAATTAGCCAAGTAGTGACGTTACGTTTATTTTCACATTTATGTATATTTTAAGGCTTTATAAACCCTTCCCACACTCTTATAAGCTTTTCCCAGTCTTTTAAAAATACAGATCATGTTCTTCATCACTTTCTACACTTGTAAACCTACGTAATTTTGAGCAACATACATATACTATAGGGTACTAAAGCACTGTGCAAAATAGAGAAAAATCCACGATAAATAATTTAGATGAATATTCTTTGAAAATCTGCAAAAGACTAAGTCTGCAAAAGTCGAACCACACAATAGCAAGGGGCTACTATATTCAGATTCCCAGGTAAAAATGCACAAGATTACACTACCAATTCCCCTGTATCCAGTCAACACTCACAAGTGATCATTTCAACACATTCACCTGCGCTGCCTGGGCTTTGGAAGCCGTGACTCAGTTTGTTGAGTTTCCACTTGTCTTTGAAACACAAATGCACTTCCTGACCACCTTCACAAATTACCCAAGCTTTTGAAATGCCACAGGTGCACCGCTCCTGTACAGCAATCCTGTGGTGTTTTCTGATAATTATAAATTTTGCTTTTAAGTTGTGGGTTAAGAACAGGCAAAGTCAATCAAGTTAAATCAATACAGAACTAAAATCATCAGGTAATGGTCCATGCAAGAAATGCTGCAAAGACATTTGAATACCAACAATAACAAGGTGAAAAAAAAAAGCGCTCAAATATCGCCAAGGATCCCACCAAAAGATATTATGCACAAAAATGAGGTGTGCATTAAAATGAAAATTATAGTAAGGGACACGTTGCCATATTAAGCCATCATAAAATATTGCCCTTGGTTCCAAAGACACTAATCCTATCACTGTTACCACTTGCAGCAAAGCTCTGGAATCCTGTCTTCTGAGTGTCTTTAGTTGTGTGTTCATTGGTATGTCCAGGCCTTGATACATTCCAAAGCTTATTTTGTGCGGTCTTTTTGACTAGGGGAATAGGTACCAGGGTCACGCTGCCAGAGCTGGGGATTAACGTGGATAAGGATGTGCATCGTTTTTTATGAGCCTGCAATTTGATTGGATAACATTCACGGGAGACACTGACACTTTATAGAGAATTATGGCATGGCTTCCTATTTTCTTGTTTCTATTTGGTTTCACACTTTTTCTTCTTGCAGTCTTAATGAAGGATATACCATTGGAAACAAAAGGAAAAAAGCACACTTTTCCTGAAACAAATTTGTTGACAAACTTTAGTATACAAAACTCTTATCTTTTTTCTTTTTGTGTGTGTGTGTGTATCTGGTACAAGGTCGCACTACACAGCACGGACTCCTAGTGATCTTCCTGTTTTCAGCCTCCCCAGCGCAGGGATTACAGGTGTGCGCCACCACGCGGGGTCTCCAGCGCAGCTTGTGGGGCCGGTGAGCGAACCGCGGTTTCTTCGCTTGCCTAAGCAGGTGCTTAGTCTGCGGAGCTACCTCACCAGCCTAAATGCTTCATAGCAAAGAGGCCGGTTGGTTAGGTTGGTGGCGATATGGTATGCATTTTCATAACCTCAGGTGATGGTTTGGAGCATGATTTCAGGACTGCAACTTGCAGAGCCCCTGAGTTCCTAGAACAACAGCGCTGCTCCATGTGTGATGACGGCCAGGTTTGCTTTTTCTTTTTTTGTAGTGTTTTCAATTTCATTGAATTGTTATATATGTTTTTGGT
>NW_004524879.1:897898-905314 GCF_000260255.1 Octodon degus
TTTCTTTTTTCCTTTCTGGCTTAAGTCAAATGTACACTTCAACTACAAGATTAAAGATCAATTCCTGGGGTAGGGGAGATAGCTAATTGGTCTAAGTGCCTGCCTCACAAGCACAAGGATTTATGTCCCATCTCTGGTACCACACACCATTCGGGTACCGCCCCAGACAAGCCGTGCCTGCCCTTGAAATCTGGCATGCTTGTGCCTGCCTGTAATCCCAGTGCTGAGGAGGCTGAAAAAGGAGGATCACAACAAGTCCTAGCTACCTAGCGAGACCCTGAATTGAACACATAAATTAAAAAAAATTTTTTTAAAGTTAAAAAGATCAGTTTCTGTCCACAAAATAATTTAGCAAATACAACTATCTCATCATAGATGTTCTGCCAATTCTCTCCAAAATGCTAACATTCCAAAGCTGACACACAACGGGCTTTTATTAAATATCGAATGTGGACACAGACAATATTTAAGTACAGATCAAAGGATGTTTGAACTCGGGAAAACTCATGCCCAGACATGCCATGACTTTATCTAGCAAATAACGCTCCAATGAATTCCCTCATTTCAGAGCATACAATCCTGTGGGTAGCCCCCAAATGACTGAGGTAAAACTAGCTTGCAAGTGTCAGAAGGCTTCATTCATCGCAGACTGCAATGAGGATGGAATGAAATGAAAATAATTAAGTAAATAAATAGTCTATAGTTTACCTGCTTGCTAAGACATGGCATAATTCCAAACTAGCTTTCACCATGCTTAGAATAGCACAGACATCTAAAAGAGATGAATACATTTCTGGTCGTAGAATTGCTATCAGAGATAATGTTGACAAAATCATTTCTATTTACAGAATATGAGTTTAGTGCAAGCGTGGTTAAAGAGAATAAAACATACTTCAGTTTTCAATTGAGAGTACCTACAGTGCAGAACATTTTGGACCAGTAGAGTAACGGTCTGAGGCCTTGGGAGCATTTATGGAGCCAGGGATTTTATTTTTTTTTTCTTTTTCTTTTTTTCTTTCTTTCTTTTTTTTTTTTTTTTCCTTTTTTTTTTGCGGAACCGGGGATTGAACTCAAAGCCCTTGTGCTTGCCAGAGAAGCACTTATTCCACTGAGCCATCTCCCTGGTCCCCGAGCCAGGGATTTTAAAAACAGAAACTACTCAATATAAACTGAGGTTGTGCTAGATTCTGCCAGTCTTTATAGAGTAACTGGGATTTGGAATATTCCCTACTGGGTCTTTTGAGAGAGGGTTGGCTCCCAGCTCCTAGATCTTTTGGGAGGTAGAGAATGGTGAGGGGGCGGGGCTTAGTGACCGGAAGTTAGATCAATTAGGGTGGGGCTTATTGAGAGGATGTAGCTCATGGGGGTGGAGCCTTCTGAGGAGTTAGCTTATTGGAGGAGAGGGTGTTAGCTCATTGGGGGGTAGGGCTTAGTTATAGGAAGTTAGCTCATTGGCTGGGGGTAATGAGAAGGAGTAGGTCTATTAGGGACAGGGCCTAGTGACCAGAAGTGGGATCACTGAGATGGTGTCTAGTGACCGGAAGTTACGTCATTGCATTGTTTGTTCTCAAAGACGTTGTCCCTATCTGTTTACTTGCTGGAATCCATGAGGTCCATGCCTTGGCTCCAAGACATACGCTGGTTTAAATCTACAATGTCTACTGCAAAGGCTCATGGGTGCATACGTGGGTCTTCTGGAGACAGAGTTGGTCATTGTGGCACTGTGCACATTAGTGGACCAATGACTTCAGAGATGAATGTGTTGGGAGTTCAGGCCAGGTTGAAGAGATGGCTCATTGTGAGCGTGATCCGAAAAGGAGGATTCCTTTCCACTGCCTTCTTCTTTATACTCTATTTTCTGGCCACAATGTGACTAATTTTCCCCTTTCAATCCTTGCTACGTGGCCCTTCCTACGTGAGTCAAAATCAAACTCTTCTCTTTTAGGTGGGGTCGCTGAGTATTGTGTCCCAGCAATGGTAGAACTAGGATGCCCGTCGCAAACGACTGTCTCCCTAAATGTCCCAAAGGAGCAGAGCAGTGTGATCCTGGATCCCCAGGCTAAGCCACAATACCCTTTTGCTTTTTATGAAGTTTAGCATCGCGAGTGTTTGTTACAGTGATGGAAAGCTGGCAGATACACCTGAGGAACATGACTCATTTACTAATTAAATTTTCCTGCAAAAGAAAGGCACATAGTAGAAAACTGATACCTCCATGTGGAACACATTAACTCCTATTTCACCAGGCTGATGAAGGTTAAATTTTGTGTTGCTTTAAATTTTATAAGAGAGGCAATTTCGCATCATATGTACTAATTTCTCTATCAAGTTAGGAAATTCTTAAATTTCAAAACTTGCATAATTATTTTCCTGTTATATGGGAGATCCGCACATATTTATTAAGTGAATACAAGCACATTCGAATATTAAAAGCACATTCTAAATCCCAAAAGCAGGGGCCATGGATATAGCTCAGTGGCACAGGCACCTGCCCAGTCAGCATCCAAGATTACAGCACCACAACACCCATGCATCAGAATAAATTCAGAGCTGATGAGATTGCTGTATGTATTGCCCCCTGTAGTCTACATTCTGATTGTCTTCTGGTTAGCAGAAATACTATAGATTTATTTTCCTTTCTTTCTTTCTTTCTTTCTTTCTTTCTTTCTTTCTTTCTTTCTTTCTTTCTTTCTTTCTTTCTTTTTCAGAACCAGGGATTGAACTCAAACCGTGCATTTGCCAGTCAAGTGCTTATCCTACTGAGCCATCTCCCTGGCCCCTAGATTTATTTTTCTATACCAATACAGTGATCATAGATTTTGAGATGGAAACATCTCAATTGCTCAATTAAGAATCTCAAAATAAATTATAAACACTACAGATTTCTAGCATCATAACGCTGACATACTGAAAAGGTACCGAAGTCACACATTTCTCAGCAAATACAACGAATATTAGACGTGAGTTTAATACCATATTTCTACTCTTCTTTCTATATCTTACTTGTGCTGTTCCTTCCCTGTCTTAAAGTGCTTAATAACCTATAAATATATATTTCTGGGAAGACCATTATTCCTTAGTATAAAAGCTACTACAGAGTTTGGGCGGTAGCTCAGTAGTCTAAGTGCCTGCCTAGCAAGTGCAAGGACCAGGGTTCAATTCCCAGTACCTCATGCTGTGCTAGCCACTGAAACCAAGGTGTGGGGGTGCACAGCTATAATCCCAGAACTGGGGAGGCTGAGACAGGAGGATCACTATGAGCCCAAGCTGTATAGTGAGACGCTGTACCAAATAAATAAATAAACAAATAGCTACTAAAACAAAGACATTCTTTTCATAAAATAGAAGAAAGATTATGGGCCAACCTGGTACTATCAAGAATGTGCAATACTACCCACAAATTTTTTTAATATTTAACCAATAAGCCCCTTCAAAAAGAACTTTACAACAAATGAAAACAAAATATTGGCGAAAAGCAAGGCAAAATTTATTTCCTTTAAATAAATCCTTTCCAACAAGAAGTATCCGCTACCCAGAAATATATTTCTGCCTCTACAGCAGGACATTTTTCAATTTGCTAGGACAGTGAAGAAAACGAAAGAAATTTCCATACAGTAGCTTCTTATTTACACTGACCATTTTCGGACAGACCTATGCGGTGACAGCAGTGGAAAAAAGAAAATCATTCCTGCTAGCTTTTCTTCTCTATGTGAGTTGGTAGAATCACCGAACAAGTGGACACAACAGGCTATCAATTTCTATGATCAAACGAAATGTCCTGAAAGATTTTCAGTGTGATTCTGACCCTGCTTTTCGTTGGCTTTTCCAACAAAAGAACCTCAGCAGAATGTCTGTTCAACGTTATGCATGCCACACATTTAGGGGCAAGCTCATAATTTCAGGGGAAGAAAATTCATCACCTTTTTAAAAGAAAATAAGCATCCATTATGGGTTGTATTTTCTATTTCTTTAAGCTAGAATTCTTTAAGAAAAATTAACCAGGATCCGTCCAGTGTCATGGAATCTGTCTAAATGATTATTTTGGATGCACTAAAGTTGGCCCCTTATAATATTGAAGTAAGCACATGCAGAATCATTTGAGCGCCATCTTTGCCTTCTGTAGGAGTTCTCTATAACCTTGATCAGTCCATGCCCCGTAGTATCTCGACAGATTTTAAACTTGTGACCTATGACCTTAAACTGAGCATGCTCAGGCACGTCTACTTGAAACTGAGCATGCTCACGCACGTACACCCTCAACTGAGCATGCTGGGACAGATACATGCTGAACTGAGCATGCTCAGACAGGACACCTTGAACTGAGCATGCGCAGACAGGTACACCTTGAACTGCGCATGCGCAGATAGTTACATCCCTGAACTGAGCATGCGCAGACAGGTACACCTTGAACTGACCATGCGCGGACAGGTACATCCCTGAATTGAGCATGCGCAGACAGGTACACCTTGAATGGAGCAGCTGAGACATATAACTGGGACAGCGTACTTCTCTACATAAATACAGCATCCAATAAAATAAAATCCCCTTATCCTCTTGCTCAGTTTCAGGGCATATGTCACAAGTTTAAAGATGGTGCAAATCCTTCTGGGAAACGTAGTGAGATCCTGTCTCAAAATAGATATGAAAGGCTAGGAGATAGCTCAGCAGAATAAGCGCTTGCCTGGCAAGAGCCAGGTCCTGAGCTCAATCTCTGGTACAAAAGAAGAAGAAGAAAAAGAAGAAGAAGAAGGAGGAGGAGGAGGAGGAGGAGGAGGAGGAGGAAGAAGAAGAAGAAGAGAGGGGGAGGGGAGGGGGAGGGGGAGGAATGATATAGCCCAATGAAAAGGCCCTGCATTTAATCCTCAGAACTGGGAAAAAATAACTTTAGCAGATCATAAACTTGATATTCTATATATTCTGCCAATGCAAAGTTGACCTGTACAGGAAAATATAATCAACAGGTTTGCAAAGAAGTTGGAATGCATTACCAGGCCTTTCATTACATGAAAAGTTTGTGACTCACTTTAAAACCTGAGATGAATTTGCATAAGTCTCTTTGTAAAAATACTGTGTTATTAATACTTTATGTGAAACTTTAACAAACTCCAGGTTGAGGGGTCATGCACCCAAATGCACAATTCCAATGCAGCATTAGCGAGCATTACCAATTGGATTTGATTACAGTTACAGCTTTTGATTTAAGAAGAAAGAATAAAATATAGCCCTAATTATGTTCCTGAAGCAAAGCTACAAGTTTTCTATCAGGAAAATAGTTTAACCACTTGTAGAAATGATGGAGAAACTAGAAGATGCAGGGAATATGATTATGTTTTCTGAAGGCAGCAGAAATGAAGAAAAGGGAGAGGAAATTTGTAGAATATCCTGCGCCCCTACACAAAGCTGGCATTCTGATCATAGAGGCATTCGACGTGTATGGAAGGGAAATAGTAGCCATACCTAATCCAAACAGTTTTGTTTAGCAATCATGAACCACAGGAGAAAATCAGATGTGCAGGTGTTAATGATTTTTATCTAGATGTCTCTCCGAAGCCTCCTGCATTCATAGCTGGGGCATTTAGGAGCTGACTGGATTTAGGATATGTGGTACTGGAATGAAAGATGTGTGGTGCTAAATTAGTCCGCTGATCAGAATTTGCATAGATCTGGGAGTGGCTGAGTGGATTTTCTGGAGATAGAAGCTCCAATCTGGATGGCAGTGGCAGCCATCTAAGGACTTGGAGGCTGGGTAGGATGAAAGGAAAAGGGAGGCTGGCTGCTTCCTGGCTAATGCCTTCTACTGCTACACCATGAACAGTTTCTCCTCATTGATTTCCCTGTGCCATGCCAGGCTGCCTTGGAGCCAGGCAACTATGGAACGACACCTCTGCAAACTGGGAAGTGAATGCAGATTTCCGTCCTTTAACTTGTGCATGTAGAGTGCATCCAGGATGAAAGCATTCATGAAGACTGTAGGGTAGAGAAGCATCCTCCACAAACACATGTCTACCTTGAAGCTCGGAAAGGCATTGTGTCTGAAATCCAGCATCTAGCTGATGTCATGCAATTAGGATCTCAAGAAGAAATTCATTTAGATTCAGGGTGAGCTTCCAATCCGATGAGTTATACCTTTGCAAGAAGAGGGAAAACTCACTTGAAATGAGGAGACCATTGGGAAATGAGTCTAAAGACAGAAGTCTACAGAACCTGGAAATTTGAGGAAGCATGCTGTCTACCAAAGGACAGCAGATCTGCCAACTTGAGTTTGGAGCTCTGTTCCCCTAAAGTTTTAAAGGATGAATTTCTCTTGTATGAGGCTGTGATACTTATGATAATTTGTCATGACATTCCTAGAAAATTGATTCAGTCAGATTATAGGATCATGTCACACATGCCATCCATTTGGCAAAATCATACTTTAGCTCTTAGGAATGCAACAAATATTATCTTTTTAATCACTCATTGGAAATACTCATAGGAAGAGTTATAGAAAATTATATAGTAGATGCATACTACTCTGCTTTTAAAATTACTTAGAATCTGCCTACAATCTAATATGAAGGTTTATAAATTTTTACATATGATTGAATGCTATTTATAAAAATAGTTTCATTCATGAGCACATTCAGACAATGAAGATAAATCCAGAAATGAAAAGAAACAGAGAACTTTGCTTCAAGGAATATGAAAATTTCAGGGTTTTTTTAAATGTCGCATTGGAGGGTAAGAGAAAGAAGTGTTGAATATATAAAATAAAAATAAACATGTTTCATGTAAAATAAAATATTCCATGATTTTGAGAATCTAGAGTTTGCCTAAACCTACAGAAATTATTTTCAAGTAAATATATTCTTTCCTCTTTTAATTAGCTCGCATTTTGCAATTCAAAGCAAGAAGTGTGGCAATGGTTAATCATCCAGAAAATTGTTATTATCTGGTGAATACTCAGGAGAAAACAGCAAATATGTACTATGAACCCAGCCATCAAGGCGAGTAGAAATTAGTGACAAGAAGTAAACAGTATCCGCAGAAAAAATCAAAACTATTTGCAAAAGTGTGAATTCCGGTATAAAATGAGTTCAGCAAAGGGGACTGTCATGCCACGGTGACCTGCGATTCTCCGACAACAGAAACAAACTTAGGATAAATATTTCGCAAGTAAGGCTGAGTCCCGCAGGAAGATGTGTGACAAAAAGGATAGCGGATATTCCAACTATCCCAGCGGCCTTTCACCCTTTTCCACCACCTCTTTTCGCCTCACTTCTCCCCAGATTCGATACCCCCTCACTTGCTTCCTCTTGCATGAGCTGTGTAAAGTTTTCTTTTTTTTCCATTCTGCATATGTAGTAAACTGGGCCTTCACGCCTGTCTGTCTAGTGGGACTATAGGTGGAAAGAACTTTCAAGAATCCCTAGAAAT
>NW_004524879.1:907269-908370 GCF_000260255.1 Octodon degus
CGTGACACACGAGAACGCGGCTCAGGCTTTCAAAAGGGCAACTTGCTCTTTGCTACGTACCGTGCGGATAGTCCTGAGGACCAGCACGTTGCAGGAGATAAATCAGGCCGAGAAGACAAATGCCGCGTGATCTGGCTCATACTCAGAAGCTAAAGTGATTAATCTCCAGGAACCTGAGAACAGGACGGTGGCCAGCAGGAGTAAGGCGTGGAAGGAGATTACAGAGATGTCTATAGAGACTCCCCTTTTGCATCAAATACGGGGGTGAGCCCAACAGATTTTGGTGACAAGGCTTGGCAACACGGTTTTAGAGGGCTGCAGATCGCTAAGAGTTATGCGCTGTCCCCATAGTCAAACACATGAAGAAAAGAATAAAAACAAATAGGGAGTTGAAGCCAATGCGGACTAGCCTGCTAGGGTGCATCCATTCTCCGCCTTTTCCAAAGCATCCTATTGCACGTGGCAGAAATGCACAATTTCATCCGTCACATAAAGGAGGGGACTACATGGGCTGGCCAAATAGCTCAGGGGATTAAAGCTCCTGCAAGCAGGCACAGGGGCAGGGGTTCGAACCCAGGGCCTGCTGTGCCAGCCCCATCCTCAGGGCGTGCTGAGATGGAGATTGAGACTGGGCGTGGTGGCGCGCCTGTAATCCCAGCACTTAGGAGGCTATAAACAGGAGGATTGATACAAGTCTGATCTAGTAATGAGACTGTGAACAGCCTGTAGACTCTTACCTAAAATACAAAGAAAAAAAAAAAGGAGAGAACTAGAGAAAGAAAGAAAGGAGTGAAAGGTCAGTAAGAAATAGAGGAAAGAAGGGGGGAAGAAGGAAAGAGGAAAAGACAGGAAGGAAGGACAGAAAGAGCAAGGAAGGGAGGAAAGAACGAAGGAAGGAAGAAAAGAAGGGAAGGAGGGAGAAAGGAAGGATAAAAGGAAGGAAGAAACACTAGCAAGCTACAGGAAGAAGCTAATCCAAAAGAAATATGAAAAGTTGCAGAAATTACTCTTTTAGCTGTTCCCCAACTTTACCTGAGGCACCGCACCCCCACAGTGCCTGCGCATGTTTGTTATGTGGTCCTCAGGGCCCAGAAAACTCCC
>NW_004524879.1:908561-914881 GCF_000260255.1 Octodon degus
TCAATTTTTTTCATAGGATAATAATTTATGTGTGTTTTCCATTTATTTATTATTTATATTTTTTAAAAGTTTTTTTTGGAAGAGTAAAAGCAAAAGCAAGAACAAAGACCAGAAACAAAGACAGAAACAGGATAACATACAACAATACATATGTTACAGATTTTCAAAACGAGAGTAGCTGATTAACAATAGTTGATACATTATTTTTATTGTCAAATCTGTTGCTCAGATTAACAAAGTTATATCAAATTTAAAAAGAAAAAAATAATTAATAATAATGTCTGAAGTTGTAGCTCAGCATGAAAGCCC
The DNA here is from genome assembly GCF_000260255.1 of Octodon degus. NCBI lineage: Eukaryota > Metazoa > Chordata > Mammalia > Rodentia > Octodontidae > Octodon > Octodon degus. The sequence continues at coordinate 908,871 of NW_004524879.1, forward strand.
TGAGCTTAAACTGAGGTACCACCAAAATAAATAAGTTAATTAATTAATTAAATAATTAAATAAAACTGTGGAATGCTTGAGAGAAAACCACATCTTTAATTCCCCAGCCAGAATCCAAAGTGTGGGTCACGTCCTGGTCACAACATGGACCTAGGCATGGCCCAGCAGGCATGGGGCAGACATGTTACAGTTCCCATAATTCTCTCGGGGATGTGAAATCCTTCCACACCAATGCACATCCGAGAAATGCAGATTACAACTGTTCAGACAAATACATGATCCTGCTCATGATTTCCAGGTGCTCTTCAAGGACCACTCACATCACATACAGAACAGTGGGACAATTCAGGCAGATGTCACAGGAGTGTCCCTAAGTCTAGCTGACACACAGTCCTTTGTAGAAAAAAAAAAAAATCAAGACCTTGCCAAGGGGACCAGGACAGAAACTTTTCACACAGCATACATGTGTTTCTAGTCATCTATATCCCTATTTCAAATGTTCTATGTACTAGGTAAATTTACAACATTTATATGATGGCCAGAGTTCTGTAGACAAAGCCACTAAACTGATTTGTGTGATGCATGACCTTAAAAAGAGACACAGTTTCCAGAGGGCATGACCCAGTTTTCAGCATAGCAATGTGCTCTGAATAATATCAGGACATTTAGTTACAGAAACTCACACGGGTAGCAGTTCTCAAAACCATAAGCCAGCCATTGGACAAGAAACGCATTCAAGTTGCTGGCTCAGTGACCTCACTGGTCTCCATTCACAGGGAACACCCAGCAAGCGGAGCAGTTAATTGGAATTGGCCGTTAGCTACCCAGTCTCCTGATAAAATCAGAACGCTGCGGCATGGACAAAATTCCATGTGTCCAAAGCTATTATCTGGGCTGACATTGTCACCGGTTTACAGGATAGCAAATCATCGACCATGTCTTAAAAGAAGGTCATCTCATTACCATTCTATGTCTGAGTCAACGGACAGTCACGTCTGACTCTTTCTTGTGTCCAGAATTACAGAGTGTATATTATGCAGAAGAGATATTCTGTTCATGAACATACTCTCGAGTTTAACAACTCATAGTTGAAATTGACAAACAATGCTGGAGATTGTTGGTGAGACCAAGCCCTTTGGCTTCAGTTGGTTTTGAGGTTTAATCCTACCACTGGTCTTTAGGAGAGTCATCCAAGCAAGACTAGATGTCACTACTGCTATGCTTCATCTCCCCCTGGGTAAGACATGGCTGAAGATCAAATGACATAACATTTACGAAATTCCCCTGCCCGCTGGGCAGCAGGCATTCAATGATACGGTTCTGAGCAAATAGCTGTGGCTGTGTAAAAGCGACAGTTAATTTGAGCATCCGTAAGATGTCGATTTCAGGGGAGGCATACTTTCTAAGCTCACCAGTAAGAAAAATACTTCAGGGAGGTAGAGCAAACCACCTTATGATATAAATTCATTCAGACGAGGCATTATCAATTAGAGTTTGGGGAGGCTGAGCCATACACAGATAAGTTGGATTACATTTCTACAGAACACATTGATAAGATACGTTCTTCTGCAGCACATCAAAGAACTTTTGGCCATCATTTTGAGAAACAATCACAAAATCAGAGTGGAGAGTACCAAAGTTATCTTAATGCAAGGCACCAGGGCTGGAGGAAGTATATGAATTCTTCATAATTACTTCTGAACTCTGGGATTAAATCCTGATGGAATCTCTCTGCCTCTGAATTATCTCTTTAGCTAGCTAGTTTCCTTAGAAATAAATGATGCCTAGAGATTCTGTGAGCTGGAGGCATACAAAGGTGTGTCATGGGCTCAGACGATGGTAGCAGGAAAGTGTTTCCAACCACACACACCAAGACCCTCCAGGTGGCAGGCCTGTTGGGTACTAGTGAAGATTAGTTGCACCAAAACTTTAGATATTCTCTTATTTTTCTCTTGTTGCCGAGACCAAATACCCAATGCACAATATTAAGGAAGGAAAGGTTTATTTAGCTCACAGTTTGTGGAGGTTTCAGTCCGTAACCAGTTGGCTCCAAGGCAGGATGGCCCCTGGCAGAGGGCAGCAGCTCACGGCAGCAGAAGACAGCAAAAGCAGCAAGAGCAAGGAGGAGGTGGACTCTTTTTCCGCCCTCATATTTTAAGCAGGCTACCCACCCTTAGGCTGGTATAGTACTCACAATATTCATGTTCTCCTCTTGCACAGGCTCACGATGTTTACAAGCCAGCAACCTGGCTCCCTGCAGAGTCACTTCATTAATCTAAACTTCTCAAGTTGAAAGAATATATCAAGTGCAACAGACATGGATGCCTTCCTGTTGTCCAAACCATGAGGCAGAATAAACAGGAATGTATATAAGAGAATCAACACCTTAAATATAAACAACTTGGTTCAATCACTGCCAAGACCTTAAACAACTAGTTATGATGACCCATTCTAAGTGGCCCAGGAGGATTCCAGTTTATTCTTAGCATATTAGAAACTCTGTGTGGTGTTTTGGATCACAAATATTGTAGTTAGTGCCTGGCAAGATGGGATTGGACAGTATCTATGGAAGACAACCCTTGATACTACCAAATCAGTTTTGATGATCTCCTGATTTATTGGGTGTGTAAAAGTATCTCTTGAACACATAGAAGTATCTCTTATTTTTTAATTATAGAAGTATCTCTTATTTTTTAATTACTATAGTTTCATTTGCACAATGGTCATAGATAGGATTTGGCTATGCAAATGTGCCTACTTACAGCAACAACATAGGTCAGTAGTACTAATGTGACACCCAAAAAAAATGAATAATAAGAGATTTAAAAGGTGTATAGATATTACTCATGAGCTATAAAAATTTCAGACTAAAGACACTGATAGTATAACTGGCTTGCAGTTTCTCTCCTTACTTCTTTAAGGCTGAATGACATTCCACTGTGTAAACATGCCCCATCTTTTTTATCTATTTGTTAACTGATGAACATTTGTATTGTTCATTAAAAGGGAAGATATGTATAAACATTAATTGGAGAAATTTTTATGCCCATGTCTCGTACCCTGATCAACTAATTTAAAAAAATCGCCATGCGATCTATGGACTATGGTTATTCTCCTGTAGAATTCATGATGAGGATAAAGGAAGAGAACATTTTACGGTCTCTTATCTCCCCCAGGTCATCTGCAGAGCTGGCACATGGGACCCAATGAAATAAAGGCAGGTCTGTTGGGAGCTTGGCTTTCCAGCAGAGCTCATTTGTGGAGGTAAATACGCTGTGGCATAGACAAGCTAAATCTCTGCTTTTATACCCTGGCTATTACTGTCACAGCCCCGTTATTACTGTTCCTCTTTCAAGCTCCTCATAGCAAAAGATACCCTTCACATTTTTCAACATTTTATTATTTCCCTCTTAAAACATAAGCATATCAGTCACGGGCCACTTTGTTCCGGTTGCCTTCGACTGCAGATCGGGCAATCGAAGGGATCGCAGCAGTGAGCTGCTTGTTGCAGTTTGGCATTGAAGAGAACAGTAAATCATTTTCTTGGAAAGTTATTACTCCAGTTAATTCTTCCCATCATTTACACAACAAAACACTTTGCAATTTTTACCAACGCAAGCCTTTGTTCAGTGGCCATGACCGTATGAAGCACTTAGCCAACTCTGTTTCCTAGAATGATCGCCCACCAAGTTTTCTCTCCATGTCTTTGCTAGAATGGGTCTTTTGTAAAACTTCAAGAACCACAACTTCCTGCTTCAAATATAAGTAGCCCAAGCCCTGGACAGCAATCTGTGGAAGCGCTCATAAAGGCATTCAAAAGTTAGTTGTAGGGCCTGGGAGATAGCTCAGCTGTCTAAGCACCTGCCTGGCAAGCTCATGGATCCATGTTCAATCTCCAATATCACATGCCTTGTGGGGACCAGGTATGCAGGCACATGCCTGTGATCCCAGCGCTGGGGAAGCTGAGACAGGAGGATCACTACGAGTCAGAGCTGTGTGGCAAAACCGTGTATTAAATAAATATATATAAGATTTAAAATAAATAAATAAAAAGTTAGCCATAATTAAGACTCACCTTTTGGAAAACTCTAAAAAATGAAAACTATGAAATGACATTCTTGGCACTAAATACCTTCTATATTTGTATTTGTCCTTCTAAAAAAGCAATGTCGGGGCCGGGGAGATGGCTCACTGGAATAAGCGTTTCCCTGGTAAGCGCAAGGGCCTGAGTTCAATCCCCAGTTCCATAAAATAAAAAAAAAGAAAGAAAAACAATGTCAAATGCTAAGTGTTTCACCAACTTTACAACAGATACAACCGTAGGACCACTTATGTCTTAACATTTTCAAGCTAGATTTCTAGTCCAGTAAGTCTGCCCTTGTCACCTCTTGAGGGTCTTTGTAAAAGTGAAAAGAGCCAGTCAACATGAAGTTAAATCAGCCAGATGGAAACAACATGCAGTTGGTGATATTTACTTATTTGGAGAAAATGGTTCCAGCCACATTTCCTGTTTGCATAGACCACCCCATCCCCTTCCATTCACGTTTTGTAACACCAACGTCATTGTTCGACATGACACGTTCCTCTCTTAGCCATGTTGAGCAGTAATGTTCCTTCCACACCACTTTGAAGTACTGGTGCTTTGCAAACAAATACTTTCTGCATAAGTCTATGCATATCTTTTTTGAAGGAGACAACAGGCAACACCTGGTAGAAAGGCAAATCTGAAACTCCTTCTCTCAATCAATTTGTAAATTTCCAAATTGGAGTTATAGGTAAGTGACCAAATGCCTCAACAAGGAATGATCTTGACTTTATGTCTTTTCACCATGTTTTAATGTGGAAGCAGGGCTGGGGAGTTAGCTCAGTAGAATAAGTGCTTGCCTGGCAAGTGCAAGGTCCTGAGTTCAATCCCCGGTACCGCAAAAAAAAAAAAAAAAAAAAAAAAGAAAGAAAGAAAAGAAAAATTTTTAACGTGGAAACAAATTCAGTTAAGAGATATGTGACATTGCATACAAATTCAATAATAGAATAACACCAAATTTTTTTTTTGACCCTCTCAGCCCACCCTGGGAGCAGGGCTGGCACAGCATGTGGTGCAGGGAATCGAACCATGGTCCCCTGCATCTACCTAAACTTGCCTAAACAGGTGCTTTAGATTGCTGAGCTATCTCTCCAGACAATGTCAAAGATTTTCAAAGTTCAACACACACACACACACACACAACTAATTACAAAACTGGTTGAAGCATTTTCCCATACATAAAATGACCCATTCTACTGCACAATGAGAAACAAAAAACCACTATCAACGGTTGTTATCCAGAGCCATTAGCAAATATGCATTCATGATTCAAATCTATGTCTACCAACAAGTCTTCAAAGAGCAAACTTCCTTTAGTTAAACTCTTATGCTTTCCGGTTGTCTCTAAGGGGTCATTTGACTTGAGCAGGGTGTTAGGTCCAGCAGAAAAATCAAATGATAGAACTCAAAGCACCAACTTGAAAACAACCATGGAAGTGTCCAGCAGAAGCACACCAAGGAAAAAAGCCACAACCATAAAAACCACCAGAACGGCGTCGAGGCGAAAGGGAGCCTTTTCCCATTGCCTCTTGCCCTATTCTTTGGAGAACTGAGCCACTTACCTAATATTCCCAGGCGGTAGTTGATGGTAATGACGATAACATTCCCATAGCTGGCTAAAATGCTGCCGTCGATCATATTCCCGGTTCCTTCCATGTAGGATCCACCGTGAATGTAGACCATCACTGGCTTCTTACTGTTCTGATCATGAATGTCTGGAACAAGAGCCAAGTAAGGACACACAGTGAAGCATCGGACGGACGACATCGCTCACCGTGGGCCTCTTGAGGCTGAGTCATTTGCCTGCCTTGCACATGAATTCTTTCTGTTCCTTTGTTTTGTGGTACAGGTGACAGAAGCCAGGAGCTTTGAATAGAACAGCAACCCTGGCCTTTATCCTCCTCCTCCTCCTCCTCCTCCTCCTCCT
>NW_004524879.1:914981-917828 GCF_000260255.1 Octodon degus
TCCTCCTCCTCCTCCTCCTCCTCCTCCTCCTCATTATCATCATCTCTGAGTTAGAAGCATGGACTCCCCGAGTTGCTAAGCTATCTTAGCTGTCAGCCAACACCTACATGTCCTTCCTAAGCCTTCCAGAGGGTTGGGATACCAGGTGTGTACCACTGCATCCGGCTCTTTCTAGCTAACGATACTCACCTGAACTTAGATGAGAGTCTCGGTGTTGGGTATGAAAAAAAAAAAATGAATCTGGCATGGCCAAGAATCTTCCCAGTGGGTCCTAATGAGATCCCTATATTTAGATGTGTGAGTCCAGTTGACCGCATTTGCCTTTGTAAGATCAGAAGTCTTTGTATCATTGTCCACAGATAGTACCCAGTGTCTTTATATTTTCTAGTTAGATAAGCTATACTTTGAGAAGGAAACTTCAACATGGGCTAGTACTCCCCTGTAAAATGTCTCCTCTTTCTCCTCATATTTATATGTGCATATGAAAATCTAAAAAATGGGCTTAGCATAACATGCATGTTTCCAAAGTTTTGCTCAAACTCTGAAATATCATTTAAATTGAAGAAGTACGTGACATCCTCAACACCCTATCTTTTCCTCCTATAATTAAGAAATTAAGGGTCAAATCATCTTCAAAATAAAAAACTGAATACAGCTGGCATCTTAACTTGTGGAGTCAGAGCTAAAAGTTGGGGTGAAATTATTGACTCAGTATAGGAGAGAGGATCACCATTTTTAAGCATGAGAAATTATCCATGGAAGAGAAATCTGTTTTCTTTTCCCAATGTCCAAACAAGTATCTTTGTTCAATCTTATTGATTCAAGATCTGCCTCTGAATTTTTAAGTGACAAAAATAACAGTGCTGTGATAAAACATTGCAAGAGAGTCCAGATTCAAGATGTAGTCACGTGGGCTGGCTCAGCAGACTAAGTGCCTGCTTAAGCAAGCACAGGGACTGGGATTCGATACCCAGCACTACATGCTGCACCAGCCCTGCCTTTACTGCGCTGAACCAGCCACCGATTCCGGGGCATGGTGGCGCATGCCTGTAATCCCAGCTTTAGGGAGGCTGAGACAGCAGGATCACTATGAGTCCTAGCTGCGTAGTGAGACCCTGTACCAAATACATAAAAAAAAAAAAGATGCAGGCTCATCATTGCTTTATATTTTCACAGGAAATGCGAAATCCCTGTGGCATTTGAAACTACAACTTATTGCTCACAATTGCTTTGGTACTTTCATTAACAAACAGGTCAAATTATATTTTACGGTGGCCAACGAGGACAAAAAACCCAAGAACATCTGCATATGCTTTGTCTAACAAGTTAGGATTATTTGACTTGCTTGGCATGTGAGTCATATGGCTTCCACTTAATTTTTTTTTTTTTTTTTAGAAAGAATGACCATGTTGATGCAGTTCTATAGATGTAAGCAATTCGAACAACTATATCGTTAGATAAAAATCCCTTGCACAGGATTTCTGTACATTTATTTTCTTTTTGTCTATCTTTTATTTTCCTTTTTTTCTTTTTTCACTTCCAGCTGGCAGGGTTAGCCAGAAACCTATCCATGTGCTGTTGAAGAAATGAAGTCACTGTAATTAGATTAAATGCTGAGTCCCATTTCTGTTCAGAGATGAATTTTGAGGAGATGAGCTGCCCTCGTGTCGGGTGATGATTCTAACCAGATCCTTTGATGGTGACCATTTTTTTTGGATGTGTAAGAGAACTTCAGAAAAGCCACAACTGACAGTTAATGTACAGAGCAGAGCACGAAGATTCTCAGGTAGTTGGTATTGGGTGTAGACCAGAAAAACATTTTTAAAATTTTCTCATAGAAAATCAAACTGTAAAGTGAAAATCCTTTCTATTAGTCATGTAATTCTCAGATACTATAACTTCCATTTTATTGAGGGTCGATAACTGTGTAAAAAAGAATTAATACTTGGGAAAGTCTCCTCTTTCTGGCTCTTGGTTTGTGCTGTTTAAATTTTTATCAAGGCCAGCTGTCAGCTAATAAATTGTGAATAGCAGAAGGGGACTTTCAAGTGTGGTGTGAAGATGCAATCTTGGAAATTAAGTAAGCATACCTAACCGTACCCCTGACGAATCACGGAAAATTTTCTCTAGAACTGGAAGAAGTAATAATGAGGTGCCTTATTCATTCACGGTTAAAAAAAATAATCACAGCTGGCTATCATGGAATAAAAGTTGGATGGTATTAGAAAGGTCATATTGTGGCTTTAATAAAAAAAAATGTGAAAACAGATTCTATCCATCAAAAGGAAACATATTAACTAAAGAAAGTAGGGTATGTTTTTCATTGTAGGTGAGTTTATTTTTCACTTCGTTAAGTCTTTGGACTTTGGACAGGTGTTAGGTGCTGACCAGGGCATAGGCCACCTGCTTAGGCAGGTGTAGGTTTTGGGAGGCTGGTGGCATCTGGGAAGCCGCAGGTAGTTCACTGGGGCAGTGACGTCAGCTAAAAATTTCAAGATCAGGGAAAAAAAAGATGATGGCCTTAAAAGAACAGAGCAGCAACAATGCCAGTAAAACCTTTTTCTTCTTGGGAGAGTACTATTAATTTATTGAAAGGAATCAAGGACTGCATCTACACAAGAAGTTGATAATAAGATGTTCTCAGGAACTGAAAGGGACCAGCCTCAGACTGTTTTTGATTGAGAGACACAGGGTGTTAGCCTTTAATGTAAAGAAATAAACAATTTCGGACATTTCGTCACCCAGACTTTAAAAAAAAAGTGTTATTACTCATCTGGAAAGCCATTCCAAAACGTAAACTCTCCTTTCACTATTTCTATATTTTTATTTCAAGCCATGTGTTCTATG
>NW_004524879.1:918158-920615 GCF_000260255.1 Octodon degus
CACTCTTTAATGTACTGTACTGTGAGCAGGTTCTCTAAAACCTATTTAAGAAACAAACTCTCTATAAAGAAAAATCTAAACAAGAAAAGAAATCTGTGTGTGTGTGTGTGTGTGTGTGTGTGTGTGTATGTGTGTGTGTGTGTGTCCATCTTTTTGAGCTGGGGTCTCAGGCAACTAAAGTTGGCCTTGAGCTCATTTTGCAGCCCAAACTGGCCTCAAACTCCAGTAATTTCTCAGCCTCAGCCTCCCAAGTGCTGGGATTGCAAGCGTGCACCACCACGCCCGGCAGAGAATGAAACCTTAATTTTCTCCCCAACCCACAGAGCACCCCCACCACAAACAGCTTTCTGCAGAATTCTCCGAAAGTTGGCAGTGCATGGAAAGAATGAAGACCAGAGTTCAAAAACACAATATTCACAAAATCAGGTTGGATAGAAAGAAAAGACAGTAGACATGCATGTTGTAAAACTCCATTTTCTCATCTTGTGACAAAGCCAAAAATAAATAAATAAAAATAAATGAAAAAGGCAGGCATCTCTGTAAATAGCCTTTATTTACTCTTGTATGACTAGAGACAAGGTTTACTTTAACTGTCAAGCGATTTCCACGCCTCTACATGGAGACTGGAATAAAAATGACAGTGATTTTCAAAAGAAGGAAATAGATAAGAAAGCACACTGGTGTGTACTACTGTCAAATAAGGGGAGGAAGAAAAAAAAAAGGTTGAAATGAAAAAAGGAAAGAGATAGGAATAAAATCATGCATCAAGGTCGAGCTTTGAAAAAGCAAAAAATACCTTCGTCATCAGCACGATCATTACTTGTTACATCATCAGCGACTTTCTTTGTGTTGGCTCCTGGGGTCATTTTGAAGAGCAAAATGAAGGGGGGGGAAAAAAAAGAGAATTCAAAAACAACAGTTGTGCCAAAAAATCCAGAAAAGAGAGAAACACTACCGAGTCAAAGAAAAAAAAGAAGAATGTAACACAGCAAGTTGAAGTCTGTTACATTTGGTTTTCAAAAAACAAAAATAAAAAGTGAAACGGCGATATAAAAGGCAGAGGAACGTAAAGATGTCAAGAAGAAATCCAAAATGTTACCAGTAAAAAAATATTAGATATCCCATGACAATGCCACTTGGGGTTAAAATGATATTACTGCAAAAATGAAAAAAAGAGAAAGAAAGAAAAAAAAAAAGAAAAGCTAATGTGATATTATTATTATTATTATTATTATTATTATTTGGGAAAAAAAGAGAAAACAAAAATAGCAGAAAAGAGACTTCCCATATTTGTAAAAGAAATATGTATGAAGGGTCCGATGGCCTTCCAATTTTAACATGCTAGAATCTAAATAATTGTTTTAAATGTCAGTGATACATTTTGGTTAGTGTTTACAATGTAAACAAAAACACATTGAAACAAGACAAAGATAAGGAAATTCAATGACATTTTTATAATATTGACCTTATTTTCATGCATTAAAAACTTGGAAGATGCAAAATGTCCATAAAATAACAGAGACATTTTTGATTAACTTCAATCATATTGACCTCTAGTTACTGAGTACAGAACAACTGTCTCTGATACACTTTTCTTTTTGGTCTAAGAAAAATAACTATTATTTGCAAACACATTTAGGCAGTCAAGAAAAAGCCTTACCTACAGATTTTTCTGTTTGACACAGTAAATTCTATTGGGAAAACATTGTTTTTGAATCTCGAAAATATTTTGAAGTGACCTACCTTGTTCTGTTCTGATAACATCTGGAAATGTCGACGTAAGAAAAATGTCAATAAGGTCTTAAATCACACCCCCAAACTCTCTTAAATCCTTGGTGTTTCCTTCCCGATTTTATTTGAACGTTTTCCAGACAGATATGGCTAAAACGCTGAATTGTGAATGAATTATTCAGGCTTAGTTGATTGCAGCAAGCACCTCCTTTTAAGCAAACACTGCATGCATTTCAGTACCAGTAACTTGGACAGAGTTGATCGGCTACTTCCTAGAAGGCTGGGGTGAGCCACACAGAGGTCACACACGTTGAAAAACAGGTTTTAGTTTCCTATTGCCCTGGGTCACAGAGGCTTACAGGGGTTGATTTTGCGTGTCTCACCAAGCCCAGGTGGGTGGGTGGAATTGCAGTGTTTCTTGATTTCTCTCGTTTTATATAATCCCCAAGCAGCCGACTGAAGTTTGAAAAGGACAACACTGGCCCTAAAACTATCTGTAGAGAGGCTTTTGTAAGAATGATTTTAAATGCCTTCATGTGAGGTGTGCTCATACTAGAAAGTACAGTCGAGCTTTTGCAAATGGGAAAGAGACCCAGAGGTGGAAGGAGGGAATAATTGGAGGGGTGGGAAAAGGAGAAACAAAGGATGTGTTCTTTTCATGTACTAACTCCCTGAGACAAATGCAGTCATATGCAGCAAACGCGTACTAATGAAAATTGAATGACT